>NW_012267368.1:3748335-3841720 GCF_000151885.1 Dipodomys ordii
TTTCTTTCTTTCTTTCTTTCTTTCTTTCTTTCTTTCTTTCTTTCTTTCTTTCTTTCTTTCTTTCTTTCTTTCTTTCTTTCTTTCTTTCTTTAACTAGAGATAAGAGCCTCACAGAAAATTTTCTGCCTGGACTGGCTTCAAACTGTGATCCTCAGGTCTCAGCCTCCTGGGTAGCCAGCTGCCATTGGATTGTGGCTATGTGAATATTTACTGGCCGGACTAATGTTCTGTGAGAACGATGCTTTATGTAAATATTATCACTGAATGAATGCAGGTAAAATATTGAGAACACATGGACTGCTGATATTTTGGCATGATGCCTGGAAAACATGGTTTCCTTCTTACTCTCTATCTGTTGAATGAAGACCCAGTTCAGCTTTTCCCTGTCAGCACAAGATGGTACTTGAGGGTATTAGGCCTATGTTCCTAACAGGTAGGGGGACTCAGCCTCAAAAGTCCAAGGGCAAGGCTTGAAATGTTCAACACTATTGATCATGCCACAGCACTTCAGAGTATAGGAGCTTTATAATTATTTTATTTCTCTATAACCCTAAATAGACCTGCAAGCGGCAATCAGATTCTAAAGGACCTGCAAGGTTACTTCACAGCTCTGTGTGTGGTTTTCTGTCATCTGTGTGGAAGGCAAACATGATCTTCTGTTTTGCTATTGATATTGGAATGGAAATATGGATGGATGATTCCAGTCTTTCCATGGTTTCACTTTGACATATTTTTTGTTGAAGTCCAAATTTAGAAAACTTTGGGCACAAAGTTTTTTGTTGTGGTTATTTTTTTTTCTTCTGGGAAACAGTCAAAAGCATTCAGACTAGAGTTCTGCTCACACGGTTGCCCATATATCTTCCTAGTTCATGTTTTATTTTACTGTTGAGATCCAATATTCTGGGATGGTCCTTCTAAAATATACTTAAAATACCCAAATGGGGGTGTCACTCACTTCATTATCATTCACTATGACCTAAGTAGGGGAGATTCATTGCATTAGTTTGCTTCAGCTAGTTTCCCCTTTTGGAAACGAGACTCACAAACACTAAGCAGCAGGATAACAGAATTTCTAACAAACTTAAATATTAAAAACTCCTTCTTTTTCTCAAAGAAAGCATGTCTGCAAGTATATTAAAGTACTTGGTACCAAACATCCACTGAGAATTCAGGAGGATTAGAACGCCAGTGATTTCAGATGGTACTGGAGCCAGGGTCTCAGAAAAGAAGGTAAATTAAAACACTGATGGATTTCCATTTCCAGAGAGGCTCTGCAGGCTTTTACCTAGAGGAATCTTTGAGTTTCACCTCAGAATAACAAACAAAAGACTAAACAGTGGGATGGACCAAAAAATGTTGTGTTTTTGAAAAACCTCTCTAAAATATAAATTAATAAGAATAATTGAATTTGAATAGAAATAGTATTATTTATTTTCTGGAAGGCAGTGTTTCAATGGTAGTAATTCTTTGCCCCCATGTGAAATGTAAGCTTATAAGCAAAATTCACTTTGAATGGAAATGAGGTTATTTCTTCTGGAATATGAATTAATAAAAGGTACAATAGCCAGGCGAGGATCTAAGCCTGCATCTTTGCAAATCTTCCTTTATCTCTTCCTTTCTCTTATCATCTCTTTGCCTTCTAACGTACTCCCTGACTTTCTGCCTTGCATTCTGACAAGGTAACTTGACCATGTGGGTTGGCCTTTTTTCTGTGCAATTACAAAGGTCCTGGCTGTAGAAAGTTTCCCATGGGCATCTTGATGAATTCAGGCTTGTCACCTTCACCCTTGAATCTCCTTCAAATGTGGGTGGAAGCCATTGATTGACTGCCAGTGAGTGAAGTAGTGGTAAACACAATGAGAATACAAGTTGGTACCAACTTGGCTCCTCAGTCAAGTGAGCTGATCAACCCAAGATGGCAGACAGTAACAAAGAACCAAAGAACAAGCGTGTCTTTACACAAACAGAAGAAAGACCAGGACAGTGAATTTGTGATGTCACAACCCTAATGTGAGACCCCCCATCAGAAATCCATCTTTAAGTACTTGACTTCTAATGATGTATCAGGTGTGCTGGCAGGGACTTTGAGTTAAACATGTCTTCTTATAACATGGATTCATTGAATGGTTACCATGGGA
Organism: Dipodomys ordii; assembly: GCF_000151885.1. Classification (NCBI taxonomy): domain Eukaryota; kingdom Metazoa; phylum Chordata; class Mammalia; order Rodentia; family Heteromyidae; genus Dipodomys; species Dipodomys ordii. The sequence goes on from NW_012267368.1 coordinate 3,750,474, forward strand.
TATTACTTTAATGATTCAGGAATAGGGAATGGTAAGATCTTGTAGGCATTCTCTGTCTCTGTCTCTGTCTCTCTCCTTGCCCTCTGGTGAGCCCAAGTGTGATGGAATTGAATAAATCAATCTTCAGCCAGCAGCCAATGAGGAGCTGAGGCTTCAGTCCACATTCAGTGATTCTGTAAACCTATCATCTATTCGCTCACCAAGCACACAGTTGTTTAGATGAGGCTTGAGAGGCTTGTTTTTATTTTATGTGTTATTTTTTGGGTTGCTGTTTTTAGAAGGATGCAAGGATTGAAAACTCACCAAAGCTGGGTCTGGATGTCTTACATAAAGAAACCATAAAGCAAAAAATAAAAATGTCTATTATTTGAGCCGATACTAACATAATTTGAACAAGAATACTCAATTGAAAACTCAGAGAGAGAGAGAAAAAGAGAGAGAGAGAATCTTAATCTTATTTTACACTAATCTCCAGTACTCATCTCACTTGGATAAAATTAGACAAGACAGAAGCTTCATTCTCCCAGTGTACATCAAGTTGACAGAAAATCAAAACATAAATAATTAAAACCACAGTAAGAGGAGAGATGTGTGACTCATGCTTCAGAAAAGCTGCAGTGGTTTCAGAAAGGAGAAGGAGAAATAGATTTTTAAAAATCCCTTTATTCGTGTGAAATAAAATAAAATATATTTTATAAACAAACTGTGCTTACTAATGTTCATGAATTGTTCCCTGAACACTAAGATTGATTGGGAACTAAATAAATGATTCTGTAGTTGATTTTGAAGTTAAATTGTTTGTCAATAAAAGAAATAATGACGCACTTGCTGGGGTAATTGAGGGGGCATGCTCCCCAGGTCCTGGGGGGTCCTGGGCCCTGGGGGATCCTGAGGTCCTGGGGTTCTGAGGTCCTGGGGTCCTGAGGTCCTGGGGACTTCTGAAGTCCTAGGCTTCTGAGGTCCTGAGGTTCTGAAGTCTTGGGGTTCCTGGGGTTCCTGAGGTCCTGGGGTTCCTGAGGTCCTGGGGTCCTGGGCCCTGGGGGATCATGAGGTCCTGGGGTTCTGAAGTCCTGGGATTCCTGGGGTTCCTGAGGTCCTGGGGTTCCTGAGGTCCTGGGGTCCTGAGGTCCTGAGGTCCTGGGGATTCTGAGGTCCAGGGGCTTCTGAAGTCCTAGGGTTCTGAGGTCCTGGGGTTCTGAAGTCCTGGGGTTCCTGGGGTTCCTGAGGTCCTGGGGTTCTGAAGTCTTGAGGTTCCTGAGGTCCTGGGGTTCCTGAGGTCCTGGGGTCCTGGGCCCTGGAGGATCCTGAGGTCCTGGGGTTCTGAGGTCCTGGGGCCTTCTGAAGTCCTGGGGTTCCTGAGGTCCTGGGGTTCCTGAGGTCCTGGGGTTCTGAGGACCTGGGGGTCCCCTGCAGAGGAAGTCGGAGTACTCCAGAGAAGCATATGGAAGACGTGGTGCTTGCACCCATTCATGCTATGCCATGTCTGTGGTCAGCACACAGTTTGGTGTGGCCGCCTCCTCGCTTCTTCTTTTATTTCTCTCTCTCTTTTTAAATTATTAATAAGTTTTTTTTATTGTGAAAATACCGTACAGAGGGGTTACAATTACATGAGCAAGGTAATGAGTACATTTCTTATCAAGCATTGTTGCCTCCTCCTCTGTTTCCTCTTCCCATCCCTGCCTCCCACCTACCCTCCTCCTCTTTCAGAGCCATCGCTGCCCACGGCTGCAGACAGAGGACAGTCGACTGTGGCCAAGGAGGAGGTCAAGCTCGAGGGGGAGGCAGGCCGGCGCAGGGCATGAGGGGCACGGGGGGAACCGGGTCACGGGGGTCACAGGGGTCACGGGGATCATGGGACCCCACGGGGACCATGGGAGACACTGGAGCACAGGGGTACCGGGGACACAAGGGCATGGGGGAGCTGGGATACCAGAGCACGGGGGTACGGGGGTCACGGGGGCATGAAGGTATAGGGGCACAGGGGTCCCAGGGGCCCGGGGGCACGGGGGACACGGGGCGCACAGGGTGTCCTTGGGGAAGACAGGCCATGGCGGGGCAGCAGGAGGAATTCTTGTCCTGGGCATGTGAGCCATGGCCGGGCGGGGCCACGCGGGGCCCGAGGAGCCCAGGCCCGGACACCGCGCGCGTCCTCCCCGCGGGATTTCCACGGTGGAGCAGTGGAGGCAGCCACAGGGCGCACAGCAGTGGAGTCTGGGGCCAAGCCACCGGGGCTCGGGGTACGCGGAAGGCCAGGAGGGGCAGGCGACGTGGGGTGGGGGCTCTCGGTCCTCCCTGCCCTCCCATCCTCCCATCCTCTCTGTCCTCCCCATCCTCCTGTCCTCCCCGTCCTCCCGTCCTCCCGCCTGTGCTCCCCCTGTCCGGGACGGGGACCCCACGGCATTAACACAACGGCTCAGGCCTGGCATGCTGGCCACCCTGGAGGCCAAGGCCAGAGGATGGGTCCGCGAGGCCTGGGAAGCACTGGGCTGTACCCCGTCTCTGGGCAGACCAGAGTCCTCCCGGTGGAGTGTCTGTCCATCTGTCTGTCCATCTGTGCCCTCTTCCCTCCTGGAAGCCTGGCTGCCTCCCCTGCCAAGCGGACCCTGGGCCGGTCAAGTCCCCACCCCCAAGGGTGGGGACTGAAATACAGAGGATCCACAGACTGACTTCTCTCACTTTGTCATTCATGAGCTCTCCAAACTTTCTCCATCTTGTTTTCTATTAAAAAAGAAAAGAAAGCAGCCTGGACTCCCAGCTAGGAACAACCCGTGATGATGGCCATCACTTCGGTTCCTTGTGTCTCTTGTGACAATTACACCTGGACCTGAGCCCTGGCGCTTGGCTTATTTCAGTCTCAGAATGAAGGAGATTTTAAATGTGAAATTCACTATAAGACAACAATGCCACCCTCGGATGGACAGATTATTCCTTGGAAACCCAGACGTTTTTTCTGATGATCAATAAATGGACCAGTTTCTTATTTATTCCTGGGGAGAATGCTTCTCCAGGCTTGGAGGTCAATGTAGTTTTGGAGGCAATGTAGTTTTGGATCTGCCACTGTAGGTTTAAATTCATTTTTCCTCAGAAGTAATGGAAATCTGAAATTCCATCTAAAGTGTTAAAGATTCTGAGCCACCTAGTACCGGGTGTCAAAAGTTTATAACAGCCTGTCTGGACATGGTGACGTCTATGGGAAAGGCACCTTGGACTGTCACAACTATTGTTTTCTGACTCCAGTCAAGAAATACTCCATAGGAGAAAAAGGAGAAATTAAAAGAAATTATAGCATGATGGCTACAGATAAATTGGAGATACTCTTATCTCCAATTAACAAAAAGCCAGAAGAAGAGGAGTGATACAAGTGGTACAGTGCTAGCCTTGTGTTAAAACAAGCCATGTGAGAGAAAGAGGCCAAGAGTTCAAGCCCCAGTGCCAGAATAAAATATAATTGATCTACTTCGATCTAATTCAAAACACACTCATGTGCTAAATAGTCATATTGTGCTTACTAGGACCATATTGGAGAGAGAGGAAAAGAGCTTGTGAAAATTCACATATTAAGCATTATATGAACTTTCTTCAGAGCTAGGTACTGGTGACTCACACCTGTAATCCTACTTACTCAGGAGGCTGAGATCCCAGGACTGAGATTTCAAGTCTACCTGGGCAGGAAAGTCCATGAGACTTATCTCTACTTAACCAGCAGAAAGCCAGGCATGGAGCTGTGGCTCAAGCAGTAGAGAGTGAGCTTCAAGCAAAAAATCTAAGGGCCAGTACCCAGGCCTTCAGTTGAAGCCTCAGTACTAGTTTAAAATTGTTCTTTAAAGCTTTTTTCTTCTTTACCCTCAAGGCGAAAGGGCTTGTGCATGATTTCCTATTTTCCAGAATCATTTCCTGTTTCTCCCTGACACTAGCTGTAGCTTTTGGTTCCTGAGAATTTCCTGGCTTTAGATCTAATGTAAGCTTCCCCTGACTTTCCTCAGCAGATACCCTTACAGCTACCAATGGCCTGAACTAACAGATAACCTTACAGCTACCAATGTCATGCACTAACAGAGGTATAGATGTTATTTGCCTTCAGGAGATACCATAGTAAAATAATGGTAGAGTATCAGCAGATAATTTATGTATACCGGAGCTTCCAAACCTGTCATTTTTATTTCAATTTATTAAAAAGGAAGATTAGGGGTACTCTTGAACAACAGCTAGAAGTAGGCTGGGGATGTAGCTCAGTGGTAGAGCACTAGCCTGGCATTCATAACCCTTAGTTCCATCTCCAATGCTGAAAAAAGTAACGTATTTTAAAATAAATTCTTTCTGGATGATTATGGCTTATCCCTGGAATCCTGCTAGTCAGGAGACTGAAACCAGGAGGGCTGCTGTTTTTATTCATGAGACTGCATCTCCAATATATCCAGCAAAAAGCCAGGCTGGAGGTATGGCTCACATGGGAGAGCACCAGCCTAACAAGTTGAGCCCACAAGACCCTAAGTTCAAACACTAGTACCACAAAAAACTGTTAGGATGAAGTGATTATGGTCAGATAAATAAAAAAATAATTAGCTTCTTGCTTGCCATCTGGCCATATCTGCTATTATTGCTCTACCTTTCGTCTTGCTCATCTCATTCCCATCTTGCCAGGGTGGCCAACAAGGAGCTTTGTAAATCATGAGATGGATGATGCGAGCACTATGCTGGGACTTTGGGTGTTTGTGTTGCCCTTCAAGTAAAACCTCGCCTCCTTCGTGACTGCATGAGCCTTACTCCTGTGTCTGGTTGGCCTCCCTTCACTCCACTCTCCCTGTTCATCAGGACTCACCCTCCTCACTCTGCTTGCCTTTCCAGAACATGATTCTGTTGTTTCCCAGCACAGATACCTTGCATTGCTCATCCCTCTGCATGGAAGTCTGGATCTGGATTTGAAAGCCATTGCCATGGTCTTATAGTTCAGATCTTTATCAATGGCGCCACCTTCCCTAATGAGACTTTCTACGAATCCTGCATCCAAGTTCAGCGATCCACGCCTAGCCCCTCTGTCCACTGCCCACAGCCGCATCAGCCAGCTCTCTCCAGTTGTCTCTTTTGGAGATGGTCTATTTCTTCATCCATCTACACCATCATCTATCCCATACATCTGTCCTCGAAGCTCCTGGGAATAAGGATGCCTTTGTCTTTGTCCATTTTTGCTTGGAGATCAGCCATACCAGGATTTACTAAGTGACTGTGACAATACCAACTAAAAGGGAATTTTGGTTTCCCTCAGAATGGGAAAACAAATGACTGTGCTGATGTCCACAGTACAGCAGCATCTCACGAAAACATCTGGAACAGGAAATATCCGGAAGGCCGGTTCATCACTGGAGCTCTGTGTTTTCATAAGCATCGGTGGTTTAAACACAGGAAATACCGATACTTATGCAGTGTAAGTGAACACACAACCCATTTGTTGCTAAGCCTTTTTTCTAGATTCCCTTCCTGGACTTTTATTTGGAACTTTCACCATATTTCATTTTAATTTGATGACATATTTAAAATATTAATTTTACCTTTACAGATGACTGATATAAATGACCTATTGCAATTGATGTGTCTATTCATGTATGCTCATTAAAATTGGTTTTAAATTCAAATGAAAGCTTAAATAGTCCCTAAAATATCTTCAAAAATAATGTGCATTTTTCTAGCTTAACAATGTCTGATGGTTTTATATCAGATCTTGGTAACCCAGATGGTTCTGTTTTTGTAGACAAAATGTTAGGGGTGCCAGCTATACCATGACATGACCATTTCTAGTTGTCTGTTTCTATAGCATGAGAGAAGAATGATTGCAGGAAGGCTGGCATGGCCAACCCAGCCAAAACTATGTATGATATACTCATTTTTAGAAGAAGCTTTCTTGCCTCTTCTTGGATCATGATTTTGCCAATTGTAAATTGTAAGATTCAAGTTCACTTCCCTAAATCCACTTCATGAAGGCGTTGCTTCTTTTCTCAGGCAATATAAAGATTTCCACTCCAGCTCTCTTATTAGCCTTTAAACATTGATGACATTGACAAACTAACATGACTTTGTTTTGACTAATTTCTTAATAAAACTTCCCATTAACAAGTTACCTTGCTGAACAGGAAATCAATATGGCACAGTGTAAGTCAGTACATTTTGCTATTTTAAGCCCTCAAACAAATGATTAGTGTTTCTACAAAGTCAGGCAATTACTGCAATTGCTAACTAACTTTCTACTTGGAAACAAACATTGTTCAATTTGTTGCATGTACCTGCAGAAGTCAGCCTGTTGATTTCAGGACTTCACAGCTCAAAAAAGAGGGAGAGATTGTAAGCAAAATTAAGTGCAGGAAATTTAAGTGGCTGTGGAAGGCGATGATATTTATTGACAATGATGCCATCAATAATATACCAGTGTATCACTGCTTGTAGCAATAACAAGAGACTTCTTTAGCAAGTAGACTTTTAATGTTTGACAATTCACTCCAGGTAAATGATGTCCTTATGACCCTTCTCTCTAAACTGGACGTGCAGATCATGGGAATGGGAATTCACTGGCAGGAAGGTATTGATTCCTACAACCAGGTCAAGATGAAACTGACTGGAAGCTAAGGGATTTTCCCACAGGAGTAGAACATGTCCATCTAACCATATGTTGCCAGTGGTGATGATTTTAGTTAGAGGCTTAATATTCCCCCCATCTTTATGGGATTTCTTACTATTCTGGGCAGAAATAATAGTGATAGCTTAGCATCAGAATGGTAATGCTGGGACTGAAAAGGTGGCTCAGTGGTAGAGTACTTGCCTTGCATACATGAGGCCCTGGGTTTGATTATTCAGCACCACATAAGCAGAAAAAAGCTGGAAGTTGCACTGTGGCTCAAGTGGTAGAGCACTAGCCTTGAGCTGAAGAGCTGAGGGACAGCGCCCAAGCCCAGAGTTCAGCCCCCACAACCGAAAAAAAAAATTCCCATTTGTAGAATGGTAATGCTAGTTAGTAGAGATTGGTTTGCTCTTCTTGATGCTGGTGGCTGATAGTCACTCATTGCTGTCATTTCTTCTTCATATAAGCAACAATGAGGTCATGATAAAAATTTCAGAATAAGACTTACCACTACAACATTAAATTCACAGTTATTACCAGCAAATAGGTCTTTATTTAATATACCAAGAACACCACACTTCATTTTGCCAAACTGGTTTTGTTTCATTGCTGAAATTATTTGAAAATTTGAACCTGACACACAACCTGACCTGTTGAGCTCATGTGAATTGGCTATGATTTTTGCTACAGAGGCACAGTATAACTGGTACACAGTGAAAAATCTCTCTTTCTTTCTGTTTTTCTTTCCTGGAAAATGATTATGATACAAGGTCTATTTGTGACTGAACACAAGGCACTTTCTACATAGTTACCTCTAGTACAAACTAAATAAAATACTTTCACTGTAACACCCTGCACCTTCCTCCCCGTTGTGATTTTCACACATTTCACCCAGTGGCTACTCTTAACACTGAGAAATTTGAAGGGCTTCAATGAAATTAGGCCAGCACAGCCAATTATTCCCATCATAGATCAACTGTGGTCTTCCCTCTCCATAAGCTCATCTCTCACCATCCTGTGTTTCATTGTCTACCTGTGAGATACCATTCAATGTTCAACTATTTCCTATTTTCTGGAGATTTCATTTTTGTAATATAAATATCCTCACATTACAAGTGAACCATAGAACCACAGAATGTATGCATGGTTGCTCTTCTTTCAAAATTCCATTTTTTGGTTCAATTCTGCTTGTGGAGAGCAGTAAGGGATTCACAGGATGGTTAGTCACAGACATTCCATCTCTCTAAATAGATCAGCTAGCTCTGTTTACAAGTAGTTCCATGATTGCAATAATTTAAATCTATTGTGACTGTTTCTGTATGCTCCAGGATCATAGCCAACACAGAACTAGTGATATGAATGAGTTCAGAGAGGAATTCTCACTTAGTCCATGGCAGGTTACATGCCTAGCATATTTAAAGCACTAGATTCAACCCTTAGCTCAAGAAAGAAATAAAAATGGGAAAGGATGGAAGAAAGGAAGGAAGGAAGGAAGGAAGGAAGGAAAAAAAGAAGGAAGGAAGGAAGAAGGGATGGAGAAAGAAAAACAACAGAAAGAAAAGAAAGAAGGAAGGGAAAGGGAGAAGAAAGCTCAGTAGAAGTATTAGGCAAAAGGCTTAGAGATTTGTTAAACATTAAAACTTTATCAATGATCTAGGGACTGGAGTCTCACACCTGTAATTCTAGCTACTCTGAGGATCAGGGTTTGAAGCCAGTCTTGGGAAAAAAAAGTCAGTGAGACTCTTATTGCCAATAAATAAGCAAAAATCCAATAATGGAGCTATGGTTCAAGTGTAACTTGAACTTGTTCAAGCACTAGGCTTGATTGAGAAAAGAAGCTCAAAGATAGCACCTGAGTTCAAGTACCAGGACTGACACAAAACAAAGGAAGAGTAAAATGAACTCTATTAATGAACCAAGTGGTTTATGACTATAATTCTAGCTACTCAAGAAACTGAGATCTAAAAGATTTCAATTCAAAGCCAATCTGAGCAGAAAAGTCCTTAGGAAACCCATCTCCAATATAACCAGCAAAAATGTGGGCTGAAGGCATGGTTTGAGTGGTACAGTCTTTGTCATACAAGCAAACCAAACACCCATAATATCCTGAGTTCAAACCCAGTTCTAGCCAGTGCTGTTGGCTCATGCCTGTAATCCTAGCTACTCAGGAGGCTGAGATCTGAGGATCATGATTCAAAGCCAACCCAGGCAGGAAAAGCTTGTGAGATTCTTTTTTTGGGGCTTCCGGCTTTTTCCTTTTTGCTTATGTGGTGCTGAGGAATCGAACCCAGGGCCCCAGGCATGGAAGGCAAGTGCTCTACCACTGAGCCAACTTCCCAGCCTAGTGAGACTCTTATCTCCAATAAACCACTAGAAAACCAGAAGTAGCACTGTAGCTCAAGCAGTAGAGCACTCTACTTGAACTGAAGAGCTGAGGGACAACGTCCAGCCCCAGAGTACAAGCCCCACGACAGACAAAAACAAAAACAAAAAGCAAACAAAAACCCAGTTCTAGCAAAACAACAGCAGCAGCATTTTATTGATGACCTAGTACAAGCCAGGTTGTGAGAAATTCAAATAATCAACAATCAATGATGAATGACGTTTTCTTTCAATATAAGAAGCTTGGTTTTTCATTGAAGTGTTTTTTTTTTCTTATTTTACAAGATAAATGTGACTTTCAATGACACTTTGTCCAAAGCACTAGATTATTTCTTATTTCTGCTCACCGTTGGATCTTTGGAATCAGAATTCATGAAATACACCGAAGTGAGGCAGGCCATGACCTGCCCTGCTATGCCGGCTAGTGTACCAGCTTTCCTGCAGATGAGAAATCACATTCCATAAGTAAGATGCTACACATTTTGTTTTCCCCAAGACACAGTCAACAGCTAATCTTCTGCCTTGCAAACAAAGTACAAAACCTTAGCAACCATGTCTTTTTCTATGGTGTTAAAAATCAGCTTTTCCAATAATTACATCTTGGGCCAGCCTTTTTTTTTACTGTAACTGCCTACTTAAGATTCCAATTGGATGCTATGTTCTTTTTTAATTTTAGGCATCTATGTTCTCTTTTCCTTGCCTATACTCCCATGCCTATGGCATCTGTGGAGACTCAAAATCTCAAACCATGTCTGGTAGTTACTAAATTCTAACCAATTCCATTTCTGTACCGATTTTGAAAGAGCACAACCAAATCTGTAAATTTTTTTTCTATGGGATTTTTGGGCTTGTATTAGCATTTTTGTTCCAGGCTGGCCCTGCACCCTTTGAGTCATGGTGTCACTTCCTGATTTTTGCTGATTAATTGGAGAAAAGAATCTCATGGACTTTACTGTCCAGGCTGGCTTTGAACCCTGATTCTCAGATCTCAGCCTTCTGAGTAGCTTGCATTATAGGTATGAGCCACTGGCATCTGGCAGGATGTGTGCATGCAAGGAAATGTCACAGCAAAACCCATGAAGATGTTCAATGAGTATTCATTAATAATTAAGCAAATGAAATAATGACTCTTTTCATTATGTCTCATGATGTCAGAGTAATTTAAAAAGAATGAAACTATTGTTAAGCATTCCTAGCTAGGCACTAGCTCCCTTGAGCAAATCAGAGTAAGTGATTGGTACCATGCAATCCAGAAGAGGAACACTTTGACTTTGTGCTTAAAATTGAATCCTGCCCACCCCCATGCCTACATGATTCTCATATCAGCAGTGGCGACTTCCAAACGGGAACCATGGATAATGGATAGGCAGAGAGGACATGCATGCTCACCTCAGGGTAACTATTTAAAGTTGTCTAATATCGAAGAAGAAAGCCAGCACACAACAAAAGGACTCCATAACAGCATGCTCTCTCAGATATTATGTCTATGTCATTAATCTTTGCAGTGGGCAAGCGCTCATGGATCATTTCCTTTCAGCCGAGTCTCTCAGGGAGTTAAGGTCTGAGGATGGTGCTTTGAAGTCAACCCAGAGAGGGAAAAGACCCTGAGAAGTATATCTTAATTAACCACCAAAAAAACCCCAGAAGTGGCAGTGTGGCTCAAGTGGTGGAGCATTTCAATTCCTGTCTGCCTCAGTGTCCTGGGGGTCTTCTTGGGGCTTCCTGCCTTGTGTGGGGGCCGGGGGGGTTCAAGTAGTTTGTGCACTGATGTCACTGCTGAGGAATTTCAAAATTTGGAAACTCAAATCCTGTAAGAGCTTGGTAACAAGTCTGTCCAAACGATCCCTGGGTGGACGGGAAAGGAGAATTTTTATTACCCTTGAAGCTAACGAATCTTAGAATCAGAAAGAACTATCCTATTATATTGCTTACTATCCCAATACATGTCTTACAATTTCGTTTCTAAAGAGATATTTTCAGAACTAATGTTTATGTATTTGGAATATAATTTAAAAACATTAAATTGCATGCAAATTCATTTCCCAAAATGAAAAATTCAAATATTTTTCACTTATCACCCATGTAATAACCTATTCAGTTATGTTTTAATATATTTGTTGTTGTCTAATATTTGTCAACTTTTCTGAACTAAAGTAATGAGATAAAGTGCTTTACACGCGCTCTCTTCGTGAGCTTTATACTAAGAAGTTAACCTTTGTAAGGTATTTAGTTTCTATATTGGGAGGCCCAGTATAGTAAAATAAAGATTTACCAGTTGAACAACATCTTAGAGAACAAGTAATGGGGCAGAATCAGTTTCAAAGATGGAGGCTATGTTTGTAGAAAAAGAGTGAGAGGGAGAAAGAAAAGGGGGAAAACACAAAGCTTTCATTGTGGAGTGTTTGGGAAAGCATAAATATCATGTGGGAAGGACTGGAAAAGCTGATGGGGTCACATTACCCCGCTCGTGGGGGAGTTCTGGCTTTCTCTGCAGAGGTCATGGTAGCATTTAGATGATGTGAGTGAAGGACTCCACCACATTCAGACATGGCATTCACAAAGGTCATGTGGACAGCAATAATTAATTAGACTAGACAGAAGCAATTCCGACACAAAGACTACAGCTAGGAGCATCACGGTCCTGAATTAACTGTCCCGTTGTCAATGTTGAGGCCCTCTTTTCCTCTTTCACGTTCATTCTTTTTATTCTTAAATTATATTTGGTGTATTTTTACCACTATTGATATGGATTTTCACCATTTGCATAGCAGTGTTATATCTGTCATCTCCTTCTCCTTCTCCTTCTCCTCCTTCTCCTTCTTCTCCTTCTCCTCCTCCTCCTCCTCCTCCTTCTTCTTCTTCTTCTTTTTCTTCCTCCTCCTCCTCCCCCTTCCTCCTCCTCCTCCTCCTCCTTCTTCTTCTTCTTCTCTAATACTGAACTCTAAGTCTTGCCTAGTTTGTTTGTTCAGCTCTATCACTCCATTCATGCCTTCAGCCCTACTTTGTGGGAGTTAGCTGGTGGTCTTGTAGATTTTCCTGCCCAGGCTGGCTTCTAACCTCAGCCCTTCAAATCTCAGCCTCTTGAGTAGCCAAGATTGTAGGCGTGAGCCATGGATACACAGCTAGCTTCAGTATGTTTTAATCTGAAACATGGTTTAATGTTGGATTTCTTGAAGGTACCATTTTGAAGATCCACACTCTCTTCTGAAATGAGCAACACAATATTTTCCTCCATGAGAAAATAGTCTGCATTTTCCTCTGTGAATATCAGGTGAAAGAACAGCTTGGGTTTAGTGTAAACCATCTTCTCTGACATACAAAGTCCTAGCTGGACATATAATTGAGAGCCTGGCAAATAGCATGCCAACTATGACTTACATTCCTACACCCTGCCTGAGTGTGTGTGTGTATGTGTGTGTGTGTGGTGCGTGTGTGTGTGTATGTATGCATGCATATTTATGTCCTGCACAATTGCAATCTAGCTAAGATAAATTTCAATAGGGTAGATTGAAGATTGACTTGCATCATTTCATTTTCTTTTTGTGTTTAATTTTTATTGTCATTTAGAGAATAGTTGGTGAATACAATACATCTGTCTGTGTCGCCCCTTCAATATTTTCGGTCCTCTTAGACACCCCCTTCCCTTCCATTTCTTAATTTTGTGAAATGTACAATGAATTCTTGCCTGTATTTTCCCTCTTTCTCCTCCTCATTCATCTACCCCTCTCCCCTAGCACACACACATACCCCAACAAACCCATTTCTTGGTGCTGATTTTATTGGGCTTTGACCTTGTCTTTCTAAAAAAAAATTATAGGGGCAAGAATGTAGCCAAGAGGGAACTCTAATATACTGTTGGTGGGAATGTAAAGTTGTTTATCCACTCTGGAAAGCAGTATGGAGGTTCCTTTAAAAACAAAACATAGAATTTCCTTTTGTTATGACCCATCAATTCCATTCCAGGCATTTACCCACTAGAACACAAGGTTACAGTAAAGCCACAATCAGAACTATGTCTGTTGCAGCACTATTCACCATAGCCAAGATTTGGAATCATTTCCTTAGCTTTGTAAAAAATGATAAAATCAGCTGGGCTCTGGTGGCTTATGCCTGTAATCCCAGCTAAGAGAGAGAGCGAGTGAGAGAGAGAGAGACAGACAGAGAGACAGAGAGAGAGAGACAGAGAGAGAGAGAGCACCACAGAGACAGAGACAGAGAGAGAGAGACAGAGAGAACTAACTTCAGACCATACAATTCTTGTTTGACTTTCCTTGAGTTTATTTTTTGTGAATTATCCGTTAGTTGTCACTGCTTTGAATTTACTAAGGCCGTGATATTTTCGGATCCCTTTTAATACTCATCTTGTTTGGTGGAGACAGAGGGCATCATAAAGAGACTGTTTGCTTGTCTTCCACTTATGACACTCTGAACGTGACTGGAGAGGCAGACACTACTCTGTGACAATGCAAGTGTACAGACACATCCAAGCAGGACTGACTTAGAGACAGCAGATCTTCTCGAGTGGCTCTTCCCTCCACGCCCAGCCGTGGGAGAGAATAGTAGAGTTTGGGGTGGATTATTTGAAGGGAACTGGGCACGGATTATTGGAAGGGAACTTCTCTATGAGGAGAGAGCTGTGCTCCATCCAACTCAGGAGAAACGCACGGCGAAGCCAGCAAGATGCAGAAGGAGAACCTGCATCCAGGTCCAAGCGAGGAGGCGATGGTTTGGGTTGCGTAGCGTTCTGAAAACATATCGCGTGCCAGGATGAAGAACATGTCCCCTTGAACCGTGGCCACGGAAAGATGGCAGTGGCTGGAATTAGGTGGCACCCCGGGACCCACGGCACCCACTCTTTGTCTTCTCAATCTTCTGCATCTCTTCTCTGTGCCCCTGAGCAGAAGTGGAGAGCAGGGGTGCTACGGATGAGCCATGCATGGGCTATTTAGCCTTCTCCTGGAGCTGCCAATTAACAGACACCTTAGGAGGAGAAGTCCGCTAGGAGAAGGTGCTCAGGGAGGAAGGAGGCTGGTTTGATTTGGTCCCTGGGTTTCAGACATGGGGTGTGTGTTGGCTTGGGCCTGGGGGAACAAATCACCTTCTGGAAGCTAAGAAGCAAACAAAGAGGGGGAAAGGGGCTGGGAGCCCCACTGTCTCCCACACACTTCAAGGCTGACAAAGTTGCACCAGCTCCCAGTACCTAACAGACCCAGACACAGGCCACTCTGGGAGGGAGATTTAGGCTCCAAACCAGAGCAGGTAAAATGCCAGCAGGTAAAATGCTAGATGGACCAGCTCTTCTAATAAATGAATGTGTCCATTTTACCTTAATAAGATTTTCCCTTCCATTGAAATTGATTAGAAAGTCACTGGACACCCATGGAGGTGAACAAAGGAAATTTAATAAACTATCATTGAAGGCAGAGCCTGGAGAAAAGGAAAGTAGTTTTCTATTTATATCCTACAGAGTTCAACTCCTCTTCTCCATTTAATAAACCAATTGCAAGAGTATTAATTATCTAGCTCCCAGGATTCAATATTTTGTTCTCCCTGTGTTTTGACCTCTTCGTTTTGGTTCTGCCAGAATCAATATGTTTGAACCTTTCTATATTTTTCCTATGACATTGCATCTGTTTCTCCTCTTCTGTCTCTTTCACATAATGATTGAAGCATTCACATTCTAGAATGCATAACATATTTTGCTGTGTCTTTGCTCAGTGTCTACCATAATGCACAACGGATAGTTTTTCATCATCTGAGAAGTCCATCCAAGATGTGCATCCAAGGCCGGAGACACAACCAATCCAGTCCCTTCCCATTGGTGGAGGTCATCCAACGGTCACCGTTGTCCTCAGCTGACAATTCTGAGTGCTTCCCTCCGGATTTGGTCCCAGGATCCCTTATGTGATGTGGCTAGAGATCCCACCTTAAGTGCTGCAGACAGCAACGTCTGCCTTTTGAGAAATCCTATCTGGTAAAGAGATCTTTTAATCAAATACTTGTATCATTTGTTACACTGCCATTGATTCATTCATGTTTAGTCCTTCTGTGCTTCCTATGCTCCATGATCATGCTGTGAGAAGCCCGCACAGTCATCCTGATGGGATTGTGTGTTTGTACACCAGGGTATGCACAGACATACTCATATACTCCACTGTATACCCTTACACAAGCACACACTCTCATGCAAACACATGCACACAAATGGAGAGGAAAGGACTCCTGTGTGTGTTCAAAGTTGGAAAATGGGTTGAAACTGGGAAAATAAAAGAAGGGATGACATTGTTTTAAAAAAGACATGCACTCATTACCTGACTTATGAAATGGTATCCCCTTCTGTACAACACATTAGTATTAACAATAAAATTATTTAAAAGCCTTGGAAAATGGACAAATCAAACAGTACACCTTTGAAATGCTATTCTCTAAGAAAATCAACTTATATGAAGAAAGAGATGGTTGTGACTCTTACCTGATGTACTGTTTATTAACCAAGAAAATACGAACATTACTATTTTAATGTGTGTGTGTGTGTGTGTGTGTGTGTGTGTGTGTGTGTGTGTGTGTGTACCAGTTCTAGGGTTGAAACCAGGTCTTGGTATTGTCTTTCAGCTATCTCAGCCTCCATGTTGCTCAACCACTTGGACCACATCACAATAGCAGCTTCTTACTGATTAGTTGAAGATGAAATTTACTGACTTTTCTACCAGACCTGTTTGGAAGCCTTCAGTCTTCTTTCTGTCTGGGAGTCATTAGGAATTCAGGAAGGACTCTCCATACCTGGATTGACCTTTTTTAGTCAAATAAGTAAATAGTATTAATGTCTCAGTGTAGAAGATCTGCAGTGAGGGAAGATGTGGAGTGCTGACATCAGTAGTTGATGTCAGCAGAATGCATCTTCTTTGAAACTATTTTGAAGCTAGACTTGATGCCATTTTATGTTGTATTTTATTATTTTATTTTACTAAACTGTATTAGTAGAGTTGAGGAGACTCCAATCCAAGAATGTGCTGATTTAAAGTATATAGAAGTAAACTTACTCCACAAAAATTAAAGGAATAATTTATTCTGTAGTCACACATTTGTATATAGGCTCATACCAGCGTTGAGTGATCAATGATGCATTAACCATATTATGGTTATTTGTGCATATTTGAAACCAAGGCATATTCAAGACTTAAATTTACACATCTTGAAGGGATAAAAATTGCCACTGAATAATGTATGAACAGGGGCACTGAGACTACTTTGAAAGAATACACAACAATTTGAATAACTACTTACTGAAAAATTGCAAGGTTATATGTATGCAAGTTGAAAGATCAACCCCAGATCGTATTTCATGTTCAATTAACCTAACAGTCCAGTTGGAAACTTGGGCATACATTGAAAGGAGTCATGGTGGGAAAATCTGAATAACTTAGGCAAAACTCTGAATAACTTAGGCAAAATCAACCTTAAAACATTCTGCAACTACCACAGTTTTGAAATAAATCACTAACTTGTTTTCCCAGCTCTAAACAAACTTATGGCTACAAAGAAATCCAAGGATGAAAATGCAATGGAGATTTGTGAAACATAAATTGAATATAGAAGGAGAGAAGTCACCCTTGTTTATGTTGATTTGCTGTCATCTATAACGAACGTGTATATGGATGTACGTGAGTTTAACAACTGAATTTTATCACTTCATTTTGTTTTCAACTTCATATCATCTCTCTCCAGAGAAAATGAAGTTGCTGGAGCTTACCCAACTCCTCCCTGTTCCTTGGGGAGTAGCAACGGGACCATTGTGTCTCAGGGGAGACAAGGCAAAAGGAACAAGACCCTACCTGAAAAATAAGCTAAATGCAAAAATGGGCCAGGCTTTCCTAGAGCGCTTGCCAATCAAGCATAGGTCCCAAGTTCAAAACCCCAGCTCCCCACAAGAAGAGGAAAACATAAAAAATACATTGCTAAGAAAAGGACTAAGGTTAAACTATTTCATGAAAGACATAAAATATTAATTATTACAATAAACTAGTTTCAAATTTGTGCACTACTGTCAAGTAAATTGAAGATATTTTCCATGTGATGTTACAATTGTTACAAAAGATGTCAAAATGTTGATAAATATACAACCAGTGTATAATTCTAATGATTTTTCCATAAAGAAACACAAATAGATGGAAATTGTAATTATTCCATATTACTCAAACCTACAATAACCAGAAACATTTGTAAATACGGGGTGAATGAGAATGCAATCAGCACTTTTGTTGATACTCCAAGGCCTGCTGCCGATGTTTATAAATGTTTGCAAACAAGTTTAAGAAGGTAAATGGAAGAACATTTTTGAATGGTTTCCATTGTCATCCTTTTTGAAGACACACAATCCATGTTAACTTTCAACCGGTAAAGAAGCATTCCATTTGAATTTTAAGAATTTACCCGTACTAGTACTTCAACACAGGGGCTCAAGCTCGCTGGAATTGGCTTCCTCCTGGCAACTGCTCTATTAAGTGATGCTAATATCAGAGACACTATGCATAGTTAAAGTCCTGCTCTAAACTTTCCTGGAATTCTAGGTTTTGGCTGGGATTATTCCCATGAGCCATCAGTGTCACAGGTGTGTTCATTCCCCTGCATGGATACACTCTACCAGCTTTGATACAAAAGATGACTTAATGGTCTTCTTCCCAAGTCAACATCTTGTTCAAGAGTGTGCCTGCCGCTGGCTGCTGAGCACAGAGACGGAGGATGGAAGTTCAGGAATCGATCAACTGTGTTAATCAAAACTACTGACCCTGGTTTCCGGGAAGAAAACATCTTTAATAGCATTAAACACTTTAGGGAAAATTCTCAATGATACGTTAAATAAGTCATGCTGTTGGTAAGATGAAAATACATATTGGGTCTAAAAAATGATTCCATAGCATAATTCATCATATGCTGGATTTTGTGTATGTGTGCATGTATGCATGTGTGTACATGTGGTGTGTACATGTGTGTATGCATGTGTGTGTATGCTTAAGTGGGTCATGCTGAACTGATTTTCAGAATTTATTTTAAAGTTAATCTTTAGTAGTCATGGTCTGTAATGTTTTTACATTCATCAGTCTTTATTAGTTGTTTCCATTAGAGGATTGAATAGTTAAATGAATAAAAGTTAATAGAAAGCGTATGGAGAATTAAGAACATGAAGCTTTGTTTAAATTATAAATTATTTAGAAAATACATATGCTATAATTTAACATCGCAGCAAATGTAAAGTAACACAAAACAGTGAGTTTAAAAAAACTGTTCCTAGATAGAGAGATAAGTAGACATTTTAAATTTACTTATTTATTCTTCTTTGTGCCAGTCCTGGGGCTTAAACTCAGGGCCTGCGAGCTGTTATTGAGCTCAAGGCTAGCACTCTACAGTGTGAGCCACAGCTCCAGTTCTGATTGTTGGGAATTCATTGGAAGGAAGTGTCTAGTGGACTTTCCTGACAAAGCTGGCTTCAAATCTTGATCCTCATATTTCTCGTTCCTGAGTATGACAGGTGTGAGCTATCAGGGCCTGATGATTTTGCATGTTTTTAGACAGACTCTTACTCTATGTGTTGATATTAGAGGAATGTGACACCACACCAGGTCTAACAGTAAATGACTTCTAATAATCTACTAATAATTCAAAGATCAATTGAGAGGTTTTATAAAAATAACAAACTGCAATTTAACATGTACTGGCCATAACAAATAATGAACTGATAATTAAAGTATTTCCAGTAAAAAGGAAAGATGAAATTAAATGTCTTCCAGAATATGTATAATACAGAGTTCCTGTTTCCCCCAGTTTTTCTCCATTCTAAGGTTGAAAAAGAGTAAATATTGCATATGTTAATTTGAAGATAACTCTCGCTGAATTTGGTAAGCTTGGCCTAGTTTAGTAATGTCATGAAAAGTTTGACTATCTAAAATTCAGTTGGATAAACATTATGTACATTCTCTAACTGTTCAAATAATCACGAGTAACAATGTCTAGCTAAAATGACGTAGGTAAAATAAAATCAGTGTTCGGAATATAATCTTCACAGTGAACAGGTGCTTTGTCATGAACTTTAGACATTTTTAAAACTCTCTCTCCTGAGTTAATGTGAAATTCATGCTAAGTGCATTGTCTCGCAAGGTGACTTTTACTGTAAGTTGTAGCACAGGCTTCGCTTTCCCGAGCACACGCACTGCAGGTGCTGGGAGACCGAGGAGTCTAATCTGGTATTCTGTCTGCATAGTCCCTCTCTCCACAGAGCTGACATTGATAATCTGTCAATTTGATTTGCTAATCTTGTGAGACTCATTGTAAACAAAACAACTAAATGCTTGCAAGCACAAGGAGGAAGCCCTACAGGTCTGCTCATTTGTTGTGTTTTGGTCGGGCTTTGGCTTTCTCTGTAATCAGGTTGTAATCAGGTTTAAAAGTAGAAGGGAACACCAGCCATCGTTTTGGGTTTTATGAATGAATTCCCACCAATGATTCAATTCCTTGTACTCAGGATCTCTTCAACAATCTAAGCTGAAGAGAAGCCTGGCTCCCAGGAAGTGGAGGGAGGCCCCAGAACCCAAGGTGGAGCATAGCATGCAGACAGGAGGCCACAGGCTTGGTTCAGTCACAGCTTGACTGGGTGCTCAGTGCACAGTTAACAAGCCTTACGGCTCACTTAGTTCAAAAAATGAGACTAATAACAAAAGCCCTCTGAGATGGGTCACCATGCTGCACGTCAGCTCAAAACACTTCATCTAAGATATACGTTTTATGAGAATAACTTAAAGACCAGTTCTACCCTGTATCAGCGCAGTCATATCACACATGTGTTGTTAGGCAGAGGAGTGGCATGAAATCTGAGTACTGAAGGAGAGGAGTCATGCAGTTACGTCATCATGGGTAGAAAGACGGCAGTGGTGGCCAGTGAGGTATTTGTTTGCTGACTACACATAAAAAGCCCCGTACCCCATCTACCTATATGCACAAAACTGGTCTCTGGTCTCTGGTTTATGGTTGGTGTTCAAATACCTGTGCTCTTGTAGTGCTCAGGCCACAGACTCTGCATGTTTATTTTTATTTTAATTTTTACCGTCCTTTCTCTGCATGTTTATAACGGACAGAATGTAACTGCCACAGGGCAAGAGATTGACTCTCACATTTCCTGTGGGAGGGTGTGTATCCAACGCAACGTAACCACAAGATCTACATAATATTTATTTTATAAAATAAGTGAAATCCAGCTGGAGTGCTGACGTGTCACATCTGTCACTGAGGCAATCAGAAGGCTGAGAGCTGAGGATTACAGTTGAAAGCCAGCACGTGAAGACAAATGTGTGGGAGGGGGGTTCTTTTCTCCATTTAACCAGAAAAAAGTCAGGAAGTAAAAGTGTGACTCAAGTGGCAGTCTTGAGCACAAGGAAAAACCAGGGCACTAGCATGCACACATATACACACACAATCTAGTACAAAAAATAAGAAAAAATGAGTTAAATAATAACTTTCTCACTTTTTGAGAGATCATACATCTATTGCCAAAGTACAACTCATGCAACCACTTAGGGTGCTATGACAATAATACAAGTGAGAGACACAAAGGCCCTGAACTCAGTGTGCTGGGAATACAGAAACAAAAGGGTTGCATTTAAGGACATATCAGAAGCAAGAGTCTGCAAAGGCCTCTGTCAATTGGAAAACACCACCACATAGCAATCAAATAGTCTACAATAGGAACACCCCAAACGTACGTGAGGACCTCAAAGCTACATCCATGTTAAATATTCCAGTTCGTATTTTAATTATCTTCCTTTTCAAGTCTCATTATTATTAGGGTAGGATTAGCCACAGTGCTCTCTCTTCTTTCTTACAGATCTTTACTCCCTGGTGTGTAATGCTGTGCTCACACTTACAATATTCATCAAGATGCTGGCACACCTGTCCACGCCTGTCTTCATGTGAAATGTGAGCGCATTCTCCATTTCTCCTGGCTGTTTTAATGCAGAGATCACCGACCCGCACAGGGTCTGGGACAGGCCTCATTCTCTCTGTCGCTTATTCCCCGTGCCCCTGCCCTCCTCTCCTAGGAAGCCATCTAAAACGTGGTTGATGGATGCTCCTCACCATAGATGCATTCTGGTGAAATATGGCATGCTTTCTGTGTATCTTCAGTCCCATTAAGGGCTTTAGAAATCCCATCGGTCCTGGTCTTCACAGCCACCCTTGTTTGGGGACCAATCTGAGTCTCATATCTGGTTATTGTCAGAAGGCATCTAGCAATATGATTTACTGTTATTTCACTTTATTTGTTCTTCTAGAGATGGACACACAGCTTGCTTGCCAGTCCCTCCTGTCCTATCTGCCCAGCTTACATGAATTTTCTATGCTGTATGTCCAGAGTAGAATATCCACTGATGCCTGGGAAATTTATCTTCTTCAGAGAATACTAGAAGTATTCTTTGACTGTGAATATAAAAAAGAAACTTGCAATCAATTATTCAACTAATGACATCACATCCATAGGCTACCTGTGTATTAAAAAATAGAATTGTTATGTATTTTATCTTTAAGAAAAATAAATTCCAGTTAGATAAATATTTAGACATGAAGAAAAGAAGTCATACTCCATATTAATACTGGTAGAAAAATATGCTCATGAGAGAAGAGAAAATAAAGGCTCTACTTTTCTAGCATGTCTGAAGCCATTCTGCATTCTTAAAGCTTTGTTCCTGTATTAGGGCTTAAATGCAGGGCCCTGGTCCTCTTGCTTGGCTTGTTTTGCCCTAGGCTAATGTTCTCCCACTTGAGCCACACTTCACTTTGGCTCTTCGCTCCTTAATAGGAGATAAGCATTTCACAGGTTTTTTTTTCCCCCACTGTCTGGTTTTGAACTCTGATCTTCGTGTTTCAGCTTCTTGAGCATCTAGGATTACAGGTGTGTGCAACAGGCACCAAGTTAACCTCCTTCTTCTTTCCAGTCCATTTGCTACATAACTCCTGGATGATTCTTTTAAGAGCCTGATTTAAATGCCACTCCAAGTACAACGATCACAAAACCTCTGCAGTGCTGGTGCTTGGTGAATCAATGCATGGCTCCTGTGTTAGCTCGGGCCATGCCCATCCTTCTCTTCAGATATTCCCACTGCTGCACACTGTTGTCAGCTCTTGCTCTTAACCACACAGACTTTCCTCTTGAATTTGCCAGTCACCTTCCTTTGCTTTTGATGCAGAGCTTGGCCATCTGCTTTGGATGTTTTCTCTGCAATTTCAGTGTTATTAAAAATCTGTCAGTTACCCATCGAGGCCTTTCTTGATGCTCACCCAGGAAACGTCTTTCAACTGCATCTGAATTCCCTGTACAGTTCTGATTGTTAATTATATCTTTGCTTACTTGTTTGTTGATTTTTTTTGCCACCTCTTCAGAAAAAAATGTACTTAACCAAAGAAACCTGTTGCTTTGTCTCCTTCTAGGAAGCTAGAGTAGTACAAGGAATGTTCTAGATGCTCATGATTGTTCATTGAATAAGTAAATGAAACAACACAAATGTCACAATAGCGTCTTTTTTAAAAGAAAAGAAGTGCTTGAAATTTCATCAAAGAGTAGCAATATTTCATAAGGAATTCAGTTGCAGCTTTTCCTAATACATGCATATATATTGTTTTGAATCCAGTGTTAACCACAGGGCTGATATTGACCATGGAAACCACAAGCTGAGACTAAAATCAAATGTACAGAGCAAATGTCAGCACGCACTGCCCGCAGGTCTAGGGCCTGTCTAGGAGTCCTGGTCCGGAGGCTTCCACATGATCCACCCAGGAATTTCCCTTAGTCAGTATGGAGGATTTCTCTACTTTATCTCTTGGATTTTTGTGTTGCAGTAATAAAACAATGTTTCCACCTCCTTACATTTTGTTCACATTGCTTAAGTTAGTTTTATATTAAATTTGGACATTTCAAAACCAGGTCTCATTATCAGTAAGAAAAACCATTAATTTGAGTACATGCTGATTTGCTATAATGGTTTCATTATTTTCATTAAAAAAAAAACAAGGAGACAGATGAGCTTTATCGAAATACAAGGCACCTTGTGTGTTCTGGTGTGGCGTTGTACATGCACAGTTGATTTTATGTGTCAACCTTGCTACAGGAGTTATTTTTTAGCAAAACACCCTGTAGATTTTGCTGCAGTTACTTTGTCCTATTTTTTATATATGTTATTGACATTCAGAGTAAATCCTTTGGGCTAAAGGAGCTGGCTTTCCTCAATGGATGAGCCCCACAGAATGAATCAGTGAGAGGTATGGACCGCCATAGAGAGCATCACTGCTGCCTGCGGCCTGGCAGCCCGAGCATCGCACACTCACTCACCAGCCCATGAGCCAATTTCTCAAAGCAAAATGCTCCCAACTTACAGCCTCTATGCACACACATGGCCACACACTCATTTGCTTCTGCTCCTCTGTGTGTGTGTGTGTGTGTGTGTGTGTGTGTGTGTGTGTGTGTGTGTATGGTGCATATGTATATACAGAGAGAGACATACACATTTCTATCCGTATCTATATACATGATATACTCACACATACATGTGTATCTGCATACATATATTCAGCAGATACATACGTATACAGGTCATATACTCACACACATATGCATTTGCACACACGTATGAGACAGATACATCTGTACACATACAGATACCTGGAGATACCAGTGCCAGGACCAGCACACACCTGCCACTTGGTGAAGCTCATTGCAGTGGAGCTTGGGCTGTGTTGGGAGGGTGGTGGCTGGAATTGAACTATGCGGCGGGCCTTTGCTAATGCATCGATGGCCCAGACAGTCAGGGATGAAAGCCTGGCCAGCCATCACCTAGCGTTTTCTGCCCTAAACAGAGGACCAGAGAGACACTTCCAACAACTCTTCTATTTACATGTGTATTTGGGCAGGTGAGCCAGGTCGATGGTTCACACCTGTAATCCTAGCTGCTCTGGAGGCTGAGATCTGAGGATTCTGGTTTGAAGCCAGCCCGGGCAGAAAGGCCCCCATGAGACTCCTATTTCTTTCTTTCTTTTTTGGGGGGGGTTCCAGTTGTGGGGCCTGAACTCTGGGCCTGGGTCTGGGACTGGGCTCTGTCCCTCAGCTTTTCAGCTCAAGGCTAGCACTCTACTACCTGAGCCACAGTTCCACTTCTGGCTTTATTTTTGCTGCTTATGTGGTGCTGAGGAATTGAACCCAGGCCTTAGGCGTGCAAAGCAAGTGCTCTACCACTGAGTCACCTTCCCAGCCCCTCCTATTTCTAATTAACCCCAAATCAGAGCGAGGAGAGTAGCTCAAGTAGTGGATTGATACCTTTGAGCCAAAAGAGCCAAGCAAATGCACAATACCCTGAGTTCAAGCCCTAGTATTGGCATAAAAAGTAAACAAAATATTGAGCAAAACCTTTAAATAACCATACGAAGATATAAAATTGATTAAATGAACTGCTACACTTTTATTAATAATATCATCTATCCAACAATTCCAGGGACAAAAGCACAATTTTTTTGTATTTATTTGCTACATAGAGAATTGAGTTTCTATTAATATTTAAAACATGAAAGTCTGTGCACTACCTTTATCGTAACAATAAAAACATTAAAAAGTCATAAAAGTATCCATGAATCACATGTACATATTTAACTTACAACTCTATGGGTGACAAGTGACTACTTTATAAGTAATTGAATAACCTCTCATTCCTTGTAACTGAAATGGGGAGAGACTGACACCACGTGAATAACGTGTGCTGATATCTGGTGATCGTGGCGGAAAGGATATGAGTTAATCTGGGCAGTTCAGGGACTCATCCTGCAGGAGCTGCACGAATGGAGTTCTGAAGTCCTCTGGGAAGCGTGCTTCATGCTGGCGTCTGTACACAGCTAGAGGAAAGAGGTATGACCCTGTCCAGAGAATGGTGGTGTGTGTGGAATGGTGCGGGCCCGGGAGCAGAGGAGCACTGTGGAAACAGTGCTAGAACAGCTTGCAAGCAGACAGGTGGTGAGGAGGAACCCTTTCAGAGGCCAAACCAGTAAGGGAAGGGTCAGCTGGACTTGGCCAGCTCTGAGGATCCACTGATTTGGTGGATCCCATCATGCGAGGATGTGTGCAAATCTCTTGTCACAGCATCACACACGGACACCATCTGACCACACTCACCACAGATCAGAGGCAGAAGATGCGTCCCCACCCCAGATCCCCAACCTGTAGCTACCAGGCTTCACTCACTGCATGCAGCATTTAAAAATCTGTAACACAAGTACTGTGCAATACTTTCTGCCTTCAGGTTAATGAAAGTCTTCAGTGTCCCATTGAAATACTACATGCTAGTGAACTTCAAAGCATTCGAGACACAGGATGTCAAAATATTAATTAATGGTGATTTTTTAAGTTGATCCAACTGATAGCAATTAAATGGTACCGATGGATCCTTTAGACCCACCAAGCCACCTACAATTGGTTGTAATTATTTACCTTTATTTGTAATAAAGGCTTGGCTTTTCAGATAGATGCACAAACCTAAGAGAAATGCTTTTGCAGGCAAGGGAGAGGACAGAGTCACGTGGGCCTCTCTCCCATGGCTTCTGGAAGGATCAGGGCTTGCTTCCCAGGTCCCTGGCTTCTTCAGAGGCCCCACGGGGAAGAGACCAGGTCACGCCGGGCCCACGAGAGGTGCAGACTGACCAGCCCCGGGTCCGGCACAGCGCAGGCGCCCGTGTCCCGCAGCCGAGGGGAGCCTTACACGGCTCAAGAACCCAGATTGCCCTAAAATTCAAGGAAAATGCTGCAGCCTGATCCCGCCCGTCACCCCATGATCTAAGCCCCTGCATTCTCCCAGTCTCCAAGAAAGAGCGCCAAGAAGACACGCGCACTTACGCAGGCAGACGTGTGCCCGTGCGCACGCAACTGCACACTTGCACACGACTGCACACACATACACACACACACACACACGCACACACACAAACCCTGGAATATGGCAAAAAAAAAAGCTCTGACCATTGCAAGAGACAAGAGAGGACGCTGTTCAGGAAATGGCGAGCCAGGTGGGCACGCTGGGATCTGGGGTTTGGGGAGCCCCCAGGGCATGGATCAAAGGAAGCAAGGGGTGTGACACGCAGGGGTGTGGAAGTGATCGTGGGCACCTGCTGCCTTCGCTTGGTCTTCAGTTTATACAGAGAGGCAATGCATATGCGAACAGCTTTCCTTCGGAGGTGGTTGGACGGAGATCACACTAGAGAGACCAGGGATTCCTTCCATTGTTGGATCCGAACTGGCCTGGAGTTTTCCACCCTGAGGGAGAAGTCCTAACTGCTGGCTGACCACCAACTCCTTCCGCCGGGGAGCGGCCTTGGGGGGCAGCGAGGTAGAGCAGGACTCCGGTGTCCGGGGTGGGCCCCAGGCGAGGGTAACAACTCCCTACCTCTCCCCTGCCCCACACCTACACCTGCTGTTCCCAGCGATTCATACTGCTCAAAAATATACCTTCCAAAAGGATGAAAAAATAGAAAGCAAGTTTGAGGGGGATTCAAATGAAATTGATGTGTTTAAGAACATGATAGAGAAAAAGAATTAATTGAAACCCTTCTGATGACCAATCGCGATCCGCCTTGCATTCGAGTAGATGGGAAAAGCACATTGGAGGCGACAGCAAGCAGAACTTACCTTGATTTTCACCCAGGGGCCCAGCAAGCTTGCCACCGCAGGAGGCTTGCCATCACCGTTCAAGCCGGGACCTGCCAGACATGTATCACTTTGTTTCTCAGAACTGAATCCAAGAAAGCTTTAATAGGGGGCTTCCGATTCATGTCACTAGAAACCTTAACCTGTTGGAGGATAACGTCTAACTCATTAAGCCAATATAGAGTGGCTTAAGGCCTGGCCTGTGTTTAGCAAATCTGGAAGAGGAATGCAGCCAGCATCACCGAGGGCTTCCAGTAAATCCACAGCAAAATATGTTTTTGTAATTATTCATTTCCATGTCATTTGCAATTCTGTATTCTCTTTGCTAGCTTTGTGTCTCAGTGCTTGTGTATATTTTCACTAATTATTACAAATTATATGTGTATATGAAGGTGTGTGTGTGTGTGTGTATGTGTGTGTGTGTGTGTGTGTGTGTGTATGAGAGATGGGGGAGAGAGAGAGAAAAGAGAGAGAAAGAGAGAGATTTAAATCCGATACAAAGAGAGGGAGAAAGAAAAGGCTTTGTGTTGCTAGGGAAACCTGACAGAAGGTTTAGAGAAAGCTCAGATGGTGTTGTACAGCTAAGGCTGTCAGGATAAGAGAACAGAGAAGGAGCTTGCTGATGCGAAGAATGAATTTAGAATTCTCCTTATTGATTCCACAATGATCTTTATAAGAGAAGTAATGCAGACCCTGTCTTTTTCTAAAGAAGAATGATGGGACTATAATAAAGAAAGCCTCAAGGAATTTATACCATTGAAAAATAGAATAAATGGAATCTTACCTCCATCTCAGCGTTTGTAAGAAGAACAGAAGCCTCTGGCTGCCATAGGTATAGCAGATTCAGGTGCTTGAACCTATGGTGTTCCAAGCATACCTGCCTTGCTTTTATTTTAATAGTTTGATAGCTAGGTGAAGCATAAAGGATTTGCATTTAAATAATGGCACACAAGTGCACGAAAATATATGTTATTAGCTTTCTAATGAAAGAAAGTAATAGTGTTTGTAAACCAGCAAGTTCACAAGTTCATTTCTCTTTGTAGCAATAAATGGAACTACATAGACATGGGCATATTTTCAATGCAATGCATACTTTGTTGGTTTTAACTTATATGTTATTATTTTTTATTGAAAAGGTGATGAACTGGGAGTTACATTTACATAGGTAAGGCGATAAGTACATATGTTTTAAATCATTGCTACCTCATCCCTCTTTATCTCGCACTTATCCATCTGCATCCTCCCCAAGTTATAATGTTCATATCCAACACAGTGTCAAGTGAGTATCAGTGGTGCTCTGGTTCACTCGTTGTTCTGCTGTTTCTGTGATTCCCTCTCCCTTTCACATATTACACTATTATGCAAAACACAAGGCACAAAAAACTAAGAGAAATGAAGAAAGAAAAAACCACAGAAAAAAAGAGACAACTATATACAGGGTCTAATGAGAACCTCTTGTTTCGTTAAGTTGTTGGCGAGGATGTGACCAAGGGGAACACTACTTCACTGTTGGTGGGAGTTCAAACTTGTCCCACCACTCTGGAAAGCATACCTCCATACGGAGGTTCCTCAGAAGACTACACATAGAGCTCGCCTATGACCCAGCAATCCCACTCCTGGGCATTAACCCAAACGAACACAAACAAGGCCACACTAAAACCACTAGTACAATGATGTTTATCACAACATTACTTACCACAGCTAAGATATGGAACCAATCCAAATGCCCCTCAGTAGACGAATGGATCAAGAAAATGTGGCATATATACACAATGGAATTCTATGCTTCCATCAGAAAGAATAATATTGTTCCATTCAAAAGGAAATGGAAAGACTTGGAAAAAATTATATTAAGTGAAGTAAGCCAGGCCCAATGAAAAGCAGGTTGCATGACTTCCCTCCTTTGTAAGAACTAGAATATGAATATGATATTCTTAACAGGGATCTCAATAACCCCACTGCTTAGTACAAAGGACTATATATAATGAAGTATATTAACATGAACTTAACTTATATATTATTATAATAATATAATTTTCCTTGTTATTCCTGAACTAAGATGCTTTAATATTTTGTTTTCACAGAGGAAACATTGGATATTAATTTGAGGAAATGCGTAATTCATGATTATATGGTAGTCTCAGTATATACCAAACTATAAGTATAATATAACGTGCAATATGTATCTGTATTTGGAAAAAGAATCAATCATCATACCTTTCCTTTTAAAGGACAAGTACAGGGGCTGGGAAGGTGGCTCAGTGGTAGAGCACTTTCCTTGCATGCATGAGGCCCTGGGTTCGATTCCTCAGCACCACATAAGCAAAAAGGAGAAAAAGCCGGAAGTGGCGCTGTGGCTCAAGTGATAGAGCGCTAGCCTTGAGCTGAAGAGCTGAGGGACAGCGCCCAGGCCCAGAGTTCAGGCCCCACAACGGGAACCAAAAAAAAAAAAAAATTAAAGGACAAGTACAAAGTTCCAATTCCTTTGATTGAGGTATGCCTTGAAATTATCTTCATTTTTTTCTCCTTATCTTCCTCTAATTCATTCTCCCTTCCTGCTTTTCCCCTTCTCTCACTCCTTTTCTCTTTCTCTCTTTCTTCATTTTTTTGTCATTTTTCCCTTCCTTTCCCTCCATCCCTTCTTCCTTCCTTCTTCCCTTCATTCCCTTTCCCTCCCTTCCTTCTTCCTTCTTTCCTTTTTTGTCTTTTTAAATAACCAAGGAAGTATTTCTTTTTCAGTCAGTCGTGGGGCTTGAACTCTGGGCCTGGGCGCTGTCCCTCGCTCTTCAGCTCAAGGCCAGCACTCTACCACTTAAGCCACAGCACCCCTTCTGGTTTTCTAGTGGTTTATTGGAGATAAGTGACTCACAGACCTTCCTGCCTGGCCTGGCTTTGAACTGCAATCCTCAGATCTCAGCCCCCTGAGTAGCTAGGATTACAGCCGGGATCCACCGGCACCTGGCTGGAAGTATTCTTTTATATCATTTAATCAATGGACAAAGGGATACACGAGAGGGATTGAGCTATGCACACAGGTAGGAAGAAGTATCTGAGTAGAATAAACAGCCCACAAGCTCTCCAGTGTGGTAGACCGACGAGAGCAGGACCTGGAGTGAACAGTCAGAAGGACAGGATAAGGAGGTCAGAGGACGTAGGCTTCTCCTGTTCACCTTACAGAGTTTAGTGTTCACTGAGCTGCGTTCCCAGAGGTCTGCAGGGGGGTGGAGGGGTGGTAGCATGCAACAGGATGGGGAGAAGCTCACCTATCCTGCACATTCCCCTGGCTGCTTTGTACTCCACAGGTCAAGCAAGCCATCCCACAAGATGGAAGGCTCTTGGAGAATTTTAGTAGAGGAAAGGCTTTCCTTCACTTGCAGGTCGGAGGCTCAGTCCTGCTGTGGTGTGGTGACAGGATGATATACATCTATACATCTATGTATATACATATGTACATACATATATAAATACATATACAGCTATACATATACATATATATGCATCTATATATACACATACGCATATACCTATATAAATACATATACATATGTACATATACATATATATATATATACATGTGTATATCACATTTTCTTGATCTATTCTTCCAAGTTTGCTCAGAATAACAGATCAGCATGGTTACAGGAAGCAAGAGAATGAATGTGGCAAAGCAATCAGGGCAAACACTCATTCCCACAGCGATTCTAGAAATTCTGCCTCCACCCCCATTGTCTTGTGCAGTCCTGTGTGCAGGAATGTAGAGCTCACAGTACCCTGGCCAGGGGCAGTCACACACATAGCCCTTGGGGAATCCAGCTCGGTGCATGACCCCCCAGAGACACCTGAGTGAAGACGGGGATATGCATCAGAGTAGACATCTCCTTAGGAGGCTAATGGAGGGGTCAGGGCTCAGGCAGGCTATGTGCAGTCTCTGATTGGTCTGGGGACAAATATGGCCTATGGCTGTCCAGTGACTTTGATACTCATGCAGCTTGCTTCCAGAGACCCTCACTGTAATAGAAACGAGACAGCGAGTCCTCTTTAACAGTCTCCAGTTTCACACCATCGAATCAGAAGAGAAAAAGACTTGGCCACCTGATCACGGCCATGTGGACTACATACAGATGTTCATTTCTTCAGGGTTGATAAGATAATAAGATCTATATGCGAGGGTTACTAACAAATTAATGAGTGAACCAATGACTTATTTCATGACCCACAGAGAAATACATACATATACATCCTTTTACCAAACCGACAACAGAAAACTCAGCAATATGCCTTCATTAATCTTTTTAAACTAATTAAGGATCTTACTTTTTCTTTATGGTCTGGAACCTCTCCCCAAATGCACAGTGAAATTTTGAGGAATCTTCCCTAAAATAAACCTCCTCATTTTTATCAGGGAAGCATTCCAAGCCCTGGAAGACAATTGTCTAAGAAACAAAGTGAAGCTCTGGGACTGTGCAGCTTTCCTAGTCTTTAGAGTTCTCAGAAACATTTAACTATGCACAGTGCAGGCCTGAGCAGCAGCTCATCGCTGCGACTCAGGTTTTATAGCTCCTGAAAAACTTCTTGCTGACCGGCGATTCTGATTCCTTCCAGCCAGGGATCTCCCCTTTGACACCGCTAATCCATTGAGAACTTATCTTTGTCTCCTCTTTCTTCCAACTTAAAAGACTAGGGCTTCATTTTCTCACTATCGGCTTACTTTTAATCTCTTCAGATCTTCCTCAGCCTCTGGAAATCCTTCAGTGAAGTCGGCCTCCGGGCTGGGGTCTAGGCACCTCTTTAGCACTGCTTCAAATGGCTTCATAATTCTTCCTCTCACATCGAGGATTAAATTCCAGTTCTACCTTTTACTAGCTGCATGAACTTTGTCAACCCGTTCAACTTTTGCGAGTCTTGGGTTTTCCTCACCTCAGATTGCCTGTAAAAGGGAGTATTTGTGTAAAAGACTTCTGAGAGAACCCAGCTGTTCTCTGGGCCTGCTTTGCTTCTCCTTCCTATCTGAGGCTTTTCAGTCTGGCTCCTCTGTGGCGGTCTCTGTCTGGCTGCTGATCCCAGAGCCCCTGTTCCCCTGGCTTCTCCTCCTCCATGATTCATTCACCTCATCCCCAAATCAAGTCCATGGATGTTCAAAGACACAGACTTACCACTCAGCCCTGCCCGCTTTCCACTCGCTCACTGCATGCGTGTGAACATCTGAGCTTGTTTTATATGACTCAACTCATAAACATTTTTCTGCTTATTAAAAAATTCATGTATTGTTTTTGTTTTTTGCTTTCTCTTTTCCTCCACAAGACTCCATTTTTCTGGTTCACTCCCTTTCATGAAGTCACTGCAGGCTTAATACGTCAGGAGTGAACCCATGATAAATCTGTGGTTCCAAAACACTGAGTATTATTACACCTCAGCATGAAACCAATTATGCAGGTAGAGAAGAACTCTGGTCAGGCATCGGGTAGCAACTGAGGAGGCTGAGGTCTGAGTGATTTGAAGCCTGGGGGCAGAACAGACCACGAGACTCTTTATCTCCAAGTGACCACCAAAGAGCTAGAAGGGGAGGTGTGGCTCAAGTTGTAGAGCACCAGTCCTAAGCAAAAACAGCCACAAGAGTGAAATGCCATGAGGTCAGGTTCTAGTACCTACACCAAACAACACAAAGAAGAGTAAAAACCACAACCTGTGACAAGGTTCCATTCAGTGGCTTGTGCTGCTCAGGTGAAGTTTACCAACTGCTGACCTGTTGTCTTTGCTCTTGGTAATGTTGAACCAATAGAAACTGGTTCAGACAATCGTGGAGGCTGGGAAGGAGGAGGAGGCAGCGTTGTCTTCCAGCGTAGGGGAAGGCCAGCTCTGCCCAGCAGAAAGCTCCAAGTCACTGCTCCTTCTTTTGTGCAAGGGAATGATGCTGGGGTTTGGGGGTCCTTTAAACTTGGGGCTGTGCCACTATGAGAAGATGAGCTCCAAAGGCCCCCTTTCTTACCCTTCAGTGAGGAGACAGGAGCCCAAACACACAGCTCTAGTGTTCTTTCTCTAAGGCAGGCGGAATTCTCACTCACCCAGACGTCAGGCTTTTCGTTCTGCACAGACCGTCAGCTAACTGCATCATTAGAAATAAATTCAGTGGATGGTCCATCTCCAAGACAAGGCATTGATCCTGAGGGAAAATTACCAATAGTTTGCTTGCACAGAGATTCCACAAGTGACAAATTCTGGGCATCTAAAACTCTGTGGACAAACAGGATCGAAGGGGTCAAGGAGCCAGGGGAAGACTGGATCACCATAAAGCGTGAAACTGGGTAAGAGCTATGCGTGTGCCAGAAAGCACACACCTGCAAGTGCCTTCCTGTTCTAAAAGAACAGAGTGGAAAAAGCCAAAATCCCACTTCTAAAATTCAATCAACCAGGCTGAGAAGGTGGCTCAGTGATAGAGTGCTTGCCTTGCATGCCTGAGGCCGTGGGTTCGATTCCCCAGCACCATATAAGCAAAAAGAAAAAAAAAGCCAGAAGTGGCGCTATGGCTCAAGTGGCAGAGCACTAGCCTTGAGCTGAAGAGCTGAGGGACAGTGCCCAGGCCCAGAGTTCAGGCCCCACGACCAGACCAAAAAAAAAAAAAAATTCAACCAACCTCAAGATGTACATGCATTAGAAAGTGATGTTACTTAAATGATGTAGATGGAAACAATGTAGACCGCCCCGAACTCAGCCAGTGGGGAGCTGGGGCAGGACCTCACACACCAGGTGAGTTACCTGTTCTAACTTCCTAGGGCGGGCCTGCTCATTGGGTACAGGATCTTGCAAGACTGCCATTAATACCTCACTTTTGCTCTACTTCCTGTCTCCCAGTCCGTCCTCCGGGCTCAGACCGGTGAGTGTCTGTCTCACAGATATGGCTCACTAGCTCACATTGAGAAGATATTCTACATCACCCAATCTAACCACTGATTGCTAAATCTCATCTCCATACCAAAGCAAACCACACCAAACACCCATAAACAAAACTTGCCATATTATATTTGACCAACTGGAGTGCCATCCACTAGTCGGGTTGACGCAGAGTTAACACATAAAATTGACCCTCATAACCACTCATATTCATAACCTTTCACTTTAAACATCTCAACACCCATTTGCTGGTCAGGTTTCTATTTTTGCATATTTTTTCATATTTCCTTAGTTGGGAAGCCATTTTCTTTGACTTCAGTATAGAAAATAAATAATATTACTTACAAGTACAACAGTAGTGATGGCATAGATGATATCAATAAATGTTCCATTTGAAACACTCTCACTAATAACAGAAATGTTTTAAATGAGTTCACATTTTTTTTAAGAAAAAAGAAACCAAATGATCAGAATAAAAGTTATAGTGATATAACAAGAAGAAAAACTCTGTGTGTGTGTGTGTGTGTGTGTGTGTGTGTGTGTGTGTGTGCTTGCACAAGACTTGAACTCAGGGCCTGGGTGCTATCTCTTAGTTTTTTTAGTCTAATCTAGGGCTCTACCATTTAAGTCTACTTCTGGGTTTTATTTTTGGCAGTTAATAGAGATTCACTGGAGAGTCTCATGAACTTTTTTGCCACAGTTGGCCTTGAACCAGGATCCTCAGATCTCAGCCTCTGGGGTAACTAGGTTACAGGTATGAGCCACCAGTACATGGTCAAACCAAAATTTTTGTGTACTTTGTTTCCATAATATTATAATTTTCAAATGAGATATCAACTCACCCTCACACCAGTCAAATTATAAAATACACATGAGTATTGAGATCAGATGCGAATGAAATATATAAACCTTAAATAATTCACTATGGTGAAAAGTACAAGTATTGCTTGGGGACCATAAATATGCTTTGTGATGTGGATTGTGCCTCTCTCTCTCTCTGAAATACAAATTTCACTTAGAAAGTTTTCAAATTCCATGTTGCACTATAATAAACTTTTATTTACTGCAATTACGAGTTTCTATGGCTTGTGTGTGTAGGTTCATTTCTGTACACTTCACATAGTTTCTAGACATTGATAGTAAGGATAATAAAAATATGCCTCTACATTACGATCCACAGGTAAGTGTAAATCATCCAAACATTAACTCCCTGTGAAGTAAATGGCTATAATTTTCTTTTTAAGAGAGTCACCATTTAGGCATTTAAGGCCAACCTTGAGTCAGTTCATTAGAATGAAATTTTGAGCCAATACACATAAGCAGGACTAAAGCACAATTAACTAAATTGGAAATGAACCAGATTTGAAGGATTAGGAAGCACAATGGAGAAATTTGTTGATCAAGATTTGGTGATTACAGATTGAATCCTGGTTGTGTATGTCTGCTCTAGCCACTACAAAATTCCACACAAATTCTCATGTTTTCTTTCTTTCTTTTTTCTTAGTTTGCTTCATTTTGGAGATAGGGACTTACCATAGCCCTACCTGGCCTGAGCCTCTCAATGCCCTGCCTCAGTTTCTCTACCACTGGACCATAGCAGGGGCCACCACACTCAATTCATATTATACAAAACAGTAGGTTTATATTTTATTTAGGCAAAGTATTTGATGGTATCTGTGTTTTGAAAACAGATGATCCTTCAGTGTTTAAGGGGACTTTGTCAGTGAAAATATGTATTATTCAATTAAATACAGATAGCATTGAAGTTCTGCTCTACTCATAACGAAGTATCATGCACTTGGAACAAGAAAGCCTAGTTTTTAAAATAACACCTACTGCTGGAGGGTATTAATAAAATCTTTTTGAGTTAGAATTTGAGTTAGAATTATTGTGATAACAAATTTAGACTCAACTTCTGAAAATGCTTTTCATTTTTAATCAAATGCCAGGGGAACAGTTATTTACATTTTTGATGTGAAAAAATGTGATTTGATTATTTCCTATGGGAATTATAGAGGCTTAAATATGTTCTCCCAGGATCGTTTTGTAGACAGATAAATAAACATTTTTAATAAGATCACTTGATGAAGTTTCTTTTCCTTTTTTCCTTTTTAGTACTGGGGATCAAAGCCAGATGTTGAACTTTGCCACTGAGTTACATTCTATCCTTCATAAATTTTAAGGTAAATAAATAATTTATATTTAAAATTTAAAATTATCCTATTACTCTAGGATGTGTATACATATGAAACTATGAAACAACCCATGAAGCTATTTGTGTGTTTGTGTGTGCCAGTCCTGGGGTCAAGGCTAGTGCTCTACTGCTTGAGCCACAGCTTTTTGGTCATTCCCTGCTTTTTGGTAGTTTATTAGAGGTAAGGGTTTCACAGATTTTTCTGTCCAGGCTGGCATCAAACCTTAATCCTCAGATCCCAGCATGCTGAGAAACTCGCTTTAGAGAGTGATCCACCTGTGCTAAGCTGTTAATCTTTTAATCAAGACATCTTTAAAAAGCTATTTTCTACTTATGTGTAGGCCAGACTTTAGCTAGTAGTTAAGACAATGGTTATACTTCAACATAGATAACATTTCATTTTGGGAACAAGTAATCTACCAGTGTCACATTAACCTCAGTATAATAAATGGTGTATACTGTCAATATTTATAGATTAGTTACAGCCCCTCCCATGGATACCAAAATCTATGGCCAATCAAGTCCTACAGCATTTGCGTTTAATTTATATACATGCTCTTACAAGAGGAAATACACATATACATGTTACAAATGATCTCTAGATTATTTATAGCACCTAATTTGATGTAGGTATAATAAAGGTCACTGTTTTACTGTATTTATTAGTATCTTTTTGGTGAGGAAAGAAGGAAAATAAACGCTACCTATGTACAGTATCAATACTATGTTCCCCATGACTGAAGTAATCCTTGCATACAGATCCTGTGAACAGAGGTCTGTCTACAAGAACAAGGAATCTATCATGGATGTCATGGGGCTCTGACTTCCAGGAACTTCTTGGTTTGACTCCTGTATTTTTCAGTCTGTTACAAATGCACGAGACCTTCAAACCCTGACAAAAACATGTATACTCCATCATTGCTTTTGAAACCCTGTGGAGAGGGAGTGACTGATTCCTTCATGCCTTTCTTATCCCTCCAGCCTTCTGTCTCTAAACTCTACTTTTCTGCCCTTTTCTCTTATTGGAACATTTCTGAACCACATAAATCAGCCCATGGGTGCTACCTTAATTTTTCTTTCTTTCTTTCTTTTTTTTTTTTTTTTGACAAACCTGGGCCTTGAAATCCTAGGCACTGTCTCTGGGCTTCTTTTGCTCAAGGCTAGCACTCAACCACTTGAGTCCTAGTGCCATTTCTGGCTTTTTCTGTATTTGTGATACTGAGGAATCGAACCCAGGGTTTCATACCTGCTAAGCAAGCACTCTACCAGTAAGCCACTTTCCCAGCCCAGCTACCTTAATTTTTAACTTTTCAAAATACCGGAAGAAAAGGTTATGGGAACTGAAATGTTATGGAAGGTTTGAGGGCAACTAAAACAAAACGAACAGTGTTACTTTTTGATGACTCTGTCTGAAAAGGACATAATTTCTAAATTCCCAGCCAACACACCAAACATGCTAATGGAATGTGAGGCTGCTCAGTTCAGTTGACCTCAGTCCTCTGCACCTTAAAGAAGTCAGAAAACACAAACATAGTAACAGTGAGAGGAAAGTTCATTAGGAAATAAAGATAGCAGGGAAGGACAGCCCCTGGCATAGACAGGCCACCAGCCCAAAGCAGCCATCTTGGAGTCTTCCTCCTTCCAGAGCATGAGCATCAGAGTCTTTGAAGATGGTTTCTGATTGGTGTGTCACCAATCTGATTTGTGTGTCTCCTTCCTGTTTCCTATATGGTTGTGACATCAAACACATACTGTCCTGTCCTCATTTCTGTCTTCTTTTGTCCCTCTTTCTCATTTTGTTTAGATCCATGCCTCTATTTCCCTGTTGGACAGGTGTGGGCACATCCTTCTCTCTGACTGCTCACAAGTTCTAGAGTCCTGAATTCAGACGGCTGCTTTTCTGCTATCTCCTGTCAACAGCACTGAACCTCAGGAACAGCAACGGCAACCCAAGTCCCTGTCCCTTACATGAGGGTTTGCCTGTGCTTCACCCCTGGTCATGGTGGACTTTGCTCATTCCTCTTACTTCCTGATCTACTCCCTTACCACTTTAAGGGGAGAAGCGGGGATAGAAGTGGTGGACCTAACACCTGACAAAAGCCAATGTGGACAATCAAGGTTCTTCTTCCCATAGTTCCTGTCATGCTTCGGAACTCAAATGCTTCTCTTTCCCATAATGCCTGAGCACCCATTCAATCAATGAAAGGAGCCTGAGCGATTCATGCCCTGAGGGGGGAAGGATGGGAGGACCCATCCCCACCCCATTCACCTTGGCCCCCAGCCCCTCCTCCTCAGGGAGTCTTACCATCTCTCCCCACTTTCCTTCTACTTCCAAATGAACTTGCTCTGTCCACTTGAAAGAATTCCCTGCCATGTAACTCTTTAATGGATGGAGAAAAGAATATCACCTCTAGACAGCATTGACTTCTTTCGAGGTTGCCCAGACATTCCAAATTGTAATGTGTCTCTGAACAACCGGTTTATATTGCTTTGTTTACTCTCAGCTAACTTAGGGCCCTTGCGTCTTCTAGTTTTCTTGACAAATAGAGCTTTTCTCAATATTCATTATTTGTCATTCAGCCTAATATTGCCACTTTGCTAGATGATGATATCCA
This sequence comes from Dipodomys ordii, assembly GCF_000151885.1. Lineage (NCBI taxonomy): Eukaryota > Metazoa > Chordata > Mammalia > Rodentia > Heteromyidae > Dipodomys > Dipodomys ordii. The sequence continues at coordinate 3,788,879 of NW_012267368.1, forward strand.
CAAATTGTGCTTGTCTCATAGCCACAGTGCCAGTATATTTATTAGCTTAAGCCTTTGTGAGCTTTATGAAATATACTTTATGATGGGTTAAGCATTTCTAGGCAAATGCATTAAGGAATAAGCATTAACTATAAAAATGTTTAGTATTTAATCTTAACTAACCCAGATTCTTAAGTGTTGAGAATTTCATTATCGAAATGAAGTTTACTCACTCAGGTAAAGAAGAATAAGAGAAACTTCAATTTCCATAATAATACTGCACGTATAAGTCAATTCCCCTGTGTTCATTATTGGTCATATTCCCATAGAATGATAGTCAATAAATATAAAACAAACATTGTTTTTATTTTTAGAAATAACTATTATTTTAAATTGAATAATAGACATCATTATGCTTTCTTGGCTTCCATTATATTGCAGTGTTGAGTCACAGATATGAATGTCTACACTTGTCACCAACAAGTAAAAAATACATCTTCAGTTGTAGTTTTACTTGTTAAAATAATATAAGGAAGGTAGCCACAACTTCCAGGTTATTTTCATTGGAATAGTTTCAGCATGCTAAGGGGGCATTGGTTGCGATATGAAATTTTAGTCTATTTAGATCTAGCTGGAAAGATATATTTGTGGTTTTCTATCCATGCAAATTAGAAGCACACTGTGTCTAAGTTCTGGGAGAGAGCGTTGCTGTGTTTATTTCTGACACTCTCATCTAACAAATATTAAGACAACACCTATCCTTTAACACCTTTATATTTCGCTATTGTGTCAAGCGTGGGTAAATTACATAGCTACTTTTTCTTAATCTTCTTAATAATAAACAGCTTCCTGTGAAGAAGAATACAAAAATGTATAATGGAAAGTTACATTTTCCCTCACACACTTCTGAAGTAAGTGTTTTTTTTTTTTTTGGTGAATTTGTTTAGTGTGGACTATTTGTGCTTTGTCTTCTTATATAATTGATCTTAATCTAACTAAAGCATCACTCCTGCTGTTCCTGTGTCTGTCTTCAGACCATGCCTATAGATCCACTCCCAATGATTATTTATACCCAGTTATTTATACTGTCCTTCCCATGCTTACATTAGCATTAACCCAATAGACATTATTTGTTTTTTAATTAATAGGGTAGTTTGGGTTTGGATACAACTAATTAAATTTACGAGTCTTTTTAATAATGTAATTCAAAGTCAAAGTAGTGGTTTTAGTTTATTTCAAAGAAAAATTTACAGTTTTAGAAACGCTAGAATAAGTGCATGAAGTGGGACCCTTATTATGGGTTTGTTAATGATTGTTTTTGGAAGGGTACTGAGATTGAACCTAGGGCCTTGTTCATACCAGGCAAATACCCTACCACTGAGCTATATCCCCAGGCCTTTTGACATATTTCAATTTAACTTAAGGATGCAACAAATTTGCCAAACTCCGGCAAAATGCCCTTAGAAATGTAATAAAGAGTTAGTGTGACTGTTACATTACTTTTCTCTTTTTTTCTCAAGTTGTAATACCTTTAATTTGAATGAGTGCAGAAGGGAGAGAGGGACTGGGAGACAGTGAGGGAACAGAATACACAGTTCAAAAGGAAATGTGCTCATCACCTGACTCATGCAATTATGATCCCTCTGTACATCACTTTTATAATAACAAGAAAGTAAATTAATTATAAAGACACTTATTATTGGTTTATTTTAACCCTTTTGGATATTATGCTTTTTCATAAGGAATTATCTGATTTTGGAGTTTGTGTAGAGACTAGTAAAATTATTTTCTATAGTAATATAATATAATTAAATAAAGTGACTATGTTCAGTTAAATGAGCATGTTACAGTTACAGGCAGAGAAGCCTAAGTCTATAAATGTAGGTTTGAGCAGGTTTTCCTACTCTTGTCATAAATTCAAAAATAGAATTGTGCTTATCATGCTCATGCAGATAGGATATATTTCTTTTTCCACTCCTCAGTGATATATCGAATAAATCACTGGAGCTACTGAAATGTCTGCTAGATATTAAATCACAGATGTCAGCTGCCAAGCCAACTCACTTAATTCAAAAGGAAGCATCCTGGGCTCCTGCATTTTTGTTTCTTTCCCTCATGACAGGACATCATAGCAAAGCAACCAATAGGGGAATCGTGGGCTTAAGAACTTAACAGATACATCAAAACCTGCTTGACGTGGAGACTGGGACAAATGACTGAGGAATTATGAAGGACTATGGAATGAGGAAATAAGGATGGACAGGAAATGTTTGCTGTCACAACCTTAGAGGAAACAGGAGACCCACCAATCAGAAAACTATATTCCGGGAGACCAACTCTCACTATTTAACTTAAGGCCAAGCTCTACACGGGGGAAGACCACAGAGATGGCAGATGCCCCAGTGCACATGCAGCTCGGGGGCTCCTTTTCCCTGTCATTTTCCTCTTCCATCATATTCACTTCGTTGGCCTCTTGCTTGGGCTGGTCTCCTGCCAGAGAGGAACACTGAGGTAGTTCAGCTGCCCTAAACTTTCTGGTAATGTATTTAGTGCATTGGCCTTTCTGTCCTAGCTGACCAAAGTCTTCTTCCAACAGGAGTGGGAACACTTGTCCCAGATTTCCGGGTGTGAAAGTGTGTGGATAGTATTCAAGAGTTGACTTTATTTTCCTGACTTTATTTTTTAACAGGGTAGTTTGGGGTGCAACTAATTAAGCCCATCACCACTTAAGTTACAAATTACTTAAGTACAATTCTTTCTTTCTTGAACAGGAAAGTATTAAATCTTAAAAGTGTCTCTCCAAACAAATGAAACAAAAAGAAAGAGATTCAGGTGCTGGGTGAAGGGAGGTCAGGATGTTTGCCATAGGCAGTGCTATTCTGTAGCTTACAATCTTTCTTTTTTCTCCCTGATTAGGGCATCTATTCTTCATAATTGGGGCCCTCAGAAGTTAGATTACAATCCTGCTACAGAAAGGACAGATACTATTTCAAAGGAAAGGTGTCTATCATCTTAATACACCCCTAGGTTATAGAACTGGCAGAGGGCTTTTAGGAATATTTAGATCCCATAGGAGTAAGAAACAAATTACCATCACACATTTTCAAAGTAAAGAAAAGGGAAGTTAGGGCCTGGTTAGAAAGAAACACTTCAGAAGTCTATTTAGTGAGGAACAGTGTGACCATGTTGGTTTTATATAAAAACAAATAGTGTAATATAATTAATATTTATTTAACACTTCCAGGCAAATGTCTTTCAGGTATATAATCTTCAACTAAATTAGACATCTGAATCTTATAAAACATTTTACAAATTGTATAAGGCAGATTTTATTTATTTATTATGAATTTTAAAGGAAATCTGACAAGTAGTTTTCAAAACTTTTTCTGTTGAATCAGTAAATTAACCATTTCATTAGTGATAATTTTATTTTAGTAGGATAAATAATAGACTTGCAATTTATCTCTAGAAGATACAAAATGAATTTCTATGCTGTTATTACCAAATAGATATCCTTAACTAGTCAAGCAACATTAAATTAGTTAGAAGAGAAAGAAGGAAGGAGGAAAAAGATTTAAGAAGGAGAAGGAGGAGGAAGAGGAAGAAGAAAACAAAAACAAGAAAAAGGAGGAGGAAGAGGGGGAGAAAGATCCAGAGGAGGAGGAGGAGGAGGGATATTTTAGGATTATTAAATGATACCTACTCTTATAATATGCTTTAGGATCTGAAAGTCATCTCTGATATGATTTCCATTGGAATGAACACTTTTCCTGTCAACTGTTTGCCTCACATGCATAATTGTATCATTAATATCAAACCCTTACCAGAACCAGGCTAGCTAAAACATGCTAGCTATCCAAATCTACCCTCTCCTTCCATATGACAAGCCTGCCAATTCTCTGTACATAGGTAGAGACAGAAAGGTGGGAAGTACATTTAAGGAAAGAAAGCCTTGAAGCTCACCTAGTATCCTAAGTATGTGTGCCCTATCTATGTTTATATATGTCTCTCTCTCTCTCTCTCTCACACACACACACACACACACACACAGAATGCTAGTAGGGCCTGAACTCAGGGTCTCTTGCTCTAGCTTTGATTTTAATACTCCAGGCTGGTGCTTAACCACTTGACCCACCCATCCATTTCTAGGTTTTGATCATTAAGTGGAAATAGCAGTTTCATGGACTTTTCTGCCAGGGCTGGCTTCACACTATGGTCATCAGATCAGAGCCTTTTGAGTAGCTGGGACTGAGACATGAGCCACTAGGGCCTGGCTATGTTTTCTAAAGATAAGCATCAACCACCTTGAGCGCCAGAACCAGTGTCCAATGGTTGGGAGTCGTCATCACCAAATGCATTCCCTCAGGTAACTGCTAAGATCTGGGAGTTTAACTCTCATTTTGTTTTTGTTTTCTTTTTGATGGTCCTGGGGCTTGGACTCGGGGCTTGTGTGCTGTTGCTGAGCCTTTTTGTGCTTAGGGCTAGCACTTGTACCACTTGAGCCACAGCTCCAGTTCAGGTTTTTTCTGAGTGGTTTATTGGAGTTAAGAGTCTCATGGTCTTTCCTGCCTGGGCTGTCTTTGAACCCTGATCCTCAGATCTCAGCCTTGTGAGTAGCTAGGATTATACCATCAGCACCTGGCTTCCTGTTCCTCTCATGGGGACAAACATCTTGGTCTCTTTCTCTTTCCTACTTCTCACGAACGTAGCCCTGTTATATTAAAATAAATCCTCGTGGAAAGGTTTACCTTGTGAGACTTTTCTGTGAGAGGCCCTGAAATGTTCTTCGTGAGAGGACCTCAGCGGGGCAGGGAAGCCCCTCAATTCATACTGGAGACATTCCCATTGGGGTTACACCGCCTCACTACTATCTCTGGCTTTGTGTATTCCGAAGGCCTTTCCATGTATGAGGACCCTGCCTAAATGTCACCCTCCCTCCCTCCCCAGGCACCCACTCCTCCCAGAACCACTGAGTCCCGACCTCGCTGGCTTGGTCTCAATTTATGTTTCCTATCTGGTTCTTTATTCTGAGATGCTTCCCTGGACTGGAGACCCCACAATGACAAAACAGGGGTAGCCGCCAACATTTGCTTTGTAGCGAGTAAATACTTAATGATAAAAGACATGCAAGATGGTCATCATTCCCAGAACATTAATCAAGCAGTTATGGTGGGATATATTTATGGAAGTTTTACTTGTCCTGGTCCTGGGGCTTGATGTCAGTCTCTGGATGCCGTCCCTCTGCATTTTCACTCAAGAATGTGCCCTGTCACATGAACCACAGCTCTACTTCTGGTTTATTACTAGTGTCGCATGGACTTTTCGGGCCAGACTGATTTCGAATCCAAACCCTCAGATCTCAGCATTCTGAGTAGCTAGAATTACAGGCATGAATCACTGGTGCCTAGCTCACATTCACACATTTGAAATCTGTACACATTTCCTCAGTATCGGTAAAGTATCTTGATTTCTAATAGGATATATAAAGAAGAAAGCAGAGTTGAGGTTGAAAGGTTTTAATAACGATTGTGTCCTACTATATAGTTCAGAATCATCTGGATTTGCTGGAGCTCCAAGTCCATTTCCAAAACAGATGCTACCCTTTTCTTCCTGTACTTGTCTTAATTTTATGTCTATTATCTTTATATTTATTCTCCACCACTATCTCAAGGATTTGCTATCTGAGTCTGTGGATTCCATATTAAAAACTCCCCCTCTAGTGAGGGCCCTCAGCAACTTTTGCTCCTTTTGTGCTCTGGATCTTATTAAAGCAACACCTTAATAATAATACAATTATAATATTAAAAAGTTAAAAATCATCAATAAAACAAAAACACATAACAATTTTCTATCCCTAAACCTTCTCTAGCTGCTAAGTAATTCTGTCTAGAAAAAAAGCGAATGTAGTTCTGTAGTTTCTTCTTTCTTCTGGGTATTGACAGGATGCAAATTGATGCCCATGACTTTGTGTCCCAGTGGAGTAAGCAGTGAAGTAGGAAAATGAGCTCTGGGTTAGGAACTTCATCTTCCTTACAGCGGACCTGGATTAGTATCTTTAAACAGTCATTTACTACACAGTCCTGGAGTTTGAGGAACAGTAACAGCCTAGGTCATATAACATTTCTGGAATAGTGAGCTCTAAAAGAGAACTAGGTAAAGGGTGGGAAGGATGCCAGTCTGTACCGGACAAAATAATGAATCTCATAATTCAAGAAACTGAGTATGCTGTATCAGCCCCTAAAGCAAGTGATGGAATAAAAATGAAAGCAGATGTGTTTATATGATCACATCCTCTTTGGAAGGAGTTTGGATGTATTTTTACCAGGTTATCCTGATAGTCAGGCAGAAGAAGTGTGGGTGCTGACCCTGGTTATCAGCTTCGTGACCTTGTGACTTTGGAAAGGTCTGGTGTGTTTGTGTTGAGGTTGGGAGGATGAGGGCTCAGGACAGGAGGATGTGAGCCGTGGGATCGGGTCGGGTCCCAGGCGGTCAAACATTCACCAGGGCGTGACGGTGCCCGCATCACCTCCCTGGGCCTCCCCTCCTCGGGCCTCTCCTCCATGGGCCTCCCCTCCCTGGGGTGGCCTGCGGGAGTCGCTCCCACTCATTGTCCCCGGGGTGTGGAGTCGCTCCCAGTCCTCTCTGAGGGAGCATGCACGGGGCTCTTCCTTCAGCTGATACTAGACGTTTTGCAGCCCTGCAGCTGCAGTGAAGGACTCTTGGAATGGGCACGTGGGTCACACGATGGCGACGAGTCTTGGTTTAAAAGGCAATCTCTAAGCTGAGAGCAGTTGGACCTCTCTAGCTCATCCTTTGATCCTCGAGAATTGGAACTGCTGCAGGCAGGGAAGTAGCCCGGATGCCTGTCTAAAGAGGGCACAATAGTTTATTTTACCCAAAAGAAAATTCGGGTTTGAGTTGTTCAAGTTTTCTAGAAGCTCAGATAGAAATTTCCATAAAAATGGATTCAAATGTATTAATAAAATTTCTAATGAACACGATATACTGGATCTGTGCTGCTGCTGTGTGCCAGCTCATAGTACAAGCAAGTTTCTGTATGCCGGGCCTGGGGGGAGAATGCTCCTCTAACATCTCCAGGACCTGCTTTTTAACCTGTCTGTCTGTCTGTCTGTCTGTCTGTCTATCTATCTATGTGTCTTTGTCACTGAAACTTCTATTGCTGAACTCTATTGTCCTGGCTTCTCAAATATTCCCTATAACACCTCATGCTAGAACCATACTGCACCAAGCCAGAAAGAAATGGAATCCTGGGATTGCTGTCCCTGCTAGGATACTGCCTCTGAGTTAGTACTCATAGACATAGTGGGTTTTTTGAACACTTATTCCTTGATATTATGAACTTCAAATTCAAGTGATTAATGACATTGTTGCTCTATCTGTATGTGGAAATACAGCTCTAGTTTTAAAATACCAGCATGTATCAATGAGTATATATATATACTTATATATGTATATATATGCCTATATCTATCCATATATCTATATCTATAGTTATATCATGTATATCTACCCTTATCTGTATATCTCACAGTGTAGGCTTGTAATTCACTTGACTTTGAATTCCAAGTATGTAAGCAACTCAACAAACACTGTCATAATCTATCTCCATATAAACACATGTGTTTGTAAATGTAGAATATTGTAGATACATAGAACTACTGCGTGAATACAGATTTGCCACTATCCAAGTGAATCTCCACCCTTATACATAAAAGACAATTGTATTCAATGACTTAATCTGTTTGTCTCATACAGTTTGCAAGCCACAATAGTAAATATTGGCAATGCAAATAGGGCAGGCAAGGCTTTGTCTGGTTAGTAGACAAGGAGGATATACCCAAATGAAAATTCCATTGTGGGCTGGTGGACCCTTCACGGAGATCTGACAGTCTTTCAGGAAGGACCTCTTCACAAAGTTACTTGAATTGTATAATATGAAATAACTGGGTAAAGTGAAGGGAGCCAAAGGAGACTCTTCAGGCAGGAGACAGCATAAATCAAGATATCATAGATATCATAGTTCAATATACCTGGAGCAGAAATCTGAGAAAATGTTCACACAGAAATAAAAGCTCATCACAGAGACACTATTATAGTTCATGCTCCTATAACTAAAGTTCCATTGAGTTGGTAGCTTAAGAATGAATACTTATTCATAAGCTGCCTTGTTAATTGGCAACTCCCTTGTAAAACTACCTAAAGGTAATAATAATGATAATAATAATAAATGAATAATTCCCAACTTCCAAGGAGGCTGTGAAATCTAGTGATCTGCCTTCAGGTTTGTTGAAAACCACATTCTTCATATGTCCTTATCTAGGGAGAAGACTGAGGTAAAGCTGAGGAAGAAGGAGATAAAGAGGAGGTAATAAAGAAAGAGAGAATACCGAGAAATGGGTAATATGGCGATAGAGGGAAAAGGAGAGAGTGGGGGAGAGGGGGGGAGAGAGAGGTATGCTCTTTAAAAGCATTAGTATCATGATGAAGATTCTACTCTCCTGACTTAATTTTCTCCAGAAGGTTCTGTCTGCTCTTTTGCTCACACTGGGAGTTTGGGGTTCAGAATACAGATTTGGCTGGTAGGGATAAACATGCCACCTCGAATGAGCCCCAGCTTCTTGTTCACAACCACAGAAACAGCAGCAGCAACAAATGTCTGAAATTTCTCCTCTCTGTAGAAACCTTGCTCAATATTATAGCAAAACATAATAGCAAATTAGTGTCTTGGAGAGAAAGGATGAAATCTGAATGGACAGCCGTGAAAATAGTGACAGATCAGATAATGCAGACAACAGAAATATTCAGAAAATGCTTAGCAGAATTCCCCCCTTCTTGCTTTGCTCACAACTATACTCCCTCATAAGTGCTCTCTTTTCTTCCTCTACTTCATCTCCTCCTTTCCTTCCTAGAACACACTCTTGTTCATTTTTATACCCAACTTCCTATTGAAAACTTTCCTTAAAGAGAAGCATCACGTAGCAAAGCCAACAGAACACAGAAATCCACATTCATCATCTTGAAACGCCTTCCTAGCTCTTCTTCTAGGATGCCAACGTTTCTGTTTTATACTATTTTTTCTTCTTTATTGTTTCTCCATAGCCTTCCCCCTTCTGAATAAATTTTCAGATTCCCAATTTCAGCATGTATAGCTTCCAGGTCTTCCTACCATGAAGTTCCTTACTATTTACATTCACATTCTCATTCGAACTTAGTTGTACTGAGAGAAATGATGCTGCAATTTATTTTCCAGTTTTCCTTTTGTGTACACAGGATGTGGTGAGTCATGGGAACCATATGCAGGCAGAGAGCAGAAGACCTTGGCGTCGAACTCCAGGCCTGTGTGCCTCAGGGAAGACACTGGTATCATCTCTTGCAATTGCACACCCATCCTGTGGATCTCATTTTGCTTGAGCAGCTTTGATCATCCCCATGAACTGACAGTTCCTGGGGTACAGGGCTCATGTTCACACTGACTCAGTCACGCACATCTGGCTGCCACACAACAAATCCCCCTGACACATGCATTGTCTAAAGCCACCCTAAATCCTATCACTGGATCCGCCACATCCATGAATTTGCCTACTCGTAATGTTGCAGATGCCATTATGAGTGTGGTTTTCCTGCATTATGGAGGTGGACTCCATATACTGGCAGGACCTTTTATGAGAACTGTGCCAGACTAAGTTCCTGTCACAATGGAACACTCCATGTGGGTCTAGGCTCAATTTGCTATGAACCCAATCATTGTCAAGAAACGTAGCAAGAAGCTTATTTCTGATAGAGTGAAGAAAGGCCATCCATGAAAAAGCAAATGGGTTTTTTCTCACTTGTGGCTTGTTTGGATCTAGACTGGAGTGGAAACTTGTCATCCAGAGCCGGTGGGTAGAGCTGTACCAGAAATGTCAGCAGCTAGATAGCTGTTCATGTCACCTGTCCAGGAAGGGATTCGCACAGCAAAATGAAACAAGCAAAGTCTGTTTGATGTCCAGTGTGTGGCAGGAGGAGAGGACAGAAGGAAAGAGGCCAGCGAAAGGCATCAGGAAAACATCCCCAGATGGTTCCAGGAAGATATGTGGTCACACCAGACATTGTTTGGACAAGGCAAGCCGGGCGTGGGCTTGAGGTTTTGATGGTTATGTTTTTCTCACAAAAACTTCACCGCCTTCTCCAAGGCAGACATGCAGATACCCCAATGTTCACAGGAACGGTGGCATCAAGTCATCTTTTATTCTTATTTTCAATTACGCCAACGGACTTTCTGATACACCAAGGATTTACGGACTTCTTAAAAAATAAAAAGACTTCCATGCTGGGTCATTAAGTAACATAAACACAACTCAGCACCCATGTGCACCATTCATTAATCATGATGCTACTTAAGATTTCAAAAGTTAAGCAAATATTAGTAGTCATCTTATTTTCTATTATATTTTGATATAGCATCTTTTGGGAAAACTTTGTATGCGTGTGTATGTGTGTTTGTGTGCAAAGACATATTTGTGTGTATGTAGTGTATATAAGTCTATATGTGTACATATGTATGCACGTGGGTGGGTGTTCACAAGTATATTTATATGAGCATAAAAGAGGGACAGAGACATGAAAATCAATTCTTGGATCCAGGTTATTTCTGCTTGAAGACTTTGGGAATTAAGATCCACATTATGCCTAAGGTCTGATGAAATCATTTTCAGGATAGCTTGGAATAGGGACTGCAAAGAGCGAATCAATCTCGGGTCAACTTAACCAGAGAGGTTACTGGAAAGTAACTAGAATGTTCAAGCAGGAGTAGCATTGCACTGACAGTGTAAATCACTGATTGCCAGTTTGGGAGCCTGTAGATACCAAGTATTCCATCATTCACTTCTTTCTTCCTGTGCTTCCTCCTGAGTTCTTAGTGGTCTCAATGCTACAGTTAATGTCTGAAGTGTTCAATGTTCAGTCACTTCTAATACCGAGAATTGCTGCTGCTGTTTTTCTGTTTTGTGTTTGAAATTTAGGAAGAATATTTACATGTTATTGGCTCTGTCCAGAGCCTGTTATTCTATGTGCTAGTATTTGTTAGAATTTTAGTGTTAACCACACACAGATCTTCTACACCGACCAAGGCAGTCATGAAGCTAAGGAGGTGCGTGCAAGTAAAAATAATTGTGCAAACCTACCTCACTGCTTTCCTAACTCTTTGTTTTTATTCTGTTCAGCAGAACACTCTTAAGAATGTTTCTAGAGTGGGTTTCTTTTTTTTTTGACAAAAACATTTTCTTTCTTTCTTTTCTCTTTCTGTGCCTGTCTTTTTTCTTTCTGTCTCTTTCTCTTTCTTTCTTTCTCTCTCTTTCTTTCTCTCTCTTTCTTTCTCTCTCTTTCTTCCTCACTTTCTCTCTTTCTCTCCTCCTTCCTTCCTTCCTTCCTTCCTTCCTTCCTTCCTTCCTTCCTTCCTTCCTTCCTTTCTTTCTTTCTTTCTTTCTTTCTTTCTTTCTTTCTTTCTTCCTTCCTTCTCTCTCTCTTTCCTTTCTTCAAATTTCTGGCCATCCCAGGAATTGAGCTCATGGCCTCATGCTTGCTAGATAGGCACTTACTACTTGAGTCATTACCCCCAGCTCCTTTGGCCTTGGTTACTTTGTGGTTCTGTTTCATGCCCATGCTGGCTTGTGCTGCAATCCTCCCATTAATCCTTCCTTGTGTCACCAGAGATAACTGGTGTCTGCTAAGGAACTAGGCTGTGGTGTTTCCTGGTGGCTGGGAGGTCAGGGCCATGCCATGCCCTGGCTCTGCATCAGATGGAGCCTTTTGTGTCAGAGCTTGAGTTGGTCTGTCACTTGACTCCTCTTGTTTCTGCCATCCTATCAGCTAGGGTTATAGACTGGAGCCACAGCGCCTGGCTCCAGAATATATTTCAACAGACCACATTATAACTTCAAATTTAAGGAAATGATAGGGATTTATTTATTTTTTGTTCTGTTTTGTTTTTCAGTGAAAGAACCCATTGTTGGATGTGGATAAAAGAATATCCACCTCTAACTCTAGATTTAAGAGGAAAAATAGTTACAGAGATACCAGGTGCATTTTCTAGCATGTTTGCTTACAGGAAATTGGCGGTGTATCAAGCTGTGGCAGTTGGTGCAGTATGCGGAGATTCTATAAATTATACATCAGTCATCAGAACACATTCAGAAAAAAAAATCATGAAACAGAAAATGATCCGTTCCATGGAGTCAAGAAAGCACAAATATCTCATTACAAATTTGGCTTGAAAAATCTGTCAAGCAGGCTCTCCTGGCGTGTTTACTGAAGAAGGAAAACACAGCTGAGTGGATGTGGTCAGAACATCTCAAACACAGCCTTCCAGTGGTAGAGATTTAAGCATGGTTCTTTCTGACTCAAACAAACAAACAAAAAAGGTGACATTTTGAGACTGGAGGGCACCTGGTTCTGATTCCAGATTGTTCTCATCTTTCTCTCTACTGATGACCTTGTGCTTGGTGGGCACTTGCCTGTAGCTTGTTTTTCTTTTTAACCAGGAAAAATAAAATGCTAACTTTTTTCAACAATAAGCGCTTAAAAATTGAACTTTTGTAACTATATTTTTCTTACACTTTTATTTTCTCTGGCTGATTCTCGATTATGTACATGTGAAACTCTTTTGAGAATTCCATATGTATGTACATACTAGTGTAGACATGAGAAATAATAAAGGTATGAGTTACGTAGATAGAGATTATGTAAAATAAATCCTTCCAATCTGGGGAATTAAATGTAACAGAAAGGGCTGAGAGGAAATGGTTTAATTTTTCTAACTACTTTGTGTACAGTAATAAGAATTGCTACCATAAGTAATGCTGATTATGTTAATCTTTCAAATCAACAATTAGTATTATAAGAATCTCCACCTTCCACCTTGAAATATGCATACTATGCAGATAAAATAATTTAAACTCATCAGACATATCTTTTCACAAAATATTCTTGATTTTCTGCATTTATTGCATATATGCATTTAATTATTTTGTGTTTTGACATTTTGGATCCTAGAAAATAATACTAAGGTTTTTTTCAGAAACATGTGGAAGTTAATCGAGTTTTCGCTGCATGCTTTCCATTTCTGGTGTGGGTAACCAGCTCTGAGTTATGAATGGACGCAGGGGCTGGGCTGTGGAGAACTGCTTTCAAAACCATGCCACACACTTCCAAAAGAAAAAAACACATGCTTGCTCTCCTTGGTTAACAGCAGCATTGTTGCAGACCTGAATTTGGTGACTCTAACCAAATTGAGTTGGAAATACAGTGCTTCTACAAATTCAAAACACGGACTATTTCATGCCATGCTATGAGTTCATTCCTTGCATTGATTTTTCAAAGAACAAGTTTTGCTTCAGTTGTTTCCTGTACCTCACTGCTAGTGATTTTACTGTATTATTCTGTTCTTGTCCTCATGTTGGGCTTATCCTGTTACACTTCTCTATTTTTTTTACAAGGTAGATTATTTATTTAAAGACTCTTCTTTTTTCTTTTTTTCCCTTCTTTCTCTTTTTGTCAGTCATGGAGCTTGATTTTAGGACCTGGGTGCTGTCCCTGAGCTGTTTTGCTTAAGGCTAGTGCTCTACCACATTGAGCCACAGGACCACTTCTGGTTTTCTGGTGGTTAAATGGAGATAAGAGTCTCATGGTCTTTCTTGCCAATGGCTCCAAACTTTGATCCCCAAATCTTAGCCTCCTGAGTAGCTAGGATTTCAGGCTTGAGTTCTTATTTTTAGTATTTATTGCTATATTTCTCTCTCAAGGTGACTTTAACTGGATGGAACCCATCTAATTTGCTGCATTTTTATTTTTATGATTGAAAATAACAAAAATCATGTAAAAGTCATAATGTCTTAGGTGACTCTTAAAAACTTCCTTTGAGGCTTACTCTTTGATCCATGGCTTTTGTAAATGGTTAACTTACATATATGTTAGAATTTTCCTACTTGTTTTTTTGTTTATTACTGATGTCTTCTGACTTTACATTACAAACAGAAAATATACTTCATCAAATTTACCTTATTTTAAATTTTATTAGATATCTTTATGTTCTTGGGTTTGGTCTGTCTTGGTAAATGTTGCAAGAATCTTAATAAAATGTTCAATTGCTTTTGGATTGAAGAGATTCTGTATCCTTGAAATTTTTCTGTCGTAATTCTATGTTATTGAGGGGTGTATGTGTGTGTGTGTGTGTGTGTGTGTGTTCATTGCCAATTTTAACTATGGACTTGTGGGTTTCTTACTTCCTGTGTGTCATGAATGGTGAGCCTAGATTTTGACACACTTCTGACTACCTGTAGCCTCCATGGTTACCAAATGTGGGTACCTAGCTTTAAAATGCTTGTATAGTGTGCCTTCTTCCAGCCTCTCATGTTTGGTTCATCTGTGCCAAGTGAGATCCTTGTGACAGAGTACCACTGTTCATTCTACCATGCTTCTACAAAGTTCTTTCTTGTCCCTTTCCAAGAAAGGTAATTGTAGATACATTGGATTTTAATGCCAAAATTTAATTGGTTAGTCTTTACTTAATGTATATTTTTCTTTTCTTGTCTTCTTTCCTTGGGCTACTTGAACATTTTGGCTTTGTGTTTGTGTGTGTGTGTGTGTGTGTGTGTGTGTGTGTGTGTGTGTGTATATACATTGAGCCCTCATACTTGCTTGGATTGTTTGTTCATGGCTGATGCTAGTACACCATTTGAGTAATTACTATAGTCCAGCATTTTGCTGACTAACTGGAGATGTGGTTTTGCACACTTTTTCCAACCATTATTCTCCAGGAATTGCTGAGATGACTGAGTGAACTACATGTTTCAGATCTCAGCTTAATTTTCTTAATTTGTATATCTCTTTGCAATGTTTTCATAATGCTCTTACTCCTTGCTTTTTTTTTTTTGCCAGTCCTGGGTCTTGAACTCTGGTGCTGTCCCTGAGCTTCTTTTGCTTAAGGCAAGTGCTCTACCTTTTGAGTCACAGCTCTACTTCCGGCTTTTTGGAGTGGTTTTATTGGAGATAAGAGTCTCACAGAGTTTCCTGCCATGCTGGCTTTAAACCACAATCCTCAGAGCTCAGCCTCTTGAGTAGCTAGGATTACAGTGCATTGCTCAGAATGATTTTATCCTTTTTTATATTATTTTATTTTTATTTTTTATTGTGAAAATACTATACAGAGGGGGTTACAATTACATGAGCAAGGTAAAGAGTACATTTCTTATCAAGCATTGTTGCTTTCTCCTTTGTTTCCCCTTCCCATCACTTCTCAACTCCCCACCTCCCCTGCACCAAAATTGTAAAGTTCGTTTTTCAACATAATGTCATGCATCTCATTGTTTTTTTTTCAATTTATTTATTTTTTTTGTGAACATACTGTACAGAGGGGTTACAATTACATGGGCAGGATAATGTGTACATTTCTTATCAAGCATTGCAGTCTCCTCCTTTGTTTACCCTTCACATCCCTTCCCAGCCTCCCCCCCACCCCCACCCAACCTTCCCCCCCTCATCCCCCCCCGGCACCAACATTGTAAAGCTCGTTTTCAACATGACAACTTGTACTTCTCATTGTTGCAACAGGTCCACCTATATCCTTAAACGACTTGTTTAAGGATCCACCTGTATCCCTATTTAAACAATTGGTTTTTCCCTTCCCCTCCACAAATTATACCAACATCAAATACAGTGAAAACAGGGGTCATACCATGGGGGAGGGACATAGAAAGCAACAAAGAATCATCTTATAAATATGTTAGAAACAATAGCAAGAAAGAAAAAACATTTGAATCCTTAACTTGAATCATTTACCCAAATGATCACAAACAAGACCATACTAAAGCTACTAGTACAACTATGTTTATTGCAGCATTACTTACCATAGCTAAGATCTGGAACCAACCCAGATGCCCCTCAGTAGATGAAGGGATCAGAAAATGTGGTATATGTACACGATGGAATTCTATGCCTCCATCAGAAAGAATGACATCTTCCTATTTGTTAGGAAATGGAAAGACTTGGAAAAGATTATATTTTGTGAAGTAAGCCAGGCCCAAAGAAACATAGGTCCCATGGTTTCTCTTATTTGCAATAACTAGTATATGTCTGAGACAAGCAGAAAAGATCATATAAGTTAATGTTAGACGAAATGAACCCCAAGTTAAGGATTTTATTCTTGTATGTAGTACTGAGGTTTGTACTCAGGGCTTTGACGTCTTGCTTGGCTTTTCTTGCTCAAGACTAGCACTTTATCCTTGAGCGATGTCTCTACTTGTAGCTTCTTGTTGGTTAATTAGAGATAAGTGTCACACAAACTTTCCTGCTGGAGTTGGCTTCTAACTGAGATCCTCACATCGCAGCCTCCTGAATAGCTAGTATTACAGGCATTAGCTATTGATGCCTTGCTCCATAATTAATCTTAATTTTGCCTTACACGTTGATGACTTATTAAATGCTACTGTAATCCACTTGTTACAAATTCAAGTGCAACACTCTTAATTTTACTTAGGTCATTCACAAACACCACTCTCAAGCAACGTTACCATCACTTGCAAACAGTGTTATATATTATTTCAATCATCAAATGTGACTTGTAGTCCTCAAGAGAACTCTGCCCTTCATATTTCCAAGTCTGCTGTGGTTCTTCATCTTCATCAGGGTTGCACTGTATTTCCTTATTTTATCATTTCCTTCTTGACTGAAGAACTTTTTGTGGACAATAAGCCAACAGCTCTCAACAGAGAACTCCCTTAGGTTTCATTCATCTGAGACTGCTCCCCTTTGCCCTTGGTTTTTTTTGGTGCAGTTCTGAATGGCAGAACGTTTGTAGGTGCCGGTTGTCTTCTTGAGCAATTAGTAATGGTCCACTTCCTTCTACCTGCCTGGTTTCAGATGAAAAATCTACTGTCATCATGCTTGATGTTTTCCAGTGTGTAATGTGCCCTTGTCCTCTGGCTGTGTTCAACACTTTTCTCTTTGTGGTTAGTTTCAAGCAATTAATGCCTTCATATGTCTACATAAATGCTTGTACGGGAGCTTGAACTCAGGCCTTGAGCCCTCTCCCTTTGCCTTTTGTGCTCAGAGCTGGTACACTCCCATTTGAAGCACAGCTCCAGTTTTTGGTTAATTGGAGAGAAGTATCACAGACTTAGATTTTCCTGTCCAGGCTGACTTCTCACCACAAGTCTCAGATCTAAACCTCCTGAGTCACCAGGATTTATGGACAGGAGTAACTGGTGCCCAGATTATTATTCTATTTTTCCACTTGTATAATGGTCATTTAGTCTTTTTCATAGTTATGGTATTTGATTTCTATAACCTGGCTTAAAATCTCTGGTAGCAACTTCTGGCAGATGACTCCTGAGGGTGTTAGTTTCAGTCCTCCTTTCTGATTGAAAGTTGTTCTTTTTCTGGTCAATCCTGTGATGGATGTCTCTTCTAACGGTTGTGTCTTGCAGATTGCATTCTGTTGGGAGACTAATTCTTGTGTGCATCTTCGATCACAGGCATTGTCTTCTAGGCCTGGACGGCAGCCCTGGCAAGAGACGGCCCCACGGGGCAGTGACAGCTTCATTTGTCCAGTGTCTGCAGTGTTGTTTTGATCGGTTCCAGATCTGGCCATCGCTGGCTTCCTGCAGATGCCTGTCGGGCAGCTCTTACCTGGGCCAGGCCATCTGGTATCTCTTATTCGCAGAGACTCAGCCCCTGGTCAGCAGACACAAAGGTTTCCTTGGCTGCGGGTCCTGTGGGTGAGATCCACACACATGCACACCCTCCCCAGCGCCTCTGCCTTGGAGGAGGACCAGGCCGGGAAAAGCACAGCTGGGTGGCAGGTGTTGGCTCTTGCCTAAGGGGCCTGGACCCTCAAACCCCACACGAGGAAGGGATGCAGTCACTCCACTGGGGCCTTGCCCAGTCTCCTCGCATGGACGGCTGGCTCACTACCTGCTTTGGAACCACGCTCCTTGGACCTGAAGACAGAGCTCAGCCACCTTCTCTTTTCTGTTGTTTTTAGAACTAGGATAAGCTTGGGTCTGGGATGCACATGTGCTACCTTCTGTCTCCTTGCACTTAGAAGCTACCGAGCAGGACCACAGCCTCTATGCTCTCCTTCAGCCCTCTCCGGGTCTTTTCCAGAGTTTACTTCTGTCGTTAGTGGGGAGAAAAATAGAGAACCAGCTATATCAATCACTCATCTAATCCATATTTCTTAAAAAAAAAGTTGCACAAAATGTGAGGATTACAAGGGAAGTATTTACAGCAGTTCTTCTAAAATTGTGGGCCAATGCTAGGAAATCTCTGTTTCAAATACTCTCTTGCAGGATGGGGAGCTCATTAAATGCCAGAAAGTTTCACAACAGATGAGGGTTTTTTTTTTTTTTTCTGTGAGCTCAAGGCTAGTGCTCTACTGCTTGAGCCATACCTCCATTTCTGGCTTTTTGCTAGTTAATTGGAGATAGAAGCCTCACAGAATTCCTTACTGGAGGTACCATTGAACCTCCATCCCCCAATCTCAGCCTGCTGAGTTGCTAAGATTACAAGTGTGGACCCCTCAGACCCAGATAAATGAGACCATTATAGGGTCTCAGTGTTGCTTGATATTAATATCTAGTCATTTGATTTAGACTCTTCATTTCATTTATCACAACACTCAAGAACTGTCTCTCCTCAAATGTGTAACCATATTACAAAAATTGCCATGTTCTGTGTAAAGCATATAATTTCTTTTTCTTATAAAAATTGAAATTATTTTATACGAAATTCTTTTTGCACACTCTTTGCTCCAAAATCTACCCCTTATATTTTTATATTATCTCCCTGACAGAATCAGTAGAATTCAGAATTTACTGACATTATTCATTCCACTGCTATCATCTTCAGGCTTGGATCTACTTTTTATCTCCCCAACCATTTAAATTTTTGATCTGTCACTAGCTTTTATTGTGCAATGAAAGTACTTCTGAGAATTGTGCAATGTGTTATAGAATACCCCCCAAAATCCTGCCTAAGCATCTCATAACACAGACAAATAGACTGGAAGGTTAAAAGTTGTAAGCAAATCACTTTCTTATATATGTTTATACTGAGTAATATATACTTTATTCTGGGAAAAATCATTGTGTATACTTAACAGTGAAGTATTGTTGGAAAATAAGGAAAGACAAGATCCTTTCACAATGAATTTTACAGAGATCTATTATGCATTAAATAAACTTTAGATACTTGACATATTTTTAAATGTGGTTACACTAAAATGTTACTAAGAAATAATGCTAATTATTACAGTTACTGACACCTAATGCTATGATTACAAAGCTATAACTAAAGAATTGACACTGTGAGACATAGAGAGATTATTTGAAACTGTTCAGAGAAGTTGCAAATACCTTCAATGGTAGAATATGTCTGGAACACAAGGTGAAATTGCCTTCCTTGAAAATCTTTGATCTCATTTGAAGCTGAGAGGATTCAATTTCTCTTTGTCCTTCAAAGGGCAAGACCCAGGCCCAAGGACCAAACCTAAGCAGAAACTAGACTTGGACCAATAGGAGCCCAAATAAGTAAGAATACAATTGGCAACTCTAAAAGATAAAGCCGTTTTCTTCAGTAGGTTTTGAGTTACCCATCTGCAGACGGGCTTGAAGCATTCAAACATAAGTCATCAAAAGACAAAGACACTGAGAGAGTCCTCAAGCCTTGAAGAAGACTTTGGAGACAGGGTTGTGTGACATCCTGACCAGGCCTGAGACCATGAAACATTAAGCTCCAAGCATTTCTCTGTCAGAAGCCAAGGCTGCACTAAGAGCCAAACATTTTTGTTTCTCGGACAACAGGGGAATAGAACCACAGGTACCCATCACCAATGCAAAGGACAAAGCAATAGTTTATTCCTTTATTCCAAAGGAATAACCAGTCTACGTTAACGTACTATTTTCACATAATGATAAGAAGTTGTTTAGAGCACAACTTAATTTAACCATAGTTTACATTCAAAAGATACAGGATTAAATTTCCAATTTAATTCCATCTCTTCAATTTATTTATTCATCACTTTATGCATTCATTCATTTGATACCAGTCTTGTGGCTTGAACTCAGGGCCAGGATGCTGTTTCTTGGTTTTATCAATTTAAGGCTGGTACTCTATTGCTCCAATTTTCTGTTTCTTTGTGGTTAATTGGAAATAAGAGTCTCATGGACTTTCCTACCCAAGCTGGCTTTGAACTGAGATCCTTAGATCTCAGTCTCCTGAGTAGCTAGGATTATAAGCCTGAGTCACTATTCAGTTTAAATGCTTCTTTCACTAACAGTTATTTTTTTCTTCACGACTCAAAATCAATAATAGCATATGACATTAATTTGATAACAGAAAATGTAATTTTCCCACTTCTACTGAATGTTTCTGATTACAAATGTTCAGAAAGAAGGTTAAAATATAGTTTTTCTGGCAAAATTAGCTTTTCATATATTTTTAGAATTTATATTAATAAAGTAGATTTGCTGGCCACCAGTGGTCCATGCTTGTGATCCTAGATACTCAGGAGCCCAAGTAAACTAGTACAATTACCTGTAATTAATCAGTAGAGTGACAAAAGTGTGGCTCATGATGGTAGAACAGTAGCCTTGAGTATAACAGCTAAGGGACAGAGCAGGAATACTCAATTCAAGCCCTATACTGGCACACACAGAAACATAACTTATTGTTTGTATTTTCATACTTCAATCAGTAAATATTGGCTTTGAAATTCCATTTTATACTGTCTTCAGATAAAAAGTAACCATTTTAATTGTGTGATGTAAAAGCAAATGCATGCACTATGCTTTGTTGAACAGATATTCTAATACATACATTGGTAATTTTAAGTGAATCATTAAGATTTCAGTATTGCTTACTGTGTTACTTCTATATACCTACATCAGACTCAAAGAGTAAAATAATATTTTGTTTTTGATTCACACAGCTTACAAATGTTGCTAGAGTTTCAATATGTGAATATAGCTCTCCCTCTTCAGTTCAGCTTACCTTTTTCCAGTCCTTCCCTTATTCTTCCAAACTCTCACTGTTCCCCCTGTTGCTCTCCATTCTCTCTTTATCATTCTATCTCTGTGACTCTCTCCTTCCCTTCACTGTCAATTTCTCTCCATCCCTCTCTTAACTGTCTTTCTATGTCTATCTATTTCTGTGTGTGCTTCTCTCTCTGTCTGTATCAGAGCCTCTTTCTCCCCTACCCTCCTCCCCATTTTCTTTTCCTTCCTTCTTTCTCTTCATAAATGATTCCGTCTTTCCAAGTACCAAAAGCTTTGTTTTGAGATCCTCAGTGTCTGGAGTAATTCTTCTGCATCCTCTGCATCTTCTTCTGGGCTCTGAACACTGCACTGGTTGCTCAGCCCTTGTCAGGGCAGGATCTTCAGTGCTGAACGCAGAACTCCAGTGTCTCATCTCTGAAATCTGGCATAAGCAAGTGAAAGCAGAGTAAGTGGGTACTGCAGAGATGAGGAGAAAGGACGGTGGAAGCTGCCATTCATCGATCGTTCAGGCCAAGTACAGGGGTGGAAAAACTTGGGATTCTTAGAACTCTCCTTAGGCTGTGTGCAGATGTCTTCTATGATGGTGAAATTCTCTCCTCTGCAGAGCTGACAGAATGTGATCTTTTTCTCACTGGAAAATAAGCTTGACATGGAATGCAAGTCTCTGTGCTTTAAAACATCCCTGGCTACTTGTTTCCAGGATGGTTATTGTGCAGTCCCCTTCTGAGCAGGACTGTATGAAGCCCGGACCACTTTAGAAACCCGGGCTCAAAAGGCATTATTTCACTAACATGAAGGCAGCATCTTCTTCCACATGGAAGGTGGCACATCTGCAGTGAAAGAAAGATAGAGGGCTGTGCCACTGTGTAGACCAAGCTCCACTTCTTGAGGTTTCTTGGCTGTGTCATTTTCCTCATGGGAAGCAGACATTTTCCTGCAATCCCCAGCTTGTCCCCTTGTATGGGTAAAACCGAGCAGAGTCCCAGCTGAGAATTCCTGATCTTTCCGCTTCCAGGATCCACAGTACATAGAGAGGTCGTGTTCATGTCTCACTCAAATAAACTAAATTATGAACGCTCACCCACCCCACAGGTGGAGTTGTGGCCTTGTCACCCGGTGTCATAGGGGCCCTTGCTCTTGTCAGATTAAATGCTGGAAAGTGAGGCCAAGGACGCACACAGAATTAGGTTTTAGAAACTATGTGGGCTCAGAAACAGCAGCCAGGAAGCGACCAAAGCCCGAAAAATGAAAGCACTGGACAGGCAGAGGTTCGAAGGTGGACTGACTTCCTGTGTGCTCCCGTCTCCTCCATCCCTCTGGCATCCTCAGATCTCAGCCTCCAGTGTAACAGGGATTACAGGTATGAGCCACCACACTCCCATAGCTCAATGTTTTTAAACAGCAATACTAAGTTGATTGGGGTTTATTGAGCATTTTTTTTCCTTTCTGCCTACTCTTAAGTTTTGTGGCTTTTTTATTTTTATCTGAAGTCCAGATGCCAAGGGAGAAGAGTGCATACTGTTGGACTCTTCTTTCCCTCCTCTGCATTGCAGGTTCCTCATGTCCTAAACTAAGCTGCCGGCTAGTATATGTTGGTCCTCTTAAATCAGTATGCAAATGTCCAGCTACCACTATCCTTGTTTTTCAGAAGAATTCGTCATGGGAAAAGTGGTTTTAGTTCTGAATAACAAAGGAATTGGGTTTTATTTTGAGTTTTGATATTTAGAGGCCAAGAACTGGTGGCTCACACCTGTAATCCTAGCAATTTAGGAGTCTCACATCTGAAGGTCATGGTTCAAAGCCCATGGTTCAAAGCCAAAGTCCTAAAGGTTCTTATCTCCAATTAACCAGCAGCCAGACATGGAGATGTGACTCAACCAGTAAAGTGGCAGTACCTACCTTGAGGAATGCAAGACCTGATAGTCTGAGTTCAAGCCCCAGTACCTGTACACACAGACACATAGACACACACAGACACAGACACACAGACATACACACACACACACACACACACACACACACACATACAGGCACAAACATACACACACACACAACTTCTTGGAACTTTCACTTACAGAACAAGGCCAGCTGTCTGTCCAAGAGGCTCTGAGATTGTGTGAGTAATGCATGCTTGCTGGTAGACACACAAGTCTACTGCCCCCCAAGTCCACCATATTCTGGAGAGTCAAGTAAGTTAATGCCTGGAATCATGAAGGTAACACAGTTCCAAGAGTATTCACAGATCTTGAGCAATGGAAGAACTGACAATTGTTGGTCTATGGGTGAGATTGATAAATTGGCGATGCCACTAATACAGTCCTCCAATCATTGCTTAACTTCACAATTCCCATTTCAGTTGAAATGACAGGTATAGCTCCAGGACACAGAGCTGGAAGGTCCAGTAAATAAACAATGAATAAATCTCAGGCTACAGATCCTTTGGGGTGACACCCTGAGATTTCTCTCAGGATGAGGGCTTTCTGTACCCCCTTACCATGAAAATCCAGGTATGTTCTTGCTTCATCTACTACAGTAGGCTGGAAGGTTAAGATGAGAGAGTGTGACATCCAAGTGGGGGTCATAAAGAGGGGATCCATCCCCTGAGCCCCTCCCTGGACCATTCTCACCTGCAAACAGGGAGCTGCCATGCTGGCATTTGTCCTTGAGACCCATGTCATACAGGAGACCCGGCTACTCCAGGAGGAGCCCCCAAAGCCCAGAGGCCGGCGGGAGGAGCTCAGCAACGCCAGGTCTGATTCCACCACCTGAGTGGCTCTGGCAGAACCTCCCAGGATTCTTGATTTAGGAAAGCAAAAACTCCCAAAGAGGAAAACAAAAAGGTTCTTGTTGAACCTAAGTCCCAGAGAAGAACACAGCCACTTGAGCCCAATAGAGGTCTATGAGATTAGGTGTCTGCAAGGTGGCAGCATGCACTCCCAGACTACAAGCAGGTTTTTAAAAATGTGTCTTGTTTTTATTATTATTGTCATTAAGTAGTTATACAATGGATCTGCCAATTAACAAAGCACAGTGCATCTTGAACCATGTCACCCCTTTCCACATTCTCACACCGTCCTCCCAACCACCGTTCCCTCATTCTTCTTAATTGTATGGGACCCACACTGGGTTCTTATCTCCATTCTCCCTGTCTTCTCCTCACCATTCCTCTACCCCTTTCTGAACTGTATGAATGGAGTTCAGAAACAAACCTGGAATTTTTTTCTTTTTCAGGGGAGATTACACATTAAACATAAAAGCACATGTGTATTAGGACTCAGGAATTTTTATGAAGAAAATTTAAGTACCCTTGTCATTTTTTATATAAGATGTTTTGGAATCATCTTAAAAAATCCCCACACTTTCCAAATCGTGTTATTTCTCGGTCATTTGATAATATACATCTAAATCTTGGAAATTTTCTAATGTGCACTTTTAAAATAACGATTCCTTAGATCTGCGTGTGGTTAATGTACAGATAAATTGGCCGCCATGGTTTTCTATTTGAGGGTGAGCAGTGGCATAATTCACAGAGCCGGTTGACCTTGGCTGACTCCAGGGAGTTAGAGGAGACGCACATGCTTAACAATCTGTTGAAGAAAATGGCATTTTTCCACTCCAGACTCCGTACGGTGCTGTGAATTACTATAGACGATACCCTGAGTTCCAAATCACACCATATAGTCTCAAAATCACATCTCTCCAGAGTAGGACCAGCAAAGATATCTCCATAAATACTCCCTATCTTCGACTTCTCTTGAAATTGAAAGGCATTTGTATTTAATTAATTTGGTTATTTAGTTTGCTCAGTTAAACTGTTTGAATCAGGGACTCATAATTACTAGGCAAACACCCACCATCTGAGTCATGACCCAAGCCTCTTTGGCTTTTGTGATTTTTACAAATAAGCTTTGCTGTTTATGTGCAAGTCCACTTGGAACATGCTTTTCCCTGTGGAACTTTCTCTTTCCTTCATACTCTGGGTAACAGCCAGGCATCACCATACCAGGTTTTATTAACTGAGATGGAGTCTTATGAACATTTGTTTGGGCTGACCTTGAACCCTGAGTTCTGTATCCATGTAGCTCATTCCTGTAGGCATGAGCTAAAACATTTGAATTTTATATGGTCTTATTTTATTGTTTTAAAACAGGAAAGTGTATCTTTTTCAGAGCATGTTTAGCAATGGAAAGAAAACCTACTAAAATCTAGGAAGGAGAATACATTATGAGCATGCATGACTTTCTGGGGAAGGGAGGTTCTTTCTGACACTTCCAGAGTAATCATTGTGGCAACCTCACCTCCTCTATCATTTTCCCTGGCCATCTCTCCCTTCTTAAAACAATTTCAATAGGTCTCTTTGCATATATGCAAATGAGCTCCATGGACAATATTCATCTCCTTCCCTGTCTTCATTAGCTGTCTCCCTTCCCTTGGTGCCTTTCCCATCTAAGCCCATTTTGCTTATTGCCATTTATTTCTGCTTTCTTCTTTTTCCTTTTACTATGCATTAATTACACCTAGGGGTTCACTATGGTGTTTTGTTGAGAATAACCCTCTCTGTTTCTTTGTCCTGGACACCCAAGCCCCTATTGATTAATTGCTGAGGCTCTGATGAAGCAAAGGGTAGTTTAGCAATGGACAGACCCTCATGGGCACCCAAATACAGGACATGCAGCATCCTGTGAGTCACAATCCTCACAGTGGATAACACTTGTCACTTGTCACTCATATTTGTTGGTTTTTGTTGCCTCTGCTTCTGTATAGAAACCTGCCTATGCTTATAATAATCCCAAGAGTTGAAGACAATATTTGTTTTTCATCTCTATACAACTACTTTAAGATAATATAAAAAATTATAATGTAAAAAATAAAAATAAAACTTGTACACTTTTTAATGATTTGGTTTTTATACAGTTGTGGCTATAACCAATTTTCTGAAACTAGGTTCCCGAGACTGGAGGTGATCTGCTTCACCAATTTGAAGGCTGTTTCTAATTAACAGTAAAGGGAATTAAATTGGCAGCTGGCTCAGTCATTTTGATTAGTTTAGTCTCAACTTTGGGACTAGGGTGTGATGTTCCTTTATTACCGAGAAAGAAAACACAAATGCGGCCTTCCTTTGGCTGCTTCACTTTGGTGACGAGTCTGCAGGCATATTCTGCACCTGGAACTGAAAGAAAGGCTTCCAGTCAGAATAGACTAGGCTGACTACAATTCTCTCAGTGGTCTTTCAGATTGACATCATTAAGCTGGCAAACAAGCCTCCAGTTCTGCACCAACTGCTGCGTGATGAGTAAGCTGCTGAGAAAGGCTCTAGGGCTGATGAGGCGGAGTCAAAGGCTGAGGCCTGCGGGGCAGTCAGGGTGATGCCAGGTTCAACAGTGGCCTGCTCCTGGCATGGGGGAGGAGAATGGCTTGAAGCACACCAATTTGCATATTGGAAAGAAAAATAACAAGTATTAGGAGAGTTCTAGCATTTCCCAGTCTTCAGTGTATTAATGACTATTTCTCGAAACTTTTTACAAATTCCAGATTACCAAAGCCCCGCCCCCAGATTGTGACATCACAGGCTCAGGTTCATTAATCAAATCCCCAGGAGTCTGACAGTGGAATGAATGACAGCTGTGTTTTCAACCCAGCATCCTTCTCAGGCTGGAAGACACATTACCTCCTCCAGGAAGTAGAGAATTGGAGACTCAAGCTCATTTATTTATGGACTCAACGAGCAAGACCTCCTCCTATTATCTGGGTGTAGTGTAGCACAAATATTTCCAATCACTTTTGTGAAGCCATCTTTTGATTTTCTCCTTTTCAATAACACTTTCCTAAGATGGGCATCCATAGAGCATGCCTGTAGTCCTAGCTAAATAAGAGGCTGAAATTTGAGGATCTGAGGATATAAGTTCGAAGTCAGCCTGAAGAGGAAAAGTCCATGAGAATCTTATCTCCCAGTCAAAAGGTGGAAGTGGAGTTAGGTTCAAGTGGTTGAGCACCAACCTTGAGTGGAAAATCAGAGGAATGGTACCCAGGCCCTGAGTTCAAACCCCAGAACGGACATACACACACATAAATAAAAATAACTGTGCTTGTGGCTTATGCACATTTTTCATCTGAGTTCCCCAGCAGTATGGATGACAGCAGAGGCTCTTTCTACAGTTGTAAGCCTGGTTTTCCAAGTGCTCTGAGATTCTAGGAGAGCACTCTTGTCCACTCATGACAGCCAGCACTATAGATGTTCAAGAAAATTCTAGAAAGGTTTCTCTGACACAGGTCACAATGCATAGATTTGCCTCAAGATATGACTAAGTCTGATGTCTGGTGCTATCATACAGGTGTGTGAAAGTGGGTGAGGTTTTTATGTGTCACATATGAATGGCACGTGCTTTTATTGGTTTATTTTCAGAAGAAATACTGAGAAATTCATAGAATATTTATTAACAGGCCTTGAATGAAGGAAAATATTTTCATAAAGAATTTCCAATGGAGAAAAATTTAAAGCATAAGCAAGGTAGAAATAATTGTGACATTTAGTAAGTTAGTAGCTGTACATGGGCAAAACCCTGCCATTCCCTAGCCCACTCAAACCAGGCTGGCTTCCTGCTCCCTCTGCCTGATATAGCCAGCTGCCACAATGCCCTGTTTGCTCTGTAAGCTGGCAGGACTGTCCACTCCCCTGGCTGAACGTCAGAGGCCTCAGCTATATACCAGGAAGCCAATCTTCATTAGTTCATGCCATAAACAACTCTGTGTGTGTGTGTGTGTGTGTGTGTGTGTGTGTGTGTGTGCCATAAATGAGGCTAGAATTTAGGACTCCTTGCTTTCTCTTGGGTGTTTCCTTCAAGACTGGTGTTCTATCACATGAGCCACAGCGCCACTTCTGGCTTTTCCTGGTTAACTGGAGATAAGAGTCTCATGGACTTTCCTGATAGCTTTGAATTTTGATCCTCAGATTTCAGCCTCCTGAGTAGCTAGGATTACAGGCAGGAGCAACTGGCACCTGCCTTCATATTTCTTGATGCGAAGGGGTCTTAAATCAGTTACATCAAACATGCAATGTCAGGAAAGCAATGATCATGGCATCACTGTTTTGAAAAGTGGATTTAGTGGAACTAAAAGAAAGACAGGTATTTGTAACAATTCCTTTCTCTCTTTATTACACACCTTTGTGCTCATGCTGTGTAGTGCCTATTTCAAAAACCACATTCTTTTAACACACACATATACAGCATGCAAATGAAGGGAGCTCTTTATAGATACTAAGTTTTTAAATTCACCTTACAAATAAGAGAGACACTATTATACTTTGCAGTGATGAAACTGACACACAGAATGTAAACCTTATAAAATACCATATGCAATTATGCAATGGGACTGGCAGTTTTTGAAGTTAAAATAATATCCTTTGTGGATTAGTAATAAGATAGCCAATATTGTAACATTAAGTACATTTAATATGACATATAAGGGTAATAATACACTTAATAATTTAAAATATTAAACTCTAACTACAAAGAACACAGTGATATATGTACTGTCTATAAAAATTTAATTTAAAAAATCTCAATTTTTGAAAGATATTTCAAGTGAGATTAATTCATACTTTTCAGTTTTGTTACATGGGTTTTTCTTGGTAGCAAAATAAATTCTGTATATACAGATAAGTGTCAGGCTGGGCATGGTGGGTCATAGCTTTACAAGGTAAAGATGCCAGTCTGCTGCTGCCCAGATTATTTCCATACCTCAGCCTCTGACAGACTCAGGACCTTTGAACTTCTGTGATTACATCTACTAAGGTCGTGTCAGATGAATCAGTCTTATAATTTTAAGTCAAGTTAAAATGCAGAATGAAATTTTCATCCAGTTCTGGACATGAGCTTTGATCACATAGTGTTTATAAATATCTAACAATGGCCTCTTTTCCTTTTTCAGGAATCATCTACACCTGTAGCAGAACAGATGAGAGCTATGTGGACCTTTATGCATGAACATAGAAGGGAGTTTCTTTTTCTTGCAGTGGGGCTTGAACTCTGGGCCTGAACACTCTCCCTTAGCATTTTTGCTCAAGGCTGGTGCTCTACCACTCAAACCATAGTTGCGCTTTTGTTTTTTGTTTTTGCTGATTAATTGGAGAAAAGAGTCTCACAGATTTGTCTGCCCTGCCTGGGTTCACACTATAAACCTCAGATCTCAGCCTTCTGAGATCTAGGATCAAAGGCATGAGCCACTGGTGCCCACCAAAGGGAAAATTATTAAATTACAGACCTAGGTCTTAAATAATGTCTTAAAATCCTTTGCAGGTGCAGAAAAAGAAACATAAATATTCTTTCAGCTATTGGGTTAGTTCTAGTTCCTATTTTAAAAGGAACTGTGAAGACCCTAAAGATAATTTATTTCTAGTTGTGTTAATTACACCTCATAATTTTAAATTGCATTATTAATGAATATAATTAATTACAGAGGATATCAATTAGAAAATAAAACTCGAGTCTATTTTTTATATTTTTAATAAAATGTAATCCTTTTGCACTGCAGTTTGCCTTTTGAGAAAATTGTTATTAAGAGTACTTGGAAAGGCTGTAATTATTCTGCTATTAACAGGAGTTAATTTTTGAAACTGTTTTTATTTCTCAAGCATTAAATAGAAGTCTATAAGTAGGTCTTTTAATAGGTACATTTTTAAGCCTATAAATAGGTATATTTTTATGTAAGAGAATTAATTGATATGTAAATGGGACATTATTAGGAAATAAAGATTTTGTTCTAAAGTTATAAACTCATGCCTCATTGCTATGTGATTTGTTTTAATGAGGTAGGAACCTGTAGTCATAGGTGAACATTGAGCAGGCCCAAGCACAGAGCTGAATAGAATTTTAATAAACAAAAGCCAGCATAATTTACATGATATCCCTCCCAATAAGTCTCTGTACCTCCTGATAACTGAGCGCTGAGGTCCTTTCCCTCCCTTCCTAACCCACTCCATCTCTGCCAGGCCTGGCCTTTGCACTGATGTGTTCTGTGAGCACCCTGATTAAAATTGCACAAGCACACCCCAGCTTCCTCCTTTTAATGCTCCTGCATTGCCTCTTCTGTAAATAACCTTTTATTGGCATGAGGGGTGGCCCATGCATTTAGGAAATGGTCTGGTTTGTGTGGTTGTGGGAGAGATGACAGGCCAGGATTTAAAACCTTACCCTTTGCAGAAAAGGATTTACCAAAGGTGCCATAAAACCCTCTCTTGTTCATTATGCTGTTGTCTGTCTACCCCTTACATTCTAAATCCCACGAAAGCAGAGATTCTGCCTTTAGTTTTCACTTGAGCTTGACTGTCTGTTAATATAACCTGGTATGTGGTAGACACTTGTTAAATATTAGTGTGTAATTGGGTGGATGTATGAAAGATGGATAATCTTCCCATAGCTTTGTTCTCTTTGCTATTAAATTGAATTGAATTGAATTTTTCTTTCTTGACAGGACTGAGAGTCAAATCCAGAGCCATGTTAGGTGAATGTTCTATCAATGCGTTGTATCCTTGCTCTTTGAAATTTTAAAAAGTGTAGATGTTCATAAATGTAATAATTAGTTAGTCACCAGTGCCTGGCTCCACCTGCAATCCAGCTACTCAACAGGTGGAGACCCAAAGATTGAGATTTGTAGCCAAACTGGGCAGGGCAGTCTGTGAAACTCTTATTTCCAGTTAACCAGCAAAATGCCAGAAGTGGAGCTGTAGCTCAAGCCTTGAGCAAAAGAGACAAGGGAGAGCAGGAGGCCCTGGGTTAATGTCCCAATACCATAAAAAGAAGTCACATAATTTTTTAAGTTATATAAAATCAAATCACTGCATTGCAGACTGTGACTAGTCAACCATAAAACAATGCAAAATGACAAAGTGCCAAGTGATGCTTAGTAAGTGACATATAAATACACTTTTCAAACTTGGACAAAATAAGGACTGGTGACAAAATCCTTACCCTGTTCTGCCCAATTTTGGACATCACTCCAAGGATCCTCCCAGACAGTCCTGCTCCTGTGTTTATCACCCTGGTTTTAGCAACACTGGTCCCTGTTTTTATTGCATAGAATATTGAGATCAACCCTAATACCGACAAAAAATTTTAAAAAAAATAAGAAGAAAAGCAAAGATCATTCCTACTGTTTCACACACAGAAGCTGTGAATTTCCAATCTAGCTATACACTATTACTAGAATACTTATATTTTGGAAAATATGTTGTACTATAATACAAATACCTCATTTTCCTTTCCAATGAATTTGGATATATTTATGATGGATATAATATGGATGAACTCTTAGGTTGCTTTTGGGGGATATTTTGGCATAATTTGTATAAGATAGCTCTTTCAATAAATTGCATGATTTTACCAAACTCTAAGTGCCATCAAAGCCTGGGTGCAGAAATGATTGTTAACTCACCAATCTAAGAAATATAGCACTGCCTAGTCTATGTTTATAGCTTTGAAAGGGAAATGTTTGATGATTCTGAAAATTAGCTAGGAAAATCATTTTAATAATTAAACATTTTATGAAATATTCTCATACTGTCTAGGTTTCCTTGTGTTCAAATAATAATAATAATAATGAGATCTGTGAAGCAGGTGTGAGTGTGAGTGGCTCCTGCCTGTAATCTTAGTCACTCAGGAAGTTGAGATCTGAGGATCATAGTTTGAAGCCAGCACAGGCAGAAGAGCCCATAAGATATTCCAATTAACCAGCAAAAGCTGGAAGTGGAAGTGTGGCTCAAGTGGTAGAACGTAACCTTGAGCTAAAAGGCCAAGAAAGAGTGCGAAGCACTGAGCTCAATTCTTACTATGAGCACACACACACACACACACACAAATGATATGTTTTGTGAAATGTCTTGAGTCAAGTGTCTGAATTTATTTAGAAATGATCTCTGGAGAAGCAGCAACTGCAGAGTGTAAGAGTCAAGAGAGCCTGCGTCCTGTTAGCTCAGAACAGAGATGACCCAGGTTATACATTCTGTAAGAATACTCAGAATAGAAGTGCCCAGAGAGTATGGAGACCATCAACAGGGCTTAAAGATGTACATGGCAGCTCCTCACAACCATAGTAGTGGCAAATAGGGCTGGGAAGGTGGCTCAATGGTAGAGCGCTTTGCCTTGCATGCCTGAGGCCCTGGGTTCGATTCCTCAGCACCACATAAGCAAAAAGCCGGAAGTGGTGCTATGGCTCAAGGGGTAGAGCGCTAGCCTTGAGCTGAAGAGCTGAGGGACAGCACCCAGGCCCAGAGTTCAGGCCCCACAACTGGACCTCCCCCTCCCCAAAAAAGAAAAAGATTATACATAGTAGTGGCAAAGGAGATATCTGCTGTTGCCTATTCCTTCCATCCTGCAATCTTTCACATCCAACACTGTCAAAAATGAACAAAGACATTTCACAATATTCTTAACCTTTGAAAATTGAAATTCTACCCTAGGCCTTACATTGCATTCACGTGGCATTACTGGCCAGGAGAATATTCTGGGTATTATGTTGACATAGATTTGGAAGGCCCTTAGCCGGGAGCCCGTGGCTCACGCCTGTAATCCTAGCTATTCAGGAGGCTGAAATCTGAGGATCATGGTTCAAAGCCAGCCTGGGCAAGAAAGTCCATGAGACTCTTATCTCCAATAAACCACTAGAAAACTGGAAGAGGTACTGTGGCTCAAGTGGTAGAGTGCTTGCCTTGAGCTGAAGAGCTGAGCAATAGTGCCCAAGCCCAGAGTTCAAGCCCCATGACCAACCAAAAAAAAAAAAAACAGTTGGAAGGCCCATTTGAAACACTCCAGTTTGTCTGTTTCACTTTATTGTAGATGTTCATTTGCATGGTTCTATATGTTTCTAGTATAGAAGTTTGACAATAATGTTTATATAAAAATGCATGCATTTGGTGAGAATGTTTCAAAAAGGGTAACTTATTTCAAGAGAGGTGATGTGTAAATTTCATGGAATTATAAATATATTTAAGTGCTTTACTAACATGATTTTGTAATCAGCATGGTTTTGTAAATTCATTTAGATCTAAATGGATCTTGTTCTACACATAGTAACACTTTGCTCCGTTCCACTGATACAACATACAGAGATGTAGTGGGACATTTCCCAGTAGTTTCCATTTAATCAAATCACCGTTTAAAAATAGAAAATGTACTAGTTACCCTACTTACATTACTGTAACCTCTCTGCACATCACCTTGGTAATAAATAAATGGAACAATTTTTAATATTTAAAAAAAATTCCTATTGTATCTGTGTGTGTGTGTGTGTGTGTGTGTGTGTGTGTGTATGTGAGTGTGTGCTGTCTGGGTCTTAAACTCAGAGCCTTGTCTCCTTCTTTCATGATTGAAGCTCTCTCAATTCAATCACTTCAATCTTTTTGGTGGTTAGTTGGAGATAAGAGTCTCTGGGACTTGTCTGCATGGTCTGGCTTCTAACCATGATCCTCAGATTTCAGCTTCCTGTGTAGCTAGGATTATGGGCTTGAGCCACCAATGCCTGGCTGTTTAGTATATTAAGGGGCTATGTGTAAATCTTGAATGATCAAGGATGTCAGCAATAGCACATGTTAAATCTCCATCTTCAAGGTAAAATTCAAGATATTATTTGAAATATATTGAAAAGATTTATAAAAGATTCTGAATATCTCTCAGGAACTAATAGTGACAGAGAGATTTAAACGTGTTATTGAACTAAAAATACTAAAGATTGTACAGGATAATATGCACTCACCGAATGAAAATTTCAGGTGATCATTTTCTGCATTAATTAAAGATCAATAGTTCCATACAACTAGTTTTTAGTGGCATCATACAAATGGTTAAATTTGAATTAAGTTTTGAAAGGCCTACAGTCAGAACTTTGGTGACACAGTAAGGTTTTTTTTTTTTTTAAGTCGTTGTGAAAGTGCAGGAGGCACAGTGTATTTGGGATGTATAAAACCATTTGCTTACGAGAAATTACAGAATGCTATAGAGAATACAGACTAAAGATTGGACGAGTTGTTGTTTTGGTGCTTTGAATAACTGACTACAGCACGGTATCAAAAGCAGTGAGCCATACAAGCACTTGGGCAATTTGAACACAGGTTCACAAGTATGCTGTGTTTGGTGACTAACAATGTAATTATTGCACCAGTATGCATGCATTTTTCATATTTAAAGCTTTATTGTGCTGACTTTTCATCCTTACAGAAATAACAAAGGCTTTTTCACTTCCTTTTGAGCCAGGGCTAGGTTTTGAACTCAGAGACTGGGTGCTGTCCCTTACCTTTTTGCTCCACCTGCCATGTTTAGGTAGGTAATGGTTAGAGTTGGGTGGGCTTTCCTTCCCAGGCTGGCTTCAAACTGAGATGCTCACATCTCTGGCTTTTGAGTAGCTAGCATCTCAGGCATGATACACTTGTGCCCAGCAGCGATTAGTGATCGAGATAATTTTTGAATCTTGTGTTTTTGGAGATTGAAGTATGGTTGGGTTTGATGCATGTTGGCTAGACCTGAGAAAAGGCTGCGTGCAGGGAAAGCTGGGGCATTTGGCATTGAATGGATTTTGCATGAGGGGAAGCATGGGCAGAAGGGAACCCAGCTCTTCGATTCTGTATTTCCTCATGCATTGCAAGACACCGCACCAAAGATCAATTATTCAGGAGTCATTTGGGGAGGAATCCTGAATGTGTACTTTTTCAGGTGAATGGTTTGGACAAAACTTTGAGCCAGGTACCGGTGGCTCATGCCTATAATCCTAGCTAGGCAGGAGGCTGAGATCTGAGGATCAGGGTTTAAAGCCAGCCCCAGCAGGAAACTCTGTGAGACATTTATCTCCAATTAACCCCCAGAAAGCCAGAAATGGTGCTGTGACTCAAGCTGTAGAGCACTTGCCTTGAGGCTAAGAGCTCAGGGACAGTGTCCAGGCCCAGAGTTCAAGCCCTGTGACCGACAAAATAAAACAAAACAAAACAAAAACCAAAAAACAACCTTAGGAAATATTCAACTGCGCAGAGATAGAAGAGAGGGAACTGAAAGGGACTGGCAGGGTGTGTGAGGAGCAAGGCAGGAGAGACCTTTCCACAAAGAACAGGTGACAGATGATGTCAAATGGAGTAGAGTTGCCTCAAAACCATGTTTTCTAGAATAATGAAGCATTCTAGTAAGGAATTCATGCAACCAGGCCCTTAGGGACAGTTGGTGAAGAATTGGTCAATGTTTTTCTTCCCGGAGGAAAACCAAAATCCTTGATTTATATCCCTCACAATGCACTGTAAGGACAAGATGCTCTATTTATTGTCATACGCAGTCCCCAGAGCATAGTGAGACACCCATTTAATTAAATAACATCATAATTTATTTCTACTTCTGTTTCAGTATTTTCCCCTCGTATCCCATAAACATTCTAAATGCTGCGGATCCAATTGGAGTGTCCATCCCCAGAGCTGCATTAACACTTTCCTCCACACAGAAGCCATCGAAGGCCAGAAAGGCTGACTTCGCTTCTTCCTCTCACCAAAGACAGCCCAGTGATTTCCCCTGCCCTTTGAGGTACTTCTTGTGCAAATGGAACCATCTTCAAATAAAGCCTAATGCTCCCAGGTCCTGTAATCTGCCAGAGGCCAGATTACTCATGAAAAGGAAACAGTATCCAGCCTTGATTACGCGAAAACATCAATACAGGTAAAGCACCTGGAAAGAGAGGCCCCCGCAGTTGTAATCAGAATGGCAGACCGCAGCCTTCCCAGGCATCTGCTCTCTTCTTTGACTGAGTTCCTTTGTCAATTAGCTGAGCAGAAGGCAACAAATTGGCTTAGTCCATGTCGGTTAATTGTATTCTTCCAGCAGCCCAGGGCTCCTCGTTCTCTTTCTGACCATGAGGCTCACACCTAGGAGGGAGACAATGAAGAACAAAATGTGTAAATGCGTAAACATTCTAGTAAATGACACAGCTATACTTGAGAGAAGCTGACTGGGATATTTCAGGCAATCGGATGACTTCATTTTATGTTTGTTTTTGGACGCAGAGCCTTGCCATTGCTAGGGAAGCACTGTTTTCTGAATGGACTTCCCACTTTGGCCTGCTCCAGCTTGCTACCGTCTTCCTATTTGTTCATCCTGTGGCATAACTGGGTTGAATGACCCACCATGACTGTCTCACCTTTTTTTTTTTACCGATGTCAGTGGGGTCTTGTGAACTTTGTGCCTAGGCTAACCTGATTTGCCTGATTCCAGCCCCTGAGTAGCTAGGAGTGCACCAGTGAGCAACCGCCCAGCCGTTGTTTGATTGCCAGTCCACCGCTGCTCCTATTTTGTTCTATTGGAAATGAAACTAGAACATTTTGCATCTGAGGTCCTGACACCAGGCAAGTGAGGTCAGAGGGGCAGAAGATTCAAGTTTGAAGATGTATACAGTCCTTCTTCCCCATCCTCGGTCAATAAGGGACACACGGGCAGGCGCCTTCATGATTTCTAGAACACAATATCTCACTTTATGGACAGTTGGTAGGCCGAAAAGATTATTCTCTCACACATATCAGTGTGAAGAGGAGAGAATTCATTCCACTCACACAGTTACCCCATAGAAGGCAGCTGGGGCAAAATCATGAAGAAGACCTTATAGGCTCGTGAGAGTAATCATCAGAGGAGGGAATCATGATACTGATGTTCAGTGTGGTGGGTGTCATCAGGGAGATGCATGGTGCACTGATGTTCTAGCACAGGCTGTATATTTCCTAGTAAATGTCGCGAAATGAGAATCTTCCTACCTCCCTAGCTTCTTCCTCATTCCTTCCCTCCTCCTTTCCCTCCATTCATAGTGAGTTCCTCCCTCCCTCCTTTCCTCTTCAGTTCCTTCCTTCCCTTTCCTCCCTCCTTATCTTCTTCCTTCCCTCCTTCTGCCTTCTCTTTCCCTTCCTTACTTCCTTCTCTCCTTTTTCTCCCTCCTTCTTTCCCTATTCATATTAGTTTATTATTAATTATTGTTATTGTTTCTTAAATTCCTCCAAATGTTGTTCTAAGTTCTCTAGTCATTGTTCATAGCTTAGAGTTCTCTTGGGGTGACATTCTCACTTGTTCTGCTATTTTCCCTGGGGAGAATTGTTAAAGCTCATAAGAACTATACACATGTTACAACAGAAGCTGATGCTAATTAGGGCTCTCTCTCCATTGAAGCACTAGGGGAAACTTTTTTGTATTGATACACTTGATCGATCATCCAACTTCTGTCCCTTTACCTGAGTTTTGCTTCCTTGTATGAATCCTCCACTAATATAGTAAAAGCAAAATCTCCATGTTGCTTTGCACAGGGCATTGAAAAAATAATTGGTGGGTAACTGCTGTTTTGTACACATAGAAATAATTAGTTCATAATTCATCTATACTGTTGGAACTTCTATTGATACCTTTTGTAATGTAAAGGTCTCCAATTATAACTGTGGAATTTTCCAGCAAGACAATTCCCCCTTTCCTCACGTCCTCTCTTTTTCTTATCAATGGTATCTGCAACCCTGGTAGTAATGGAATTTTTTGCACTACTCTCATTTTGGTGAAAAAAGAACTAGATATTGTTAGGTAGATATATGAACCGTAGCCCTTTCTGGGTCATACCTTGCAGTAATCTTGCTGACTATAGCAGGTTATTCTTTACTTGGTGATTTTTTTTCTTATTTCTAAAACCACAGAGCACATCTGAAGGTCAGAAAAAAAGAAATGAAAATCAGTTATTTGTGAGCCTGTTTACTCTTGAGCAGTGAAATTACTTCTCTTCATTAAAGGATGTTATTTAAATATGACTAAATGTGTAAATCTGTAAAACTGCCATCTTTTTTTTCTGCTTCCTTAGGTGATTTTATATGTGGTTACATAAATATGAGTTCTACCAAGCTCTCCTTCCTTCCATTTCCTGAGGACAAGTTCCAAGCTCCATGCAGCAGGCCTGAGTACAAATCCTGAGAGAGACATCCGTGGCTCCCAGGGCTGGCTCCCCTCCCTTCCCCCTGCCTCACTCCAGGCCGTGGCTTGGTGGCACTCAGTCCTGCAGGACTGTTCTGAAACATCGGCTCCACCTGTGTGAACTGGTTTGGTGGTAAGATGAGGTGGACAGGACAGTGCATGGACTGAATCTCGTACCTGCAGAACCATCCTGAGCTGCTTTTTGCTATAACCTTGAAAAGAAAGAGCAGAAAGATCAGGCCTGGGCTAGAAGGAGGAGGAGAGATGGAAGCAGCAACATTGAAAATCACTGATGATCAACAAGTGCCAACCCAGACTGATCTGCCCAGGGAATCATCATTTGCTTTAGTTGACAAACCAAATTAGTGGAATTGATGATCATTAAACCAGCATTACAAAGAATTCTAAAGGGAGGAATACAACTTGAAGAAAACAATCAAAATCAAAGAAACATATCAGACCAAAATCACTAAAAGATAAATGTAGTAAACACAGGAAGAGGAAGAAAACAAAATACAGGAAATCAAGGAAATGCAGAAAATATGACACATCTCCCTATAATAACCATAGATA
Organism: Dipodomys ordii; assembly: GCF_000151885.1. Lineage (NCBI taxonomy): Eukaryota > Metazoa > Chordata > Mammalia > Rodentia > Heteromyidae > Dipodomys > Dipodomys ordii. The sequence continues at coordinate 3,827,433 of NW_012267368.1, forward strand.
TTAATGGACCCAATTCTCCAATCAAAAGAAAAACAGCAGACTGGATCAAAAATAAGATCTATCCATTGTTTGCATTCTGCTTTGTGTTATTTTAGAATTGATCAAAAGTTCCACTCATTATGTTATATGTCTTTTAATATATTACCTGTTATGTCACATTTATTGAATAAATTAAAGCTATTAATCTCTGATCTTAGATAAAAGAATTCAGATACAGATATTCACACAAAATAACATACCTTTAGATATAGAGAACCATCAAGAACATCATAAAGACTGCCAAGCTAACTTAAAATAGAAAATAGCTGGGCTGGGAAGATGGCTCAGTAGTAGAGTGCTTGCATTGCATGCATGAGGCCCTGGGTTCAATTCCTCAGCACAATATAAGCAGAAAAAGCCAGAATTGGTACTGTGGCTCAAGTGGTAGAGAACTAGCCTTGAGCTGAAGAGCTGAGGAACAGCACCCATGCCTAGATTTTAAGCCCCACAACTGACACAGAGAGACAGAGAGAGAGAGAGAAAATAGCCCTATTGAGAAGAAGAAAAAGAAGAACAACAACAACAAGGAGGAGAAGGAGGAGGAGGAGCAGGAGGAGGAGGAGGAGGAACAGGAGCAGGAGGAGGAGGAGCAGGAGGAGGAGGAGCAGGAGGAGGAGGAGCAAGAGGAAGAGGAGGAGGCAGCACATCTCTAGCATAGGGCCTTTCTTTACTCCACCACCCCACACAATAAAAGCAGAAATTTCATATCAGAACATAGATCACAAAATCCTCCAACTTAATCACAAAATTCAAACTGGAGTTTGTGCTCAAAACAGATTTTCTACTTTATTAACTAGACAAGTATCAGCAAAGGATTTTCTCCCTTATTGAGTTAAAGAGAATAAACAGTACTCATACCCAGAAAGCCAATATAATGTATTTCTTGTATGTTAAAAAGTAATCCAGGCTCTTAGAATACATTCATTTGAAAAAAAAAAGGAAAAGAAAACATTGAACTGACCATCCCAGATGATCTGGCCTTCCCATTAGAATCAATGGCTTATTATTTGTGGAGACTTTATGAGGATTTCCAATGTAGTGCTATTTGTCTCTACTTAAATGATGGACGAACCATGTGTTGCTCTTCTAGGTTGCTTTCTCTTAGCCATCCATTGGTGGCGTGTTAACACAAGGCATTTGTCCTTGATAAACATGTCCTAACCTAGATGCATACATACTTCTATCTGATACAACTCCATGAGTTCATGGGAGACCAGTGGATCTGAAGACCTTCCCAGGCTTTGTGTTTACAAACAGATGTCACAAGAATTCTCTGTTCTGCCCTACCACTTCGTACTCCTTGAATGATGCCCTACTTCCTAGCTTCTTTCATAATCTAGAATCATGCTATGTACTTGTATACTTTCATTTTTATTCTTTCTGATTTTATTTATCCCATGCACATTGGTAGAAAGTCCCATCCTGAATTAACTTAATGGACTGAGCATCATGGTGTCTTTAGAATGGCGACTTCCTTATTTCCATGTTTATTTCTGTTTGGTTTTTCTGCTCTTCTGCTTTATCTCTTTTGCCTTTCCTTCAACCGTTACCAGTTTTGGGGGGACTGTTGTGCATTTTACTTGATCGATTTGCTTATGCATATTTATACAAACACATCTGATATGACTATTTCTCTACCATTCTTCTCTTTTATCTCCTTGACATTCTTAACATTGTATCTCCCAGCTGAATTTTACAGTCAATTTGATGAGTTCTTTAGAGTACTTTCTGAGTTGTATTTATAAATTACTATGGGGAGAATAGATGTCTTTCGAACATTAAATCTTTCCATCCCAGAAAATGGCTTTTTTTCTCTCTGCTTATTCAGTTCCTCTTTTATGTCCTTCAGTAGAGCTGCCCAGATTTATTCATGTCATTCTTGCACGTTATCCCTTTAAAGGATGTATGATTTGAAGTCTCCGTGGGAAAAAAGAAGTCCAGTTATTGAATATCCCCTGATACCTTGTGTGAACTGCAATAAAGCTCTCCAAGTAGAGCAGGCTTCGACTCAAGAAGGCCATTTGCAAGCACAAAAGGATAGAGACAGAGTGAGCGAGGCAGTGGTGTAGAGCCTTCCTCATAAAGTTTCTTTATGCCTTTGGTCAATGCTTGTAGACAGCTGCGAGTGGGCAGGCTGGAAATAGTGGCATTTAAGAATGCTGGCAGGAAGTGAGCAGCCAAGCTCTTCCAGATTTATCCTGTTCTGCTTGCGAACTCCACTGCTGATACAGAGAATATCCACGTGGAGAAATGGCAGAGTCCACGTAAATTGCATCTCTCGTACACATATTGAGAATGAGGCAGAAGATGAGCAAAGAAATCATGGTCGAAAGATGGAAACCACAAATTTGGGACTCAGAGTCCAATGTCATTTTCTCAGGAAGATGTATGGAGTCTTCAAGAGGAAAACCTCACATGGTCACCAAAGATGTCCAGAACAGACCAAAAGGCTGTTCACAGGAACCCTGTGTTTCTCAACACCCAAAACAGCCGCTGGGTGCTTAAAATTACTGCATGGTACCATTTACTAGATAATTTACCAAAAATAAACAATGATTTATCAACACAAATATGGAATTCTGGGGAAAGTTTTGGTGTGAAGCATAAAATAATCATAACGATAAGAGAGTTGGAAGTAGAAGAGAATAGGTCTTTCTGATATCACAAAATCACAAAATAAATCTCTTGAAAAGAGTGGTATCTGGCTGATGACGATTGAGGAGCAATCTGTAGATCAAATACAAGGAAGACAAAAAGGTATTCTTGATTATCTCCCTCACCCCCAAATAGTCCCAGATACTTAAATGAAATGATTCACTACAAGTCTGAGTAAATCCAATTGTTTTTTACTTATTTTAAATTTGGGGGTGTATATGTTAAAACTGACACTTGAATTCAAGACCTGGACATTGTCCCTTAGCTTTTCTCTCAGAGTAGGTACTCTAACACTTGAGCCATATGTCTACTTACAAGTTTTTGGTAGTTCATGGAAGGTAAAGCCTCAATAAGTTTCCTGCCAGGGCTGACTTTGAACCTGGATCCTCAGATCTGAGCAGCTTGAGTAGGTAGGATTACAGGCTTGATTATCATTTTATTTATTCATTCATTCATTCATTTCCAATTGACACTTTATAAGAAGTAGGTTTACCCCTTGATAATTAGGGTTACCCATGTTAAGATCCATCAGCAATCTCCCAAAGTGACCTCCTGAGCCCTAAGGGAATGAATTCCCTCCAAATAGTGTTCCAGAGCAGCACTACATGGGTGTATTTCATGAGTTTTTTTTCTTTTTAGAAAATATGGTGTTTTATCTGGGGTTGTTATTATATGTAAGATCTGAGGAATATTTTCCCCTTAAAACGCAGACAAAGTTTGTTGATGTGATGGAGTTCTATTCTAAAGCAACACTTAGAAGTTTGTCTTTTTGTTTACTTGCTTGGTTGCTTATTTTTTATGAGTTTCACCTCCAGGCCTGCCTTCTATTTTTTCTTTCAGCAATGGCAGCTGTTTTTCCGAGGACAAGAATAGTGAACGGAGTTTGGGAGAAGGAAGTTTCCCTGGTGATCTAAGAGATGACTGGATGAACGAGCAGCTTGCAAGTCACTCTGGGAGATTTATATCCCGGACTCATTCATTTGATCCACATTTTTATGTATTAAAAATATTTTTATTAAAACTGGAAACATAGAAGGGGCTGAAAAAGGAAAAGAAAATTCTCAGCTCCATGGGTGTCATACTTAGAGGAAAGAAACACATGAATATTAAAATAAGTATAAGTATATATGATGACATATATGTGAATATGTATTTACGTATTCACATATTTACATATTCACGTATTTACATATATAAATAAATTTTATATCTAATATATCTTCCAAACTACTACACTGAGAAACATTTTAAATATTTAAATAATTCAATGAAAATAGTCTTGATGGCTCATGCCTGTAATCCTAACTAATCAAGAGGCTGAGATTTGAGGATCATGGTTCAAAGCCAGCCTTGGCAGGAAAGCCCATGAGACTCTTATCTCCAATTAACCACCAAAAACCCATCAGTGGAGTGACAAAGCTTAATGAGAATGTGAGGTCCTGAGTTCAAGCCTAAGTACCAGCATACACACACACACTCACAAACACACACACACACAAACACAGTAGAGGCACAGGGTCATTAATGCAAATTATATTCCAGTCTTCACATACAGGTTAATGAGCATTTGTTAAGTCAATTCTACACAAATGTAGCCAAACTTCCAGAGTTAAAATTCGAAGTGTACTTCTACTAGCCTTGGAATCTATTTACTTGTCTATGATAAATGAGAGTGTGTGTGTGTGTGTGTGTGTGTGTGTGAGAGAGAGAGAGAGAGAGAGAGACATAGACATAGACAGAGACAGAGACAGAGGAGAATATTATTTTTGTCCAGTAGTTACTAAAAAAGGAATATGTGAGCTTGTAAGTTGTTGAGGGCGGAGCTTGGCACTTAGAAATAAAGGAGTAAGTTTTTTTTATCATAATGTTTATATTTTACTTCATTCTCTTGTGACCATGTCATGTATTTACATACACACAGAGACACCCACAGACACACTTATAACCAACAGTTGGCTGTAGTTGCACTCCCATTACAGATGTTGGAGTCTTTCTTTGAGACTTAGCTGCTCCTGTGGAAACTTCACACACTTTATTTGGATGGTGCTGAACAAGAGGAACAGATTGGCCTGACTGCAGAGTTGGCGATTATGAGGAAGCCATAAAAGCAGGGAATGCATTTGAAAATCACACTCTCATCCGTTATGAATTCAAAGTACACAGCGGCTATGGCACAGTGCCAGAGCCGTTGGCAGTCCACAGCATTTGTTCACAGGATTATTAGTATTCCAGAGCTGACTGTCCGGTGTGAGCATGGCTTCATGGATGGTTCAAAGCTAACCAACCCCTTCCAGGCAGGGGAGCTAAACCTGCACTTGTGGTCCAATGCTCTGTGCTTGTGGCTTGCTGAGATCATCAGGTACAAAGAAAGAAACCGAAGCACAGTGAAAGCAATGACATGATTGTTGTGTGTTCTAAACAGTTAATTACTAAAATTACACATATTAAGCAAGGAAGAATTAACTACTCACTTTGTGTCTATTTGTAGTAACAGGTGGTTTGCTGATAGAAGAAAACATGAACTCAAAAGAATATTCTTGGTCTCAGAAGGACCACAAGAACCACACAATAAAGCTTGGCTCTGTTACTATTCACTATCTTCATTCCCTAAGATCACTTTCAAAAAAAAGAAAAACATCTAGAAATAAATCAAATTCACAGGTTATAATAAATCCTATAAAATAAGCAAATTAAATGGGTAACATAATGCATGTTAAACTTCCTTTTCTGCACCATCATCATCTTCTATTTTTTTTTTGGTTGGTCGTGGGGCTTGAACTCTGGGCTTGGGCACTGTCCCTCAGCTCTTCAGCTCAAGGATAGCACTCTACGCCTTGAGCCACAGCGCCACTTCCAGTTTTCTAGTGGTTAATTGGAGATAAGAGTCTCACAGACTCCTGCCCGGGCTGGCTTTGAACCATCATCATCAGATCTCAGCCTCCTGAGTAGCTAGGATTACAAGCATGAGCCACCAGCACCCAGCTATCCATCAGCTTTAAGTTTTGTAAATTAATATAGATCTGTTCACTCTTCCATACTTTGAAGACCACTAAAAAATTTCAAGAAAGAAATTCTGGACTCATAACTTATCTTGTAACTGGAGCTAATGTGAAGTTTTGCAAAATTAAACAAAATGTATGAAGTTTGAGCAGGGAGCATATGTGTGAGAAATTTTGACTCCTTAGAAAGCATAAACATGGGATATTAATAACAGGTTTTAAGCATAGGAACTGTTATTTTACTTGCATGTTTTCTACACTTAGGGGTTTTGAGAACTTTAAGGTAATAAGCTGGTTAGTTATTTTTGGGTAATTATCATTTTTCTCCCAGCACTATAAGAACTCCAAGATATTATGCATATTCAAGATAAGTCATATTAGAAGAGATATTCTGCCCCTGCCCTTAAATGGTGTAACATTCTGGAAATCAAAACATCTTGCCTAAAAGTTTCTAGGAAAATAAGCCAAGCCACTGATTTCCCTGTAATTGAGGATTTAAAATGAGCTAACAATACCATAGAAGAGAAAAACCCAGGATTTAAAGGAAGGTGATTTTGAACCACAAGCCAAAAATAGCTGAACAATATGCTGAACACATTCAGAATTCTTCCTTAAAACATAACCTATAACAACTATTTACATGGCAATTACATATTGTTAGGAGTTATCGTAAATTCAGAGATGATTTAAAGACAATGGCAAATTGTGCATAGAATAGTTGCAAATATCACAACTCCTGTAGAGTCACACATACCAATCATATTGCATGTAGCACACAACTTGAATGTGTTCAGGTTTTGGTCTGTGGGAATCCTGCAAACAGAATTCTGGAACCCGGCATGCAGATTAAATGTCATATTTTGGGAATCAAATTTTTGAGGTAACCAAATAACTTGGAAATAATTGCCCAAGGTGAATACAAATCTCACTGAGGAGAAATTAAGCAAGATACTACTCCTTTCCATGAAATCAGGTTGAATTTGTCAAATATTTGTTATTTTTAAAGGTATATAACTTCTGGCAGCCAGGGACTCATGCCTGTAATTCCAGCTACTCAGGAGGCTGAGATCTGAGGATTGTGGTTTAAAGCCTGCCAGAGCTAGTACAAATCCTATCTCCAATTAACTACCAAAAATAAAAATAAAAAGCTGGAAGTGAAACTGTGGGTCAAGTGGTTGAGTACCTGCCTGAGTGAAAAAGCTAAGGGGCAGCACTGAGGTTCTGAGTTCAAGCCCCAGGACCAGCACAATAATAATAATAATAATAATAATATAGCAAAACTTATGCATTAACCCAGATAAAACTAGAAAGGTAAAAAAGGATAATTGTGTTTATAAGACAAAGATTTTCTGATTCTATTCCCACCTTAATGTCCTCTAGACTCTCCAAAGTATTTTGTGACAATCATGACTTTTTCTCCCAGGGACACTTATTTTTCTTTCTTTTTCAGTTTCACAATAAAAGTCCCTTCTCCCATTTCCAAGCCCACCAGAGAGCCATAATTATGCTAATGTCCTGAGAGGAGCCAGTGAAGATAAATAAAAGTTCCACCTGACCCTCACTGCCTGGCTGGCTAGTTCTGGTCTCCACCTTTCTTTGTGTCCTAATCAAATGCATTTATTTGTTTCTGGTGCTCACAGCTCAAGTAAGACACTGAAATGAAGAGCCACTGAGAGGATCCAAATAAAGGCAAGGCAAAGTCTGGAGACATTATCATAGGAGAAAGCCATTTGGTATTTATACAAGTCACTCTCTAACTTGGGAAAAGGGTAGTGGAAGAGACCTAATAGGTCAGTTAAGAAGAAAGAAGAGATCCTGCCAGAAGGTAAGTAGCTGGATCTGAAAGAATACCCATTCAAGGGCCACAGCCCTGATAAACAGAGGTGATAAACAGAAGTGCGAAGAACAGGGGGTCACTGTGTCAGGGCCGGGTGTTAGAGGTAGGTCAGATTCAGGGAGGAATTTCACATGGTCAGCATTGATGCCCACAGCTCCACCCCTCTGTACTGCTCCTTAGACAGTGGTGTGGATGTGCTCCTATGAGAATGGCTCTGCAGACTGTACGTGAGTGACATGCAACTAATAAATTAAAAACCACCAGAATTCAAATAGTAATTGAGTCACGATCTTATTTGATGATTACTTTGATCTCATAATTTGTTACATTTTATTTTATGTCTTCTATTTTTGCCAGTCCTGGGGTTCAAACTCAGGGCCTGAGCATTGCCCCTTAGCCTTTTCTCTTTGCCACTTCAGTGCCACCATTGGTGCTTTACCATTTGAGCCACAGCCCTACTTCTGACTTTTTTGATGGATAATTAGAAATAAGAATATTACAGATGTTCCTTCCCTGGGCTGGCTTAGATTCTCAGGTCTCAGGCTCCTGAGTTGCTAGAATTACAGGCATGATAACAGGGCCTGAATGTTAGTTTCTGTCTCCCACATGTCAGTTTTGGCTACAGTTTCTAGAGGACTAGACATGGACTGGATCCCCATTTGGATGGCAGCCAAGGCTATGGATAGATGCTCAGCTATGATGTAAGGATTCCTCCCTCTCGGCTTGAGACTCAATCATCTCAGTAGCTTTTCCACTTATTCTTTTATTTAAATGACCATTCTTTTTAGAATTTACTTCTCAGTAAACCAGGAATCCATCAATGTGTAAGAAAATCAAGTCAAAACTAAGAGCAAGGTCAGATACTCAAGAGACATGGACAGGAGAAATAGACATGTGTTCCACTTGAAGAGGTTCAAAAACTAATCCAGGGCCTTCGGCCACTTTGGTAAGAGTGATTAAGTTCTGAGCTAGTTCAACATTGAGTGTGGATTCTCTGAAAGATGGTTGGGCTGAGAATGAGCATCAGCCATGGAGACCCAGCTTCTTGAACTGACATCTATTCAAACCTTTCAATCAGTAAGTCAGCTCACGTCTCTTCTGCAGGTCTGGCTGGCTCAAATCAGCCAGGACATAGACGGAATCTGTAGATCATGACCTTAATTTCGTGTAGTTACTTGGAAAAGAATAGACCAGCCTGGATTTGACTGAGTGACTCCTTTCCATTGATGCACTCTGAAAGCTACTCTGTGTACAGCACATTTTGCACAATAGAAATTCAAGGATCTTTTCTATCTCAATACTGTCAGCCTGAGGACTTCAAGCAGCTCCTCTTCTGCCATCTAAAAGAGATGAATTTGCTCAATCAAGGTAAGTCACTGCAGCGGCTCATCACCACAGGGAGAGAATAAAACCAACTCTAGCTTTACCCAACTGTTCTTTTTCCAAGGTTAAGTTAGAGTCTGAAATTCCACGTTGTGTTCCCAAACCAGTCACTGATACATTTGCAATAATGCAGTCAGAAAAACAAATAGTAATAGCTCCTTCTAGAATGAATGACATGGAATGGAGAAGATTGGACTCCTAAAAGCCCACTTTTAGATTGATTTTTACTTAAAGGAAATAATGTTTTTCATTTATTAAGTTGTAAATCTATATGCTCTGTATTTGTAAATATGGTATAATTTTGCTTGTTGATGCAGATATACAGAAGTAGGCATTCACAGGAAAATATACAGATATGCAGATATATTTGCATATGTACCGGTGGCATGTACACATAATATGTGCATGTGTACATATAAAAGAGATATGTGCAGGTGTCATACACATGTAACACATACAGGAGTCACATGCACAACACACAATTTGCATATGCATATGAGCATTTACAGGTGGCATACACATATGCACATATACCCATGAATGTATACAAGTGGCATCTACATATATCCATATAGGCCTGTCCATATACACATATGCATATATAGGAAAAATACACAGGAGATTCCACCTTTATTTTCTGTTGAAGCTTCACATACAACTTTGCAGATTTCTCTGTTTTATTTGTACATTGACAATTATCATCACCTGTCCTGAGTCTAAGCAAACAAATTCATTACTTTCTAGATTTTTTTTCTAAATACTTTCTGTGTTATCTTCTTTCTCTTTGGACTTTGAGTTGATGAAACAGGGGGGTATTAGAAATCTCAGGTATTTAGTGTGGGTGTTAGGACATAATCTTTCATTCTCTTGCCCTAATCTCTTGTGACTTTGTCCTTTACACAAAAACTGATCTTTGGGCTGGGAAAGTGGCTCAGTGGTAGAGCTCTTGCCTTGCATGCATGAGGCCCTAGGTTCGATTCCTCAGCACCACATGAGCAAAAAGAAAAAAGCCGGAAGTGGCACTGTGGCTCAAGTGGTAGAGTGCTAGCCTTGAGCTGAAGAGCTGAGGGACAGCGCCCAGGCCCAGAGTTCAGGCCCCCCCCAACAAAAACAAAAACAAAAACAAAAACTGAGCTTGCTTTATTTAGGAGCACTTCAAGCACATGCTATGAAGACTTAGAAGAAAGACAGGCTTGCCAAGATTTGAGAAAGAAGGGAAGCATTGTAAAAATATGTCACAGAAATGCTAAGAACCCCCAAAATACATTTACTAGAATACATTTACTGGAATATCTGGAGACCAGGAAATATTTTCCAAAAATTGTAAAGTCATAAAAATGTATCATCTATTTAAAAAATAAAAATAAACCAGTAGTTTCTGATAAAACAACTGAACATGTTTGGCTGAGTAATTGGTAAGGAAAAAATCTCATGTTAATGTCAAAGGGATATTAAGTTAAATAGAAAACTCAGGCCTAGAATCACAGATTGGATTGATATTTTATTGTCTTTATTCTGTGCCTCTTGTGAAGCTGCAACCCAGGTCTTGTGTTCTACCCTCAAGGTTTTTTTTTTTTTTTCTCTCTCAATATTAGTGCTCTACCACCTGAGCCACAGATCCACTTCTGGCCTTTGGCTGGTTACTTGGCGATAAGACTCTCCCATACTTGCACTTGGGCTGGCTTCAAAATGGGAGGCTCAGATCTCAGCCTCCTAAAGAGCTGGGTGCATAGGAGTGAGCCACTGGCTCCTAGCAGCTTTCTTGTTTTTTTATTGCACTTTTACCACTGTATGACCAAACTGTGGGGGACCATGGTGGGAGGGGAGGCTGCTACGGATGCAATGGATGCTTACATGGACAGGTTATATTGTAACTCCATGGACTGGGAGATGGATGCTTACATGGAAGGGTTATAGTGTAACCTCATGGACAGCAAGGGTGGGGAACAAGCCCAAATCAAGCAAAACAAAACTTACAAATGATTACTTATGCAATAAAGAATGTTCTTATCTCCAGCAAATGTTCCCAACAGATCTGCAGTTTTCTGTGAGTGAAATATTGTTCCTAGGAACCCTTAAACCCCTTAGAGAGAAAATTACTATTTAATTTAAAAGAAAGTTAAATACAGAATATATATACATAAATAATAAAATGTATGTGTGGTTAATAATCAATGCAAGAAGCGAGCAGCAATTTGAGAGATGCAAACTGAAATCAAGCAGTGCAGGGTCTTGTAGAACAGGTTTTGTGGTTTCTGTTGTCTTGTCACCTGCCAAGGGAATTCTTAGAGAGGTTCTAGAAGCCGACCGAGGTGCCGTCCGTGCACGGGGTGTGCGGTCCCCCGTGCAGTGGACAGAGGCGGGGATCTGGGAGCAGGAAGGTTCTGGTCTCCTGGACAATGATCCAACTGCAGAGGAGACATTGGACGGCGCTCATGGGAGGGGGCGGAGGACACGGGCGTGGGTGTCCTCCGCTTCTGCGGGGTTCCTTACTGACCCCTGGGGTCCCCACGGGTGAGCCTGGGCCCTGGCATGCCTCAGGCCCAAGTGGCCAGGACCTGGACCCCTAAAATCAGCCCTTCCTCTCTGCGTGGATCTGAGCCGGCACCAAACCCCACATACGCAGTGGGCAGCTGCGCTCTGGAGCTCAGCTCGGTGCCAGGACAGGCCAGGACGCAGCTGAACTCGAGACGGAGAAGACACACACTGTAACAGTTCACACACGATGGACACACGTAGTTTAGAACCCCGTTCTTCATTCTCAGGAAGTGTTTATTTCAGTGTCAATGGCAAAGGATGCAATCTGGATCAAAACTTGGGTCAACCTATTTTAAAACGCTCAATGTGTTCAGTGAGGTTAAAGAACGTCTCTGCGTGCGTGTGCATATGTATGAGCATGTTCACACATTATGCATTATGTATGTGCATTCATCTCTGTACAGCATAACAGATCTGTTATGTATCACATATCAACACACAGAAATAGCATGTATAACATGTTATATATAATATAAAAACGAAAACTACTTCCAATGTAGGCTTTGCCCAGCTTTCGGTGCATGTGTGCTATTCTGTAAGAAGATGCCAATAGAGAATGGAAAGCTCTACCGTGGTTGGCATAAGAGTGAAACGTCTTTTTGTGGAAGTTTTCAAGGACTATCACAGAGTGCCTCTGGTGGCTGACTGCTAGTGACCACTTTGACTCCTCAGAAGCCTCTTTCAATAGGAAGATATTTGTAGCTTAGGTCTGCAATCCTAGGTACCCAGGATTATGGTTCGAACCTTGGCAGAATTGTTAATGAGGATCTTATCTCCAGTTAACCACCAAAACACCAGATGTGCAGGCAGAGCTCAAGTGTTCAAAAGCCAGCCTTGAGCAAAAACAGCCAAGTAAAGGTTGGAAACGATGGCTTTTCAGCGTTTTACTTTTGAGTTACTGCTATTGGTGCTGTTTGATTTAGAGTACCTATAAACATTCTTAAGCTAAAGAAATACCTCCAGCCATATTTATAGATAAAAGTATGATCGATTGATAAATAATGAATGTTTTCCATTTTTCTCCTCCCTCCCTCCTTCCTTCCTCCCTTCCTCCCTCCCTCCCTCCTTCCTTCCTTCTTTCCTTCCTTCCTTCCTTCCTTCCTCCCTTCTTTCCTTCCTTCCTTCCTTCTTTCCTTCCTTCCTTCCTCTCTCTTCCTCTGTCTCTGAGGTGTGGTATGTGTGTGCATGTGCGTGTGTGTGTGTGTGTGTGTGTGTGTGTGTGTGTGTACTGAAGATCAAACTCTAGGGTTCACTCTCTTGCTGCTTTCCTGCACCAGGCTGTCTGTCACACATGATTATCTGAGATCTAAGTACTCAGTTTATTACATCCATAATGCATTCAATATAACTTTTGGTTTATTTGTGTTTCAAAGGAATGAAAAGAACTCTATCAAATTAAAAAGATTCTACGATTTCCCTGTTTACTTAAATTAATTCTCCATACAGTATTTCACATACAAAACAATTCAAGGAAGGCAGGGTTTTTTTGGTAATTTAATAAAGGAAGATATTTCATTTTTCAAATCTCAAATCTCATTTAACTGAATTATGTTATATGATGAAGCGTGTGTCATAAACAAACTACTTGCACAGCATAATAAACTTCCACCCATGTGCCTGTATTTTCTCCAATCGAGGAAAACTAATCAAAGTCTTTTCAATATCAATTCCCAACCCTCAAGACCCATCCAACAACTTATTATACTCTAACATAGAAATAAGATAGTCATTTTAATTATTTCTAAACCTACTGAGAACTGTTAAGATTATTTTTAAATAAGCCATATAGCAGTATGCTAATCAACTTGAGAGATGAAGGTTTATTAGTCAGAGTGAATGAAGTAGTTTAACAGTGAAATCGTTTTACTCTCCTTGGGAATTTCAAGAAAGAACATGGATTTTCCACTTAGATTCCCTTATTACTCATCAAAGTCATGTTATACCAAAATATCAAGGTTTTATGCAAATTTAATTTTATTAATATATTTTGGCAATGTCATTTATGTGTTTAAGAACAAATATTATCTCTGCTATTGAGTTTTTAAATTACTATTATTTTATGCAACGACTTTCTTTGTGGACAGTTATGTTATTTGGATACAATTTATGTAACATATGCATTTATTAAAATAGAAACAAATTGAAGAATGATCTATGATGGCCATGCTTTATACTAGTTATATGGCAGAGAAGGGAATTTATCAGAAGCAATTGTTCAGAACTTTGGAAGCATTGTGACTAATGGTAGTGATGTTTTTAAAAACCTCATAGAGCTGGGTTCTGGTGGTCCATACCCATAATGCTAGCCACTGGAGACTGACATATGAAAGACCATCATCCAAAGCCTCTCCAAGAGATTATTTCCATCAAAGACCTGGGTTGGAAGTGTGGCTCAAATGGTAGAGCTCCAGCCAAGTAAAGAAAAGCAAGCACAGATCATGAGTTCAAACCCCAGTACCTCTCTTTGTACCCCAAGGTACAAACTCAGAGGTAAAATTACTTTAAACCCATTTTTCTAGATAAAATTTCCCTGCATTTTGAAGTAAGGATCCAAGTTCATGCTGGAAATGGGCTTCAGAGGTTTGCTGGGTAATATTTTGATTTGTTGTAGGTATGGGTGCTTGTGTAGCATTCTACTTTCTGCAGCAACTACCTTGTAGCCAGTGTGGATATATCCCTCTAAGATGAACCATGCATCCAATTCATGCTAGTTGTTGGACCATTGATACAGTAGCTATTGGAAGGAGCAAAGCTTTTTGACCTTTAGGATTGCTGATTTTGGCATTATAAGTTATTTTATTGATCATGCTAAACAAAGCAAATCCTAGTCAGGATTG
>NW_012267368.1:3842028-3905922 GCF_000151885.1 Dipodomys ordii
CTTCTTCTTTTTCTCCTTCTGGCACTGTAGACATGAAGCCTTAAGCATACCAGGCAGATGCTCTTCCTCTGAGATACTGCTCAAGCTTTAAAGGAGATTTCTGGATGACAGACACAAAGCTGACAACAGGCTTACGGTCACGGCTGAGAGCACAACAGCGCAGGACAGAGATACGCACAGGAAACAGCATCACCAGCAAGGGGACATGCATCTGACACAGGGGTTTGTGGGACATTTCATGTTTACGCTATAATCATCTATCCCATTAGGAAGAATAATTCAGAGACATGTAAAGTTAGCTACAATGTAATGAAGAGTTTTTTCACTTGTAGCCAGCTAACTCTTAGAACAGACTGGAAAATGGGGAATTTCTGTAGGGATCAGAAAAATAGTGGGAATACAGCCCGACTGGATGAAACACTGGCATTTCCTCTGTCATCTGAAACAACTGGGAAGTTGTACCATGTGTCGGATCACAAGAAGCATCTCTGATGACTTTCTCATGCAGCCGAGGCTGCCTGCACACAGCACACTGGCATGGCCAGTGGACTGGGTTGGGTGATCTTGAAGAGAGGAACAGGACAAGAGGAGGAGGGCAGCAGTGCAGGTGTGTGAGCTTCACACCTGTGCTGAGGCTCCAGGGTTTCGTGGCCTCACTGGAGACTAAAACCTTTGTCACATTGTTGTTGTAGTTGCTGTTGTTTAATAAGTTTTTTATTGGGAAAATACTGTACAGAGGGGTTACAGTTACATGAGCAAGGTAATGAGTACATTTCTTATCCAGTACTGTTACCTCCTCCTTTGTTTTTCCCCTGCCATCCCTTCCCTCTGCAACTCCTCAACTACACTCCCCACTCCCCCAACTCCCCTCACCCCACCTCCATCCCCCACCCCCACCTAAATTGTAAAGTTCATTTTTCAACATAGTGTCTTGTGCATCTCATTGTTGCAATGGGACAATCTGTATCCCTATTTAAATATTTTGTTTTATCCCTCCCCTCCCCAAATCATACCAACATCAAATGCAGTGAAAACAGGGGTTATACCATGGGGGAGGGACATACAAAGCAACAAAAAATATCATGTTATACCTTATAAATATGTTAGAAACAATGGCAAGAAAGAAAAAACCACTTGTGTCCCTATCTTGGGGTTCATTTCACTTAACATCATCTTATATGGTCATATGTACATAGCTTTTGACCTTTCCTACATGTTCCAGACATATACGAGTTATTGCAAATAAGGGAAACCATGGGACCTATGTTTCTTTGGGCCTGCCTTACTTCACTAATATAATTTTTTCCAAGCCTTTCCATTTCCTAACAAATGGGACAATGTCATTCTTTCTGATGGAGGCATAGAATTCCATTGTGTATATATACCCCATTTTCTCGATCCCTTCATCTACTGAGGGGCATCTGGGTTGGTTCCATTTCTTAGCTATGGTAAACAATGTTGCGATAAACGTAGTTGTGCTGGTAGCTTTAGTATGGCCTTGTTTGTGATCCTTTGGGTAAATGCCCAAAAGTGGGATTGCTGGGTCAAAGGGGAACTCTATGTGGAGTGTTTTGAGGAACCTCCATACTGCTTTCCAAAGTGATTGAACAAGTTTATACTCCCACCAACAATGCAGTAGGGTTCCCTTTTGGCCACATCCCCTCCAGCATCTGTTGTTGTTGTTTTGTTTTCTGTTGAATTTTATTTTCAAGGTGATGTACAGAGGGGTTATAGTTACATACATAAGGTAGTGAGTACATTTCTTGTTAACATTGTTACCCCTCCCTTGTTTTTTCCCATTTCCCTCCACCCAAGTTGTAAAGTTCATTTCCAACATATTACCTTGATAGATATCATATTAAGAGAATGGCTATTGTTATTTTTTAAATGTAGCTTGGAAAACTTTATGAGACAGTATATACACCCCTAAGCAAGGCAAAATAGTTGCTAGAAATTTTACAGTCTGTCCCATGTTATTCAACCACATGAATCAAACTAGAGAGTGATTGGAAAGTTATTTATTAAGATGGTGCCTAAGAAGTGTGTGTGTATATGTGTGTGCCTAAGAAGTGTGCCTAAGAAGTGTGTGTATTTATTAAGATGGTGCCTAAGAAGTGTGTGTGAGAGAGGGGGGGGGTAGGGAGGCAGAGATTTCGGAGAAAGAAGAAACAAAAGATAACAGAGAGGTAGAGTTACAACATTTTTATTTTGGAAGGAGATAGATAAAATGAAAGAGAGATGATTAAATCTTAGAATGAGTCCAGAGCGCTTTGTTAAATATGAGGCACATTTCGGTTATCTCTTCTCTCTTCCTCTCTCCCCCTGCCTGCCTCCCTTCTCTCTCTCTGTCTCTGTCTGTCTGTCTGACTGTCTGTCTGTCTGTCTCTCTCTCTCTCTCACTCTTGCTCTCTCTCTCTCTTGGGCCAATACTGTACTTTGAATCCTGGGCCTCGTGTTCTTGCTTGGCATTTTCCATCCACAGCTGGCGCTCTTCTGCTTGAGCTCCACTACCCATTCCATCCCTGTGCATTTTCTATGGGACTCATATTTAAGTGGCTGGAAGCCAGAGCTCAGTGACAGTCAGACATCAGCTGTGGTGAAAACTCTCCTGGTCTTAGACAGTGAGCTGGAAGTTTCAGAAATATCACAAACTCACAAATAGACCATGCATTTTGAGATTGCTTTCCATAAAAACAGTGGAGAATAGAAATGCTCTCCGTGGTTTTTATTTGGCATAAATCCCTTCGCCTTCACCATTCTCAGTGTGGATTCTTGTGGTGTGCATTCATAGTCATTGGCAAGAAACAACTTTTCCACCAGGCCAGTGGCTCACGCCTATCATCCTGGCTACTCAGGAGGCTAAGATCTGAGGATGAAGATTCTAAGAAATGGCAGGTCTCTGACCCTTGTCTCCAATTAACCAGCAAAAAGCCAGTAGTGGAGCTGCGTGGTTACATGGTAGAGCACCAACCTTGAGAGATAAAGGCCCTGAGTTCAAGCACAATCAAGTTTTTCCCCCACATTTCATTCATCCCATGGAAGAAATGACCTGAGTATTTGAGGGTGTAATCTTTGACCACTTCACATTCTCCTAATTACTAATGTAGTCTTAGAACTGAGCTTGCTGCTGTGACCAGTGTGATATTGTTCAAGCTGATGCTTCTGGAACTCAGAAAGTTGAGTCTTTGAAATTTTCCTTTATTCTCAATTATTTTGTACTCTACGACCTTAGTGTGTTTGCACAAATACTGTAATCAGCCTGTAAACTTCTTTCAAAAAGCCTACTGAAAGTTGGTTTGATTCTTGGAGAATCCCAAATATTACCATGTTCATAAACACAGGTGCCTGTATTGCTACATTTATTTAGATCTTTTAACATGGTCTCTATTCTATTCTGCGTACTTCTTATTTCTTTGCTAATAAGAAAAATATGCAGACTTGACAGGGGGTAGAGTGTCAATCAAGCTTATCAGATCTATCTTGGAGAATTGTTAATGTCTCATAGTAATCATAGCCCCAAATAACTTCCAATTATTATTTCTTTGACATAAAATACAGTTACACAGTTGGATTTTTATGCTGACCCTGTTGACTACAGCCTTCGGAAGTGAGAAACCACACATTTAATACCTGCTTTTGGGTGAGTTGGCTTTGTGGCATCTGGGAGACACTTTGGCTTGATTCCCACACTTTCGAGCAGATTTTGTCACCGATCCTGCCTGCTTCGGGCTCTGGCTCACACCACAGATCGCATGGTTGGTTTTATGACCTTTTAACATCTCTTTTAGTATCATGACTCACAGCTCCTTTCTCTCTTTCCATTTCCCAGAGAAGAAAATTCACACTTGGGAAGTCCTGCTAAAGTCCCATTGCTCTACTCATTTAGATGACTGCCAAATGAGACATGATTTTACTTTAACTGCATTTCTATAGCACTGGTTTGCAAGCCGTGATCCAAGACTCTGCTAGGACTTCTGCAATTCCACTCATCAATCTAGGAAGCCCATGAATCGAATGCACGTACTGTCTCCTTTCTTTCCATCTCTCACTAGTATACAGAGTGGCAACTTTCTCACCAACATAGAAGGAGTGATGCTTCGTCACGCTGAAGGTCTGTTCCACTCTGAGAACCAGGTTTTCTTAAAGAAATACACACAACTCTCTAATGCTTTTATTTATTAAGCTGTTATGATTTATTAATTAATTTGTTTATCTAGTTTGGTAGTACTAAGGCTTGAACTCAGGGCCAGTGCAATCTCCTGTAGCATTTTTTCTCAAGGCAGGTGCTTTACCCTTTGAGCCACAGCTTCCCTTCTGGCTTTTTGCTGGTTAGTTAGAAGTAAGAGTGAGATATACTTTCCTGCCCTGGCTGTCTTTGAACTTTGATTCTGAGCTCTCAGCTTTCTGAGTAACTAGGATTACAGGTGTGAGCCTCTGTCCCCTGATTCTAATCCTTTTTACTTTGAGAGTTATTCTTCATAAAGACTATGTTATCATTTGAAAATAATGGACTACTTTAATTTTGGTGTAATTTTGAATTAGTTTTAGTATTTGTTTTGTTCTAATTTCTTCTATGACAGACACTCAAGGACACAGATGGCAGGGTGAGGAACTCATGTTCCTAGGCTTGAGAGAGAATTGTCTGCACCTTGCCAACTGTGGGTCCTGTAATGCCAAATTGGCCCTTGGTGTGGACAATACTATGTGTTATCATGTTACAAAGTGAGCAAATTCAACAAGACAGGCTTGTTCACACATCCTATCCCCCAGGGGCCTGCAGATACAACCTTTCCCCACTGCTAGATGGAAGCTTTTAACACATCTTTGGGGCTTCCTCCAACCAAAAATGCAAGGGACTATGACTCAACTAAACCTCTTCTTGTCCCATAACTCAGTTTAGAAACTAGTGATGCTTGGGTTTTTTGTTTTCTGTTTTTTAACTTCTTGCATCTTTTTCTTTTTCTTTTTTTCTTTTTTGGTAAGTCATCGGGCTTGAACTCTGGGCTTGTGCACTGTCCCTGAGCTCTTCAGCTCAAGGTGAGTGCTCTACCACTTGATGCACAGTGCCACCTTGAGGCACAGTGCCACTTCCGGTTTTCTAGTGGTTTGTTGGAGATAAGAGTCTCATGGACTTCCCTGCCTGGGCTGGCTTTGAACCATGATCCTCAGATTTCAGTCTCCTGAGTAGCTAGGATTACAGGCGTGAGCCATCAGTGCCTGGTACATCTTTTTCTTATTATTATCTTTAGTTGTACAAAAAAGCTCAATTCAACATGCCAGCATTTATGAGGACAGTGCATCTGGATCAGTGTTCCTCCTCCCATTATTCTCCTCCACCCAAGCCTTCAATTTACTGGGTTCCATCTTTGCATGTATACATTGAATATTATGACTATATCCCCTGTCCTTTCCTATCTAGGTTTCAGTATGTTTAGTCACATCTGTAGACCTTACAAAGCATTGTATATAACTTTGGTTCCAATCTATGCTTGTAAAATGGAGCAGTTATGCTGGAGAGTTGGCCATTAATTAGATGACTCTTCCAATAAGAAAATTTAATGTTTAATTCTTGATCAAATAAAATCAAACCAAAAACCTCACACAAAATTACTGTACTGCACTAAAAATGTTAGGAAGACTAGTTTTGTTGAATCTTTTTAGAAAACATGAAGATTTTCCCTACTTTATCCTTATAGAACATGTAATTCATACATGAAATTTGTTAAAGTGATAGTGCCTTCATAGAAAATACCTGTATCCTCTACAAGTTAAGAAATTTGAATTTAGTATTAACTTGATCACTTGTAGTTATTTGTACTAAATTTTGCTCTTATTTCTGAAGTTTCTCTAGTTTTATAGTTGAGATAATACAACAAACACTGCCCAACATCACTGGACCATTTTAAATATCAAATTGATAAACTTGTTTTAAAAAGTTCTCTATATGGTGCAGTACTTTGCAAATATACCATAAAATATAGCATTCATATACATAAGTTATTAGAAAAGCACAAGGAAATGTAGAAATTAAATACACATTTTTCTTAAGTTGCTAGGAAAACAATATGGCTCAAGTTGTTTATTCAAGTATGAAAGAGTTTTTATTTGTTACTATCAAATCTTAAGATAATAGACATGAAGAGATTGATTATTTTCTTTAAGAATAAAGGACTAAGCCAGATGCTGATGGCTAATGCCTGGAATCCTAGTTACTTAAGAGGCTGAGATCTGAGAATTGTGTTCAAAGCCAGCCCTGCCCAAAAAGTTCCCATGAGATTCTTATCTCCATTAACCACTCAAAAACCACAAGTAGTTCTGTGGCTCAAGTGGTACAGCTCTAGCCTGGAGCCCAAAGAGGCTTAGGGACAGCCCCTAGACCCTGAATTCAAGCCCCACAACCCCCTCCATACACGCCACGCACACAAAAAGAACAAAGGGCTACATTCAGTTGATAGGCTTGTATCTATTACTATTCCTTAAATAGTAGCATGAAATAGAACATTTATTGTAGTATTAGGGATTCGATAAAGATCAAATTGTAGTCAAATTGTCTTTATTGGGCATGCTAACAAATAATAAATAATTTTAAATGCACATGCAGTCATAAAATTTAAGGACAGTCCTTTAGAAAAATTACTGTAGAAAATTAACACTTGTCTAGGAAATCATAGATTTAGAAAATATCAAACTTCAAATTATTGAACTTGGGTAAGAATTTGTTTATATGAATATGTTATAATTTCTAAGTGGAGTTTTTGAGAAAATGCTAAACAAACAAGCATTTTAAAGTGGTAAGCTAGGTTTACAACATTTTCTATAATAAAATTCATTTTTCATGGATGACAGGGAGGAAATTGAAATCTGCTGCTCATTTTATAGTTGAGCAAACTTCTAAGAGGTCTATGCATTCACATTTTTCATGAGATTCACTTTGTAAACAATTTATTTAAGACCAGCCAGACTTAGCCACATTACAAATCAATAATCTTTCGATATTTTCGTGCAGACCAGGGGAGTACGGGTGAACTTTCAACTCTGCATCTTGCTCCCAATTTCTTCATGGTGTATTGAGTTTTTATATATATTTTTTTAATTAATTAATATTTTTACCAGTCCTGGGGCTTGAACTCAGGGCCTGCACATTGTCCCTGAGCTTCTTTTGCTTAAGTCTACCACTCTATCATTTGAGCCACAGCACCACTTCCGGCTTTTTCTGTGTATGTGGTACTGAGGAATTGAACCCAGGGCTTCCGCATGCTAGACAAGCACTCATCAGTAAGCCACATTCCCAGCCCCTTGAGTTGAATATGAAGCTTTTATTTTAAACCTTGACAAGCCAGTTCTGCTGGCTCACACCTGTAATCCTAGCTACTCAGCAGTGTGAAATGTGAGGACCTGGCTCAAAGCCAGCCTGTCACTATTATTTCCAATTAACCAGCAAAAAGCTGGAAGTGGAGGAGTGGCTACAGTGATAGAATATCAGTGTTGAACAAAATAAATTTTATATTATTTTATAATTCTACTTAAAGTGATATTTTATATTTCAAACGTTATAATATCAAATTTTATATAATTTTATAATGTGTAACACTTTATCTTTTTCCAGAAGTTTATTTATTGCGTTAGTTTTTGTGTTAGTACTGTGGCTTGAACTTAGGAACTCACCTTCTCACTTGGCTACTTTGCTCAGGACTTGTATTCTGCTAATTGAGTGACAGCTCCACTTCAGCTTTTTGCTGGTTAATAAGGGATAAGGGTCCCTCAGATTTGTCTGTCTGAGCCGGCTCTGAACCAGGCTCCTCAGATCTCTGCCACCTGAGTAGCTAGGATTACAGGAGTGAGCTACTAGTGTCTGGTTTGTCCAAGATTTTAATAGCAGCTAAAAATTCAACTGAATAACCTGTGAAAAAAAGTGAGAGTAAATTCAGGGTTAAAAGTGTTACCTTCTTTATGTGTCTCATAGACAAATACACACACAAAACACTAACAGCTGGTAACAAATATTTGGAATTGTATTTTATGTCCTTAGTAAATATGTCATATTTTGCCAAAGCTATATTGATATTCTTCATGCTGATATCCTTTATTATTAACTTTCCTTTCCCCAAAGAAACTAATTCTATTTGAGATGGATTGATACATGAATAATAAGAAATTTAGTTGATACAGAGGGAAAATCATCCTTTTACATTTTCGACAAAATGCATGTAGATATATTCAGACAGATACCTATGCATGTATATACTCAAGATTGCACAAACAACTCTTTGGAATGCCAGTTCTTTTCTGTAATTTCTCAAAAACATCTGGCTTCCTTATGGGCATGGGTTTTATCCATGGTATTTAAATCCCTTTTTGTTTGTTTGATAAGAAAGTCATTGAGACCTGTAATAGCTCCCATGAGCACAGTAGCTGCTGCCATTCTGTTTGAGCTGGGATCTCAAGGTTGTGACCTTGAACCTACACCTGGAAAGCTAGCCAGGGCCCAATATGGCTAGCCTGGCTCGCGGGCTATTTCATTTCTATTACAAATTTCCAGTGGTCATGATTGACAGGGGCTGGACTGTAGCCTGCCTGCTGGCTCTGTCCAACACCCCCCATCCCCCCCACCCCCCCGCAGGTCTGGCTGCGGGTCAGTGGCCAGCTCATCGCTGGTCTGGGCCTGTCTGTTGTGCGTATGTGCCCCAGAGTGCTCATCGACGGGAAGCCGAGCAGACCTTTAACTCTTCCCACGGTTACCTCATTTCTTCTTACTTCAAACATCAGAATCGCAGTAGCTCTACGCTGGAGCTTTGTGTTAATACTTTCTACGCTTATCAAGTTCCATCTGGATTATATCGTCGATGATGGCATATATGGACGGTAACTGATGATACTATCCACAATACTGTTAAAGGAAGGCTCAGAGACCAACTCCAGTCATTCCTAAGTGGATATTTTAGCACAGATCGGCCTCTATGACTTGCAGTTCTTTTCAAAATTCAGACTCCATGCCTTTGCTTTGGTTGCACTGCCTTTAAATGACATTTACTTATTGCGGTCTTTTGCATCTATGTGGATGAGTCTTTGAGAATCTTACCTTTCACTTAATCAACACAAATTCAGAAGTGGAGCTGTGACTCAAGTGGTAGAGCACCAGTCTTGAGTGGAAAAGCTCAGGGACAGCGCCCAGGCCTTGATTTCAAGCCACAGTGTTTGCAGAAATAAAGAAAAAGGAAGGAGAAGAGCCTTCCCTTCCCTCCTATGGGCAAGTGTTTAAATGTGTAATTTGGACTTATGACTCCTTAGGTCTTTGTGCCTCTGTATGACAGCACTAGAGTTCCATCTTAGGGTAGATGTCACCTTGTCAGAATTGGCCTCAGAGGTCTATAGAGAATCCACGGTCTTGGACCACAGGCATGCACCTACAACCAGTTGGTGCTAGTTAGTTCCATTCCTTGTCTTCTTTCTGCAGCCCTGTATTACTTCTGTTCAGGATCACTGTACTTATGTGTAATTACAGCCCCATTAAAGGATTACATTCTACTTTAGACTTTGCTAGAACAAGAGTCTGGCAGGAGAGATTGTGTCTGGCATGGGTTTGTGATATAAGTTGCTCTTACAGTTGCAACCCCATTTCCCCGGCCCGCCATTCCAGGTATCTTGCAGTACCATCAAATTCAGTCTCACACTGAAACCCCCAACCCATTTCCTGTGAAAATGCATACTATAGAACGTTCAAGTTCACTACTGTCTAGAAAGGTAAGAGTTTTACTCAGTGTAGCTAAAGACAACCACCAAAAATACTACCCACCATCTGCAACTTGCCGAACTTTATAGAGTAATACATTACTACAAAAGAAATTTATGGTGTCATTACATTTTTCTAGGAGTATTACATTTTTCTAAGAGAATTATTATTATGATTATTATTGTTGTTGTTATTATTATTAATTTGCTGGTCCTGGGGCTTGAATGGTGGGCCTGGGTATTGTCCCTGAGCAATGTTGCTCAAGGCTAGCACTCTACCTCTTGAGCCACAGACACTTCTGGATTTTTCTGTCATTAATTGGAGATAAGAGTCTCAGGGACTTAACTGTCCAGGTTGAACTGCAATCCTCAGATTTCAGCCAATGGAGTAGCTTGGATTATAGTTGTGAACCACTAGCACCCATCTTGGGAGTATTTTTAATTTGCATATTTATTTTCAATGCACAAACTCAAATATACACAGCATTTTCCACTGCTTCTCTGAAACCCCAGGTATTACAAAAACACATATCCTGTTTCCTTCAAGGTCAGCTTTCAGAATATCAAATTTTTTTCTGATAAGGAGCTGCAATTTCAGGAGAATTGAAGTACAAATTAGAGGTGCCTTTGGTCTTATGTTCTCCCTATTCTGATAGCTGGTTATTATTGAATTCTTTGTATGAAGCATAAAAAGAAATACATAATGAGGAAAAGTTATGTTTAGATATCTTTCTCGTTACTTTCTTTCCTCTTGAAAACATTTTAGATGGGAATAGCTGTCATCATCCACCACAATCTGGAAGAAAACCACTGAATGAAATATGTACACTATTATGCAAATGCATGCCTATATATCCCATAGATTCTGCAACTATTTGTAGACTTTCAAATGATACTGAAACCCATTTTGTGTTTAGATTCCAGTTGCTGTGTACACTGAATAAAATAATGGTTATGGGACATCTGAAATGGACAGTTGACAGCATGACTACTCAAACATAATTGTTACTGTTCAAGAACCACATACATGCTGTGAAAAAAGACATTGCAAATGCCAGGCTGGAGGCCTGGTTCAAGTGGTAGAGCATGAGCTATCAGCAAGAAAGTCAAATGAAAGCATGACATCCAGAGTTCAAGCCCCAATCTCAGGTCACACACACACACACACACACACACACACACACACACACACAAACTACACTGAGGAATCATGTAGATAGTGAATTTTTGTCTGGTGAGAAATTGGAGCCATAAACTCAAGCAAATTGCCATGGTTTTATGTATTCTTTTACAAATCCTTGGTGAGCTTCTACTTACATATTTTAAAACATGCGTTGTGACATTTACAGCCAAAATGGCATTTTAAAACAATGCTTTATTTATTATATTTAATCATAATATCCACTGTGTATTTAGCCCATATTAATAAACAGTGTCATTTTATTATGGTTCAATTACAAAGGTCAGTGTTACTCTGAGCAAGGAGAAGTTTGATTTATAAAATCGTGTATTTATTTATATGTTAATTCAGTAGTTATGCAAAGGGTTTTGAATCCACCTGTCAGTTTCCGAATACAATCTACCCAGATCACCATTACTTCTTCTATTGCTCTCCCTGCCTCCGCCCATCACATGTGGAAATGTTTTGAACATATACCTAGCTTGTCACAGAATGGGTATTGTGTTTTCATGCAAGTGTATAGGCACTATTAAATAAATAAACAGATATTTGGTTTTTACTTAATTCAGTGGTAGAGCAAATAAGCCTTTGGAGATTATGAGGCTAATGTGTAAAGCGAATCTTTTCTGAAGCCAAACTATCCATGAAAATGTCATAGAATAAGAAAATACAGCATTGCTACATGTCTTTTATATTCTAACAATCTGTAATCTCCAATTAAGAAAGTAGAACAGAGAGGTCAACTAATAGCCTCAAGGAGACTACTTCAGCACAAAGCATCAGACAGTTGGAAGACAGTGGTAGCCAACAGAGCCAGCTGGAAGTTACTATAGGAAAAGAATGGCATTTGTAAGTATCAACATGGAGGTCAAATGAAAGATGTTCAGTTGTGTCTGACCTTATTATAGCGTCTTTGCATCCAACACATGTAAATACAGGAAAGCTGAGGACTTCCACAAGAACTCAAAGTAAGAAAGTGAACCTCTGGACTGTGGGCTTAGATCATGAGGTATGCTACCCATCTTATTTACCAGCACGAGAGGCCCTGAGTGCAAATCCCAGAACAGAGAGAATAAAGAAATGGCTGGACCTGGGAATAATTATGTTAATTGAAGTAAGTCAGGCTCAGAGAAACAAAGGGCACATGTTTTCTCTCACATGCCAAGGTTAGATTTAAATTATAAACACGTATGAAAACATACTGATAAGGATGAAAGTTGTAGCTGAAGTTAGTTTTAAAAATAAAGAAAAAATTAAAAGCCACTCTGCCTACACTATACTTGATATTAGTAATAAAGTATTTGAAAAGTTTTTGTGGGAGTGTATCACATGGCAAATGTAAAACTTGAAGAGGAAAAATTCCTTTACATCCCTTTATATCTCTGTGCATATGAACTTGGTAAAGTCTGCAAGATATGTAATTCCAAATCAATAACAAAATAATTCACATCTTTAAGTGTGATCAGAAAATATAGTAGAGAAAATCTGGATGGATTTAAATGTATTAACTTGTCAGAAATCTGTGCCTCTCACGTATAACCATAGCAACGCAGGAGACTGAGATCTGAGGATTGAGGTTCAGTGTTAGCCAGGGCAGGATAGTCTGAGAGACCCTTATCTCCAACTAACCAGCAAAAAGCTAGAAGTGTAGGGATGGTTCAAGTGGTGAAATTTCAATTTTGTGCCGAGAGCTAAAGGGCAGTACCTAGTTTTTACCAGGATACACACACACACAGACTGCATGGGGCATGACCAACCAACCATAGGAATATGGAACCATCCTGTTAGATCAGATTTCAGATTTCAGTGGAGCCTGTGTCATACCTGTATAGCACCTTAAGAAAGCTGGCCACAAAACAAGCAGCTCTACCATGCACTTCAAGGAACTAATACAGAACTTACATTGCAAATTGCTATGTTTCAGAGGTATTTCCTAAGAACAGAAAAATAATTGGTGCAGAATCAGCTTTTGTGCAGGTATGAAGTGTCCATCAGCAGGGCCTGCACACCTCATGCCTGGCTTCTCACAAGTCTGAGATTAAAACCAGGCTGGGCAGAAATGGTCAAGAGACTGTTACCTATAACTGAGCAAGGCAGGCTGAAGCCTCAGAGCAGCATCTTTGAGTCAAACAATCTAAGGGAGAGCTTGAAGTGCTAAGATGAGGTCCCAGGACCAGCACCCACACACAACCATGAAGTAGTCCCTAAAGGACTGCGTGTGAAGACATGAATCCCAGCTGGTGGGCTTTAGAAAGATGTGATTAGAGATGAGGGCTCTGGACTACTTCAACTGGCCCACTGGAGAATCTATAATGTGGTGGCATGGTGGAAACTTCCAGAAGTGGTGAGGAAGGTAGGTCACTGCCCCTCATTCTGGCCTTTTCTCTCTCTCTTGGCCTCTGTGTCCTGTTGATGGAATGGGCACAGCGTTCAGCACTCCATTCAACACTGCATTCAGCACTGGGTTCAGCACTGGGTTCAGCACTGGGTTCAGGTCCTGGCTTTCTCGCCCCACACAGCATGAGGAACAGCACATCACCCCACAACCCTGAGCAGATGTAACTTATTCCTCATTCGCTCATCACAGCAATACAAACTGACATACTCCTTCTGGAAATTACCATTGTGCGTAGACTACATCTGCAATGACTGCTACACAAATGAGTGAGACATTTGAGAGAAAATCACAGCTGAAGTTGGAGAAATCAGAAGTAAGATTTGTAGGAAAAAGAAAAAAACCCTGTAATTCACACAAAGCAATTAACATAGTGACAGTTGTGTTAAACAATAAAAATGATGGAGCTCTATTTTATGTGAGAAATAATATTTTGTAAACATTAAATAGCATTATGTGTGGGGTAGATGTTGAACAATTGTTAAGAATAAGATACAATTATCATTAATAATATAGACACATATTAGAAAAAGATTCATATTTTCAAAGAGTTAACCATGACATTTCCTTCATAATACTATATTCCATATTTT
The DNA here is from genome assembly GCF_000151885.1 of Dipodomys ordii. Lineage (NCBI taxonomy): Eukaryota > Metazoa > Chordata > Mammalia > Rodentia > Heteromyidae > Dipodomys > Dipodomys ordii. Next base: position 3,855,926 of record NW_012267368.1, read on the forward strand.
AATTTCCCTACTTGCAGCCCTATAATTTCTAGTTCTTATGAAATAAACATGTGCTTGCTTTGTAAGGGGAAAAAGAGCTTGCATTGTGCTATTTTCACAGAAATGTAAAGCTATGTCCTTTGGGCTTTTGTATAATAAATTTTTTCAGTTTTGCTTTGGATTTTTAAAAATAGTAAAGCATATATTAAATTCAAATTTTTGTGGCTAAACAAGTATATGTTTTCGAATACTTGTGTGTATTTATTTAATCTTATTCCATTTATTTTATTTTACTGAAGTTTGGGCTTAGGCTTTCACACTCTTGCTCATCTTGTTTTCTTGGGGATGGTGCCCCACCACCTCAGCCCTACTACCCTTCCAGCTTTTTGGTGAATCAGGGCTCAAAGCCAAAGTTTACTACATAATAGCACCAATTAATCATCCATGAAAACAAAATACCAAGCAGGCTGGAGATGTGGCTCAAGCATGGAACAGTACTCAGTCACATCTTAGGGAACTTCTCTTGATTTTCTCAAAATTAAAGTGGGAGCACAACAAAGGAGGGGGTAACAATGCTCGACAAGAAATGTACTCATTACCTCACTCATGTAGCTGTAACCCCTCTGTACAGCATCTTTACAATAAAAATATATATATTAAAAAAAGAATTACAGGAAACATTCATTCCTTGGTTTTACAGGGTGCAAATTCGTGACTAGAAGTCCACCAGCTGCTACTGGAGAAAATTAATGTTACTACAGAAAGGGGAAGAGATGGAAAGTCAATGAGAAAAGACTGTTGGCAACACTGAGGTCTTATTTAATGTGGATGGAATCCCGGTGATCGGACGTGGCAGAGGCTGAGGGGAAGCCGTGGCTGGAGGGGACCAGCCACCTGCCTCTCTCTTCCCACTTATTCTGCGATAGGCTCCTCTTCTCTATAAGCTGTGAAATCACAGTGAGAATAATTTACTTTATCCTTATAAGATTCAGATTCGATGTGCCTACAGGGATATATATGAGAATCTGTGGAGCAATAGCTTCAAATCCTTCTGATTTCATGTGAGGTTCTGCTTCTCACACATTGCTGCTTATGAACTCTCAGAACAGTAATACCCATGGTTTTCTTCCTTCAGGTAAGGCATTTTCTTAGACATCTGATATTTTAATTATTTCTTTTTTAATACCATCAGTTATAAAAGCAAAGTCACTACTTTTTCTGGGTTGTGATATTTGAAGCACAGTTATTATGTGGTTAACATTTTAGGTGTCTTTCGAGCAAAGTAGACTTTATTTCAGTTATAAAAGAGGTAGAACAGTTGCTATCAAAACATTTTATATCTTTGCATGGCATTAACAGCTCTGTTCTGTGAATAAAACTTTAGTTCTTCAAACACTGAAGTGTTGGGGAGATTTTTAGAATGATCCATCAGAATCATTCTCCTAAGGAGATCAGACATTGTACTGGAAAAATGCAAGTGGAAGTTACTAAATAGAAAGAGAATGTACATTTTTTCTCTATTCTTGACTTAGTTGGCAATCTACATTCAAGTCCTGTTTGGAGGATAATCTGAATATCAGAATAATATCTTAGCCTGCTCTCTTATTCTGCCAATACTGGCTCAATAATATCTTATTCTGATATTCAACATTTGCATTAGGGAAATGTCCACATGTATCATCCAAATCATCTGATTTGAACTACATTTGGCATACCTTTTCCAGCAGAAGAATTCTAGTTTACTATTTACTCTTTCCACAGACAGATGTTAAGAGTCACCTGATTCATACATAATGTGAGTGGAAGCCACTCAACTTGATTCCTTTGAGCTCTTCTCAATTGTATGGGCCTGTACCAGAAGTCCAAGAATATCATATCATGGCTGAGCTATGCCAAACACGACCGCTGCTTGATCAAACATTCTTTGTCCTAAAAATATCAATATAACTTAGCAACTCTGTCTCCTGGGAAACAATTTCCCAAGAGAATTTCCTTTTCAGTTAATAAAGTAATCTGAGTGTCTCTTGACGATTCCTTAAGTTAGTGCAGGCAGACAAATTACAAACAATCCGAAGACAATATCAATTTTATTAAACTTCATAAAACCATGTAGATAAATGTTACTCTTACAGGACTTTAGTCTGTTGAGCACCTCTCCTATCTCTTTGATAACTTCTGACTTAATTTAGAGATACAAAGATTGAAAACATTATTTTTTCTTTAAAGGTATTTGTGTGTGTGTGTGTGTGTGTGTGTGTGTGTGCTCATGCGCGCACCTATATTGATGTTTGAACTTGAGCTGTCCCTTAGCTTCTTCTTTCAAGCGTGGTACTCTACACTTGAGCCACAGCTAGCTTTACACTTAATAATTGGAGCTAAGACTCACATGGACTTTCTTGCCCAGGCTAGCTTTGAAACTCCATCTTCATATCTCAGGCTCCTAAGAAAATAAGAGCCTTTTAGCCCAAATGTTGTTGGATCTGTTATGGAGAAGCATCAAAGACAGAAATTCCTATGGAGGCAAAGCACACACTGGAGTTGTATGTCTTTGTTGGTGTTGGGATTTGAGTTTCAGGTTTTGAGCTCAAGGCTTGAGACCACTCACGTGTTAGGCAGACTCTTCCACTTAGGCCTCATTTGCAGACTTTTGTTTTACTCTGGATAGAAAAAAAAAAGAAATTGAAAAATACTACTTCTAAGGTCGGCTCCATTCTGGACAACTGTCCACAGAAAGAAGGGAAGCCAGAGGAAAAAAGGTTTCAGCAAGACTAAACTTAAGCATTATGTGATTTTCTGTAAAACTCTGGCAGCTTAGTGAGGAGCTGAGGTTAGCATTGAATTGTTTGGTGCTGGTGTAAATCAAACCCACCTCTATTCCACCAACCTAACCAAGTGAGTGAGGCATTCTGAACCCGTCAGGAAAAAGTTGCAGTGCGCTATTTTTCAAAAACACAGGGGTTATTTTTGTTGTTGTTTGCGTGTGCGTGTTTTTGTGAAAAATATAGGAAAAGGGGAAACATTTTACACATGGTCGTAGCTTCAACGCAGATGCACCATCCATAATCGGAAGCGACGTAAAGAACATTAAAGCCAGAACCTCAGAGATTAAGCCTGGTATGGCTTCGATATCGAACTCCATCTTCCTCCTCCAGTGGTTTCCATGGCTGGGAGCAGGAGGTAGAATTTGCCTCGGAAAGTATGTCCTGACTGTGGACGGAAACCCAGGTTGAGCACAAGAGTGGCTAGGGGACACGTCGGTGGTGTGTCATGCGCAGCAAGCGCTGAGGCCTGTGTGGTGAGTCCTTCCCCACCCCACCCCTGTCCCAACATCCCTGCTTGGTCAGTCCTTGGCCCCTGCCACGCACTTCCCTGATCTCCACACCCCGCCTCCCCCTCCCAGCCAAATGTGCACGTCTACAATGTCAAAGACTGCACTAGAGATGGCAGGCACCACCGGCTGTCTGTTCTGAATTTACAGTGCAATCTGTTCTCCTCCTCCCACCCATGAGCATCCCCACGCAGGCCCCCGGCCTCTGTGCCTGTGCGCACGGTTCCCGCCATGGGCGCTCCGTCCATGCTGCATGTCCAGACCCGATTTCCAATCCACGCCACCACCCCGGGAGGAAGAGTCCTTCCCCAGGCCCACTGCGCTCCCCACGATCAACACGTCAGCTGCAGCTCAGCCGTGTGACTCGGGGACACGGGGACATGCGTAGACCCACGCATTCCAGGCATGAACTGTGCCGTGCAGGCTAGGCGCTCACTGATGATCAGGCCGCTCAGGACGCTGAGATCTGAGGCGTGCAGGGCGAGGCCGCCCAGGCAGACAAGTCCTGAGACACAAAGCCCAGTTAGCATAGGGGTGGGTGTGGGGCTGGCCTGGCAGAAGAAGGGGCTCAGGCTGCCCCTGGGCTGGTCGAGGAGGAGTGGGGGGCCGCAGACTGCAGTGTGTCCCCACCCACGGGGCGCAAGCCTCCCTGAGCAGACACGAACTGTCAGATGTGACATGAACTGTCTCGTGATGAAGCCCTAACAATGTCATCCGATCCATTGCTCAGAACATTAGAAACTTGGCTGAAACCCCTTAAAAAGCAACAATCACCCCCCCCCCCGCAAAGACATTAAATCTCAGAAGCCAAGTTGAGTGCGGATGAAAGGTATCCTCACCATGAGACGTTCTGGAGAAGCAAGCAAGGCCAGTCCACATCACACACACCTGGATACCTACTGGAGAAGGGAGAAAAATAATTCAAATTAGAAACAGAAAATAACGACGTTGATCTCGGCTCACCGACATCGTTCCATGCTTGATGAGATGCAGTGAAGATAGCAAGTGTATTTGTCCTTCGAATTAATTTAAACGATGATCAATACTTGTGTGTACACATTTAGAGTGGATGTCGCTGTTTTGAGATGCTGAGATAGATTCTATGATAGAAGAAGCTGATTAAAATATTGCCATTAGATACATATTTTTGTGATAAGAGTACAGAAAAAATCTACTTTTCTATTGATTAAAAATATACAAAACATTATTCTTTTTAGTCACAGTCAGGATAATATATGTGTATTTTATGTTTTCTACTTGTTAACATAAATTTCTATTATGTGTTCTCTTTGTGCTAGTATAAATACTCGTTTGTTCTTTTTCAATATAATTTTATTGTGATTGTTAAGGTGATATACAAGAGGGGTTCTTATTTCATCAATCAGATAATGAGTACCATTCTTTTTGGACAATGTCACCCTTTCCTTTGTTCCCCCCCAACTCCGCCTCCCGCCCATGACCACAGGTTGCACAGTTCATTTTCCCTACAGTGTCTATGGAGTAGCGTGACTGCATCTGTTCACCCATGAAGGTGATTCTGCTTGTGTGAGTATTTCATCACTGCTATTTCATAGCATATAAATTAAACCTCCATAGACGTGTAAAATGCGGTTGCCTCAAGAAGTTGATCATCAGCCTACCGATTTCAAAGCCCACAACTGCAAAAATAAGTAAGTAAAATACAGCACATTGATGGATTGATGACAGGGTGTTAGAGATTGCAATTTCTTCAGAATTCTTACAAAAATCTCTCACTCAAGGGTCTGTGTATTTATTTGGAGCTTTTCAGTTCCATACATAATTCAAGTCCATGTAAATACCCACAATTGTCAGTCCATTCACTTGGTATTTCAGAAGCAGATATCATTTAATGGTTTATATAAAAATTCCAGGGCCTGAGGGCCGGTGTGACTTCCATAAAAAATGTACTCTTTACCTGACTTCTGTAACTATCCCCTCTGTATATCACCTTTATAATAAAAGACTTTTTCTAAATTCCAAGCATATGCAATCACTATGAGGCTATGACTGACTTTCTTCCCTCAGTGATGAAACATTGCTGGATCTTCTCCTTATCAGGAGGTAATTAATGCCATTTAGCAGTCTGCTTGAGTAAAGGACTGATCCTATCCCTGCTTTCCAGTGGAGGAAGAGCAGCTAACATAGCCAAAGTCAAGCATCTAGCTGCATATTCCAATATTCTATAGATGGTATGAATATAGAGGGGAATCCTTACTGTATACCATAATCAAAGTTAGATCTTGTAGTAGATCATGGCATCGTAAGGGGAGAGCGGATGATATTCCTCTGTTTGAAATAAAGACGTTGATAGTTATGATCAGAAACTTTTTAAATGAATTCAGAGTCTGTGAAGAGATGCTATGGTTGCTGGCTTTTTGTTTTGTTTGTTTTTACTGATGCTTAATAAAATCACAATCATAATGCAAAATGTTCCCTTTGTTCTGGTGGACAATATATTTACATGGGACACTCAGAGCAATTAGTTTTTTTGGAAGAGGGAAGAGGAGAATTAGAGAAACAGGCCTCTTACTGACAAGGGAGAATGTAAGGTTAAAGAAATCAGGAGGCATGAATCATGGGTAAAGCACCTGTCTAGCTAGTATAAGGATCTGAGTTCAAACCTCAGTACCACCAAAATTAAATAGAAATCAGTCAATCAATCAAGAATGTCAGCAAGTGAGATAGTTGGATTTCTGATAAACCTTAAGTCATGGCTTTTCTCTACGATAAATTATTTCAGAATAGAAGATTGATAACCTTGTTGGAAAATTAAGTAAAAAATTGTATAGAATTATTTTCTTGGGAAAAGAATTGTTTTCTTGGGAATGCAAAACAAATCCAGATAGATTTATTTTCTTTTTGTTAAAGTGATGCTTAGAAGAGACAGAAGCCAGTGCCATAAGATGTGTGAAATGTAAATAGCAAGAAAAAAATTAGGATCTGGAAAGATGGGTCTCAGGCCTCTGATGCATGAATTATCAGGAAGGCATGCACGCCAGATGTAACACTCAGGACTTTGAAGAAAATGTGTCAAGCCAAAAGATTCATGTCATATTAAATTTTAAAAAGTATAATGGTTAGGGAATTATATTTGCAATGTATTCATGCAAGTTTGCAAAACTTAATGACTACAAATTAAATTATCATATTTTTGAAGCAAAGGTAGTTCCTCACAGACTACATTTTTGCAGGTATTTTAGGTTCATGTGAAAACAGACAATGGTGTAGAGACATGCCCTTTCTCTTCCTCAAACAGTTTCAAATAGGAGTTTTATCAGTATTTTATTAAGCAAAACCATATTAAAGTTCTTTGAGCATAATGATTTATTCTAGAGCAAAGTTCTCCCATGAAAATAGACTCTTTTTCAATGTTTTCTGTAATTTACAAGTAAAATTCTCTTATTGTCTTGGTCAAAATAGATTTCAATGCTGGGCTGTAGTGTCTACTCAGTAAACCTAGCTAGTAAGGAATTTGACACCATGAGCAGTGAATTTCAAAGCCATCATGAGCAGAAAATTCTGTGAGACTCCATCTCAAAGATAACTAGCAAAAAATTAGAGCCAGAGGCATGACTCAAGTGGAGAATGTCAGTCCAGCATTTAGGAAACCTGGAGTTCAATCTCCAGCATCAACTAACAATAAATAAATACACAAGTAAAGATATTTTACCTATGGTTCTGAGGTTATGTTTGTTTTCAAAATTTACATTGGCAAAAAGGTATATTTTAGTTAGTATTGCTAACTTTGATTATATTTTGGTATCAATATTTTCTTAGTATTATTACTCTTGGCTATTAGATTTTCCAAATGAACACACTAAAATATTAACATAAAACACATGAAATGTATTATTCTTACAGATGTACTATGATGAATATTGTGTGATTTATTTTAAGCAGTTTTAAGTAAGTGTTTCCTGGTAATGTATAAAATATTAATATTCTAGGCTTCTGTAATATTGTGCATGAGCACTTAATTATTTGTATATTAAACTTTGCTAAGTTTACCCAACATCTGCATTTATTAATGTATTTTATCCATTTTTCTTTGCTGCAGTTTGAATGATTTATAAGTACATTTTCTAATTCCCTAATCCTTGTTTTATTGAGCTCAATCGGTTACTTTCAAAGGTTTTGATGCTACCATTTTACTAGATTACTATAAACTCCAGTTCTTCAGTAAAATTCCTTATTATAAAAAATACTTTCTTGAATTATTACCTGCATTTGTGTAAACATTTTCTTAATAACCTACAGTACTTAAAAATAGATATTGTCTGTTTTATAATTCTGTTTGTTTCTATGTTTCATGTTCTAGTAAATCTGTTAATTTATTTTTATTGCATATTAAATTATAGATGCCTGGATAAAGGCATTTTTCTTCAGAAAAGATTTAATATTTTTACCAGCTGCAAAAGTAAGAGAAGATTACCTTAAGGGGGTTAATAATTTTTCCTTTATTTCTAAGACATCTTAAATTGTCTTTTATGTAATTTGCAGGCAGATAAATGGACCTGGGAAATATTACACTATGTAAAGTAATTCAGGCTCAGAGTGATGAAGGACACATGGTTTGCCTCATATGTGAAGTGAGATATGAATTACAAGAATACATAAAAACATACACAAGATCATATGCAGATATAAACAAATTAATTAAATGTTCATATACTCAGGGGAGGATCCCAATGGTGTAATCCTTTGCACAAGTAACTTACAAGTTAGCAGAAGGAACATGAGGCAGGGGAGACTGTCTAGTCAGGGAGTGAGCATGGGAACAGATGAATGGAGGAGGAATGGGGGGTGCGTGCAAGCATTATGTCCAATGCAAGCACGTGAGCATGGGACAGCTCACTGGAGGGGAGGGGCGGGGTTTAGAGTGATGGGGAGAGATGGAAGGGGTGCTCAGGTCAGGATGCTTGATCCTCACCAACTGATATGTAGGGTTGAACCCTCTTCCCACAACTACGTAAAGATGATATATGCAAAAGCAAGAAGAGAACAGAGCAGAACAGAACAGAAAGATAACATGAAATGAAAAGCTTTTACAGCTCAGATAGAAATCTGGAAGGTTACTTGTTCTTTGTTCTGTGCAGAATTCGAGTCAAGCCACTGTCCTCTCAGAACTGAAAGAATGCAGAAATCCCAACCTTGCGTCATTCTGGGCCACTGGCATGGCTGGCATGCCTTCTGTGTCTGGGGGTCTGGTCTCAAATTCGTGATGTCTTAAAGTCCCAGGCTCCCCTGGAGTCTCTCCTACACACAGCAAATGTGAACTCAATATATATATATATATATATATATATATATATATATATATGATACTGTACAGAGGGGTTACAGTTACATGAGTAAGGTAATGAGTTCATTTCCTATCGAGCATTGTTACCCCTCCTTTCTTTTTCCCTACCATCCCTTCCCTACCCACCTCCCCAACTCCTCCCTTCCCCCCCAAAGTCCTAAAATTCATTTTCAACATAGTGTCTCCTACATCTTGTTACAATGGGTCAACCGGTATCCTTATTTCAGCATGTTGTTGTTATTCTTCACTTTTTATTTCTGCTTGGTCCCTCTGCCAGCTTCACTGGGAGTCAGCAGACATTTTCATAACAGAGAGGGCAGACAGTTGAGTTTCAGCAGTGACATCCTGACCTTTTTCCCTCAGCATTGAGCCACTTTCAAATCTATGCCACAGTATCCACACTCTTTTCTACTTCTTTTGTTCATTCGTTTGTGCCAACACTGGTGCTTGAACTCAGGGTCTGGTGTTTGCTCTCCTGAGGTTGGACTTTCTCTTGCGTGAGAGTCAAAGAAAGGGGACAGGACTGTGCTCGCTGATTGCACTGAGGTGTGGGTGGTGGTTTGGTGCTGAGGGAAAGAGAGCTTTTTGGAGAGAAAATATCCCTGATTTGGCAGCTCATAGAGACTTAAGAAGAAGCCTTCTCCACACCAAGTTCCAAATGTTCTGAGTTCAGAGGCCAGAGCACCACAAGATTTTTTGTTCATGGAATCACCACTGGCTTCTGAATTCCTTTGTTCATCTAGGCTACTCAGAACATATATTAGTATAGAGAACTGAAGAAATTCAGACATGCAAATCTAGATCGTTTTTGATCATCCAATACAAATCATTCACACACAGGAAATTAACAATAGAGTTTAAAATATTGAGGCATTAATGGCCAATGGTGCTAATTAATAAACAGTAAAGTAAAAGCTATTGAAGGGATATACTCAAAAAAGAATATATGAATTTTTGATTGCTAGATTTATTCGCAATGGTGTAAATGTAATAGTGATACATCATTATTTCTGTAGTCACTACTTTTTACATGATAAATCAGGCCATGAGTTAGATTCTTATAAACCTAGGTGCTAGTGGCTCACGCCTGAAATCTTACAATACTTGGGAAGCTGAGATCTAAAGATTATGGTTGGTTCAAAGCCAGCCGGAGTAGAAAAGTCCATGTGATTCTTATCTCCAATTAACCTCAGAAAACTGGAAAAGGAGATGTGACTGGAGGGGTAGAGCCTTCCAGTGAGGCTAAGAAATAGCGGGAGATGAGCCAGAGAGGTCTTGAGACTCCACCGTAAATCCCTTCTTCCAGAGAAAGCAAAGAAAACTACCCTCTCTGAATATGCATTTATAAAAACTGCATATTTCTATATGGTCCTCTTTCCCCAGAGCTTATTATGGTAGGTCAAATCATGCAGGAATATTTTGTTAACTATTTCCTTCCCATGAAACGAAGTCTTCTAGTGTTTGAGTTTAAACTCTTCTTGCTTTCTCAGAATTGATTTTTTAAATCAATTTTATACTTAAATCATTTTCTTTGTGCCAATACTTAGACTTGAACACAGAGCCTTGTGCTGTTGACTGCATTTTCTGATCAAGGCTGGTCTGCTACCCCTGTTTCTGGCTTTTTGTGGTTAATTGGTAATAAGAGTTTCCAGGACTTTCCTGCTAAGGCTGGCTTTTAACTAAGATCCTCAGATGTCAGCATCCAGATTAGTAGTTAAGATTAAAGGTGTGAGCATCCAGTTGCTGGACATTATTTTTTTCTTTAAAGTTTATACCACCATTCTACCAAGTCCAGTTCTTGTGTACCATCAGCACCATTCTTCTCTTAATGTTTGGTTGTTATTTCCCTTAGTGTTTCTATTTGACAAAAAAATATATTCATTTAAAAATATATCATATAATATTCCAAATTATCAAGGATAAAGTTACTTCACAGAGAGAGAGAGAGAGAGAGAGAGAGAGAGAGACTGGCTCATTCATTTGCAGAGGTTTCAAGGTTCAATAGCCTGTCATCTGCATCAGGCTAGGAAACCAGGAAAGCCAGTGCAATAATTCAGCCCATCTTCCAGTTTAGATTCCTAGTCTCAAACTGTGATCAACCGATCTCAGTCTCCTGAGTAGCTAGGATTTCTAGCATGAATCAATGGTGCCCAATTGAATTGCTTTTTGTTTGTTTGTTTGCTTGCTTTTAAGGTAAACTGGGCAAGTTTATTTGCAAGTGAAAGTAAAGCCCTGAAAAAATAAGGAAACACTCTTTCCTAGAGGTAGCCAAAGAGAAGACCCTATGGTTGCTACTTTGTGACTCTTTGGCTATCTGTAAATTGCTCCAAGACCATCTCCATGTTTACATTCTAATTAAGATTATAGCTAACATAGTAGCTACCAAAGATTAACATTGATTTTGACTACACATAAATATACAAATATTCATAATTTGCTGGTGGGAATTAAAGTATACTAATAGTAGGCCTGGCATTAATATTTATTCAATAAATGGATCTTATGATCAATCAAATGAGGATGTACTCTGCACTTTATAGTTTCTTTTCATATTGTACAAAACACTAATTATGCTTCAGAGGTGGGTAAATCTATCAAATCACTTAAAACTAGGCTATTATTTTAATTTGTGAAGAGGAGGTGTGTAGACTAGAAATTATGTTCTATTCCAAAGAAAGAACACAACAGTCAGGACAGGCTTCATGTCTGGTCAGACTAACAAAGTTTTTTTTTACATTTGAGACAAATTTTGGAATGCACATGGGTAAAATTCATCTTACTAATCTGTGAGAGCTCTTCGGAGGAGAGAAAAAGAACTTGCTGCTATCTGTATTCTAACGATAGCCACAGGGTTCAAAGGACAATTACATCCATAGTAAATATTAACTGTGAAACTAGTGTTTAAGAATAATTGGGCATTGACCATGTTTTCCGGCTTCGAATAACAGTGCATCTTACAAAGTCATTCAAACTCTGTCAGCAGTGCATTGTCACCTTATCAATAATCATACGTTCCTCCCCTCAGACAAGTGCAGCCATCATGAGAGAAAGATGACCCTGAGATGACCTCCTGTGAGGGGGTCCAAGTCTCCACATCTCCGATGAGGCGTGCTCTCCTTCCTAAGACCGGGAATGAAGACAGCCTCCCAAGATGACCTATGCTGGTCATTGACGCAATGGAAACTCTTTCTGCTTGATATCCTTGGCTGGAAGTTTAGAAGAAACGAACCCTCTGTTTCCCTTACGAAAATACACCTCAGAGGCTCTAGCATGGGGCTGCTGGTGAAGGCAAAGCCTGGTACTCTCCACCCCTGTCTCCTGAAACTGATCAGAAATCTGCAAGAGAAAATAGATCAGTGAGGGCGGCCGGCACCAGCACTGCTTCTTCGAGATGCTGACTTTTTTACCTTTGCAGGAAATGGGGGGAATGAAACCCTAAAGTAAATTTTCCTTCGAGGAATAAAAGTGAGGAAGCATTGGAGGTGCCCTGCACAAGACAATGCTCAATCGCTGTTGATTAATTGATATGGAAGTGTGAATGAAGATGTGGGTGATAGCAAAGGGGAGGATGGAAGGAAGGATACCAGTCAACATGGATTCAGCTCACAAGTTGACATGTTAGCAAGAAGCTCCTCTGTGCCACTATTTAAAGAGAATAATCTTTGTGAAACAAACTTCAAAAGACATAGTCTGTTAAGATGCAGTCAGCTTCAACGGCTTGTCAGGATTAATAGACAAGCACATTCTCTTATTGTAGGACCTGCTGACGGAGCAAGTTCATCTCCTTGATGTTCCACTCATCATGTGGCTCAATCTACTGCTGGTTTACGGTGGTTTGTAGCAGACATAATATGATCTCCTGTTTGTGGAAGTTATAAATAAGAATAGAGCTGCCAAGCTCCAGTGGCTCATGCCTACACTTGGCTACTCAGGAGGCTGAGGTTTGAAAATTAAGATTCAAAGCCAGTCAAGGAAAAAAAATCTCCCTGAGAGTCTTATCTCTAATTAACTAGCAAAAAGCTTGACTGGAGGTGTGGCTCAAGTGGTAGACCACCAGCCTCAAGTGCTCTTAACAAAGCCAAAGGAGAATGTATGGCCATGTACCCCTACAAAAAAGAGAGCAGAGATAGAGAACTGAAAATTAATTAAAACTTAATTCTATGGTTTTTTTACATCAGTGCAAATTGCACCAGAATAAATGACTGTTGTGTAAATGTTGATGTTTAATTCTTAGCCCTCGATGGATAATAGTTGTTTTCTGTATGGTTAGATGTTCTTCTACACACCAAAAGAGCCACAAAGTACAACCAGAACCCATTTCAAATTTAAATTCCTCATTTTCTCAACTCTTCCTCTTATAAAACATAAAAGGTATACATATTAATGGGAACCCATACATGTCTCTATACACATATGTATTATATAATGTCTAAAGTAGGATAAACATACCTCTCACATATTTCTCTTTCATAACAATTAAATATAGCAAATCAAAAGTTCTTTAAATTTTTTTAATCAAGTGCTGAAGGATTTAGGATTATACAATATATTAAAAAGAGACATGAGAAGACAAAATTCATATTTAATAACCAGATTAATTTCAACAGACCCTCCTTTATTTCTATTACACACCATTTATTTTTAATGCCTAATTCTAAAGAGAATATTATCATTCTCCCTATAGATTATAAAATAATACTACTTCATAAAGCTCTAAAGAAATATCTAACTCAATTGACAGTACCTCACCCCTGTAATTCTAGCTACTTCAGTAGGCTGAAGTCTGAAGATCATAGTTCAAAGCTAGCCTGGGCAACAAAAATCTCTGAGTCTCCAGCTTCAAAGTAATTAGCCAAAATCCAGGCAGGAAGAGGGAATCAAGTAGTAGAAGGCCGATGCTGAGAAAGGCACAAAGTGAGCACAAAGTCTTGAGTTTAAGTCCTAGTTTAAAAAAAATCAGTTTTGGGGCTGGGAAGGTGGCTCAGTGGTAGAATGCTTGTCTTGCATGCCTGAGGCCCTGGGTTCGATTCCTCAGCACCACATAAGCAAAAAGAAAAAAGCCAGAAGTGGCGCTGTGGCTCAAGTGGTAGAGCGCTAGCCTTGAGCTGAAGAGCTGAGGGACAGTGCCCAGACCCAGAGGTCAGGCCCCACAACAGGACCCCCCCAAAAAATCAGTTTTGAAGAAATAACAATTTAATAAGAGAAAGACATAGAAATAAGATAAAGAGACAGAAGGTGGATTTGAGCACTGATTTACTTACCCAACACTGAAACTTTGCCAGAAATGTTCGCTTTTGTTTTGCAAATGCTGAGGGAAAGAGAAATTCCTGGGTAGGCTCTGGTGTGTCAGCATTTTGTAAATGAAGTAGAGAACAGGGTGATTCATTGTGCTATCTATAAAACATTTTGATTTCCCAATCTCATGGGTGTAAAAGGATTTATAAAGGCCTATAAAACGTTCCAAACGGTCTTTGGGCACGAAGTATTACTACTCAACCTCCCTCAAAATTGTGCATTGTGGACAGTGACGAGAAATGGCATATTTGAAAGCGTCATAATTCCTGGCTGCTTCTTTTGTTTGAGCAAAGTTATTTAACATTTTTTGAGCCTCGCTTTCCTGATCAATAAAGTCAGAATAGAATGGCGTTAACTGGAAGATGCTTGACTATCTTATAAAAATGCCACGTAAAATATTGTAGATTGCATGAGATTTAACAGCATCCAGGCATCTGCTTTCTGTCCTTAGAGCTAAATAGTTGACAATTTGGTAAGGAGGAAATATTCAAAGTCCAGGAATAGTCTAGATGCACATACAGCAAAATGTGCTCATTTGGTAGCCTGTACATTACTTCCATTTGTAATGTCCAAGGGATTGTTTTAGATTTTATGGTTTTTATTATCTTTAAGTAGTTGTACAGAGCAGTTGCCATTAACGGAGGCAGTTTATGACTACAGTACACCTTGATGCATGTCACCTCTTTCCATATTCTTACCCACCTCTCCCCTTCCACCCCTTCCCTCACAATCCTTAATTTCAAAGGATGTTCACTTAATTCTTCACTGCCTTTTCCTGCTCATCTCCTTTTTTTTAATCTCCCCTTTCCCTTGATCTCCTTTCCAGTACCCTTTCCCAGTGTTTATTCTGTGCAGCTTTGACTTTGCTTTTCTAGGGAATTACTCTGAGTTCTCCCTTGAATCTGACATACTTCAATTAATACATTTGTTTACACGTGCATACCACCCGGTATATTTACTTATAAATCCACAAGCTGATTCTAGCTTGCAGATAGAAGGGGAAACATTTGCCTTTTGCATCTCAGCCTCAGATACTCAGATTACTGAGATGGCTATAATAGTTACCACATTTTGGGAAAAAGACCATATTCTTTCATCTTCAGCTATAGATCCGTTTTATTCTGTTGTGTGTTTGGTTCAGAACTGAAGTAGGCTTGAACTCAGGGCCTCAGGCCTGCTCAGCTGGCACTCTGTCACTTGCTTGCCTTCAGCCTGGAATCTTGCTGGTTAACTGGACATGGAGTCTCCCAAGCTTTTCTGACCAGGTGTGCTTCAAAGCATAATCATCCAGAACGTAGCCTCCTAAGTCTCAAGGATGACAGGCCAGAGCCTTCAGAGCCAGGAAGGAGGGAGGCCCCATTTTAACCAGATTCTAGAGCCTCACGGGGCGCCACCAGGATTTCTAGGACATGGCATTATTCTGCAGTGGATAAAAACTCGGGAAGAAGACCATAAAAATGAAGCAAGGCGGCAGTGATCTGCACACAGAATGCAGCCATGCTCCACCGAAGGGGGCTTTGGGGGTGGCCGGGGTCTAGCCACGTGCACTCTGTCCTGGTTCCAAGGCTTGTGTGGCTCACGTTTATCCCAGAGACAGTTTAGGTCTCTTTTTGGCTGTCGGGACATCTACTCTGCAGGACAGCAGCGGATCACGGAGAACAACTGCAGACATGTAATGCGCTTTTGAGCACTGATACAGACAACTCTTATCCACAACACTGAATCAAGCTAACTCAGCACAGAATGCACCTCAGAGAGTACCAAGTACCCTCTCCCTCCACAACAAAAGAGCGATGCTGGCCTGGAGTTAAAGAACTAGAATGGTATGTTTTTTCCACTGGGTCCAAATATGGAAAATGACAGCAAGAATCAACACCTTATTAGTATTGTAATAATAGTCACAGTGGTATTGTTACTATCTTATTGGAATGCTTATGAATGTGGCTGAATTTTTCATCATGTTGCACGCAGTTGCTCCATAGAATAAATTGCCTCTATTTAAGATTCTAGCTATTTAAAGAATAATACCTTTGCTTTCAAATCTAATACTTATATTATGGGAAAATCAAAAACATTTTGAAGCCTTCTATTTTTTTTCCCTTTGATCTTCCTTTGAAATTAGCCTGTCTTGTAATCACTTTGTTGAAGATAGGCAATTCTATCGCTGTTTCAGTTTGGAGAATTAAAATAATTTGTATAGTAGTATTCAATATCAAAGTCATAATTCCAGTGAGGTAATAACTGAAATGGAAATATCATTATGAGCAATCACTAACATTTCTCCTCTTCCTTCTTCTTTTCTTACTCCCTCTTTCTCCTCTTTCTTCTCCTCATTGACCTCCACCTTGGTTTTTAATATTTTTTGTGTGTGTCAGTCCTGGGGCATAAAGTTGGGGCCTAAGTACTGTTCCTGAGCTATTCCACTGAAGATAGTCCCTATAACATTTCAGCCACATCTTAACTTCTAGTTTTTGCTGGTTAACTGAAGATAAGAGTCTCACAGACTGTTCTTCTTGGGCTGGCTTTCAGCCATGATCCTCAGATCTCAGCATCCTAAGAAGCGAGGATGATAGACTGGAGCCATTACAGCAACTTGCCACTGTGGACCAGAATCTACGAACCCTGGTTGCATGTTTCCCAGGACTCTGGGCAGTGTTGTGTCTTGTTGGAGCCGATTTGTGTCTATATCCAGCGTGCTGATCTATGTGGTGGAGACACATTTGTTATTAGATATTCCTTATCTGAAAAATTAGAAATGAATTACTTGAGTCAAAATCTGAGCCTGGAGAAAGTTTTATAATAAAAGTCTAAATTCGCCTCTCTCTTATGGTGGGTTATATATGATATGATCAAACTCAGCTGGTCGAAGCAGGTTTTCAAATATAGTGTTATGGCAAAAATTAGTTCTGCCAAAGGGGAAAAGATTCCAATTATAAACTTGGGAGATAAATGCCATAGTATATTATAGTGCTAAAACCACATAATTATTTCAGATAGGAAAAAGAGGAGGCCAAAACAGATCTTACATTGTGCATTCTGGAAAGATCTAAACTGGGTTAAATGTGGTCAGTGCTTCAAAAGTGACTGTAACCATTAAAAAGTGTACATCATCTGATGCCAGTATTGGTGTTGGCATCCGATATATGGACTATACCCTCAAGGCTGTAATTTAAAATTCATCCCAGCCATCTACACACATCTCATTCTGAGCCAACAGGCTCCTTCCGTCAAGCTAGGCCTCAGACACTGAACATGCACAGAAAACTACACTCTTCGATGTTTACCAATGGTTTCTTACACTGTGGATAGTTAATCTGTACACAGACATTTCTAGAACTTGGACGACTGAGCTCATGGCTAAGCTGGCAGGAAGGTGTCCCGAAGTAGAACTGGGTACAGCTTGTTTATTGTACACTATTGATAGTCTGTACATTTTGCTCAAGAAATCAAAACGGACACGTGTCCCAGACACACGCGTGTCAGGACTTGGAATGCTTGCTGCCTGCTTTGCTCCTTTAACCGAAATCTCTGGTGCATCCTCCCCCTTGTCCCACGTGTGGGAATCATCTGCTTCAGTTTCAAGGAAACCGAGCCTGCAGGAGAATCTTCTGCGTCCAGCTGCAGGATGCATCCGGGCGTAATGATGACTTGGTCGCGGTCTCCAGAGGTGATGCCCGCCAGGGCGACCTGGCGCCCAGCCTGAGCCCTGAGAGCCCAGCCCGGAGCCCTGAGCACCCTGGCTTCTAACCTGCACAGTCCCCCACCCCACTCCCGTCCCGGCTTCCTGGGCTCCCGTGGGCCCGGGACAAGGGGATTCTGCCACCCGTGGGTCCCAGCCAGGGCTCTGATGAGTGCTGGACCGTGTCCATTCGCTCAGCACTGGACACCGCACCGAGTCTCATTGGAGATCGCCGTCTACTTTAGCCACACGGCAAGGGTCTTTGTTTTAATCCTGCATTGAGCTGGATGAGTGAGCTGTCGCCCGATGGAATACTTAACTTACTGATACATCATTGTGCCAGGCATCCGATCATTTTCCCCTCCTGCTCCTCCTCCTCCTGCTCCTGCACCACCATCCCCTCTTCCCTTTTCCCCATTCCTCTCACTCCTCCACCACCCCACCCTCCTCCTCCTCCCTTCTCCCCGTCCTTCCTCCTCCTTTCCCCTTCCTTCCATCCCCTTTGCTCTCTGACAAAACTCGACTGGAAGGCTTTAGTAGGAAACCCGAGAAAGATGAGTAAAGAACTCATTCTCATGCAAAAATAATTGATTCATTCTTTCATTAAATGACCTAAACCACCATAATTTTCAAATAGTGAAAATTACACACAGACACCCAACACACACACACACCCTACACACACTAACACTCCCAACACACACACACACACACACCAACACACACTGATGCACACAGAAATACTATTAAATTTTGATTTGGCCTTTCCACTTGCACAAATTCTTGGTGAACACATACTTGGTTCTAGGAGACAAAATATGCATTCTCAAGTATATGCTATTTCCTCATGTAAACATATGTATGATTTAATAAATGATTCCAAACAGAACATTTTAAAACTTCTGTCCAAATTAAGTTTTCTTACAAAAATCTACTACATTAATTTGGTAACATTTTTCATAATAATACAGGCATAAGCACGAACAAATGAAAAGTATAAGTTGCAAAATAATATACAGCAGGCACATAGCACTTTCAAGAACTTTTTTATCTACCTATCTTTAGGTGGAAAAAAATAAGGACAAAAACCTGGGTGCTGGTGACCCCTGTAATCCTAGCTCCTTTTGAGGCTGAGATCTAACTACTATGATTCCAAGCCAGGCCTAGCTATGAGACTCTTATCTCCAATTAACAAGCAAAAAGCCAGAATTGGAGGTGTGGCTCAAGTGGTAGAGCACCAGCCCAGTGTGAAAAAGGATAAGCAATAATTTGAGGTCCTGCATTCAAGCCCGGTTACAGGAACATGCCCCGCCCCCAAATATTCACAATGACTTTACCTCTATGGTTGGATTGAAGATCATTTCCTTCTTTTGTCAACGCACATTTAAACATTGTTTTCTAGATTGCTAGACTTTACTTCTGAATTCTGCAGGACATATGTTTCCTCTCTCTCTACTTTATTCTCCTGAAGCAGACATTTGAGCACACAAACTCTACATAACCATTTCTCTCCATTACACAGGAATTATCACCAACTCCTTGCACACTTGTTAATGTAGACCATTCTGTTCCTAGATGTGAAGCCACCATCATGGAAGGTGTCACCTATAAATGTCAGTCCCCAGAGTAAATTAGAAACTTGATACATGAAAACCAAATGTGCTGAAGGGAAGTTTATTAACAGTTTATGAACTTACAAATCACAAACAAAATGCACTGCTTTATGGACTATTGCAATGTATTTTATGAAGTTGCACAACCTTGGATTAATAGTGGCTCAGTGTTTTTGAAGGGCACTGGGCTTGGATTTCTCTTTGAATGAATGCAGTAAAAGTCTGTCTTGGGGGAGGAACTGAACTCTGACCCTTACTTCTACTTAAGCATAACTTTGTCTCCTCGAACACACTCGGTTAAACTTGGTTCTCTTTTTCCTCTCCATTACAGTCATCAATAACATGAGAAACTCCCATCTTCATTTCCACAGGTAATTGAACTGGTGAATTATTTTCACATTAATCTGGTTTTTTTTTAATGATTCTTCTCTCTAATGCCACTTCTAACCTTAATGCGTTTTATCTCTTACCCATAATTAAATTGGGCATGATTTCTTAGAATCCAGAAAGCAGAAGATTGGAAAAGTACTCTCGTTTCCCCAGGGGTCAATGAAGTTTAGGGCACTTTAGTTTTTGCCAATAAATTCCTGCTTGTCTTCTTTTATACCTTCTTAACATCCTGGAATTAATGAAGGCAAGGATGTCTTTTAAATCTCTCCTGATTTCGCATTCACTTTTTTCCAGTAGCAAACTGTGGTAGAGGTAAAACAGAGCTAAAATTCAGAAAGACTCTTAGAGACATGGAATTTCCTATTTTACAGCAGTCAAAAAATGACGAGCAGATATTCATTCGCACAATTTCCTTGAAGATTTTGGAGATGCTGTTTACTCCTGCAACCCTCTTTATGTTGGTGGTAGCTGGTGGTTTTACAAGAATCTCCCCAAAGTCATCCCATCATTCATGCATCCCTGGTGAGCCTTTCTCCACATACACAATGTGTCACACTCAGGTGTGACACGGAATAGTCAGTGAGAGGAAAGAAAAATAGACAAGTCAAGTGAAAGTTTCACTTAACAAACATGTATGCTATAGAAATAACGAATCCATAGAGCTTAGTATTACCCAGTAGTACCTGAGAAATACTTCATAGGGGAACCAATTTTGGAGGTAACTCTTCAAGAATAGCTCAAGCTGTTGGGGGCTAGTGGCTCATGCCTGTAATCCTAGCTACTTAGGAGGTCGAGATCTGAGGATCACCATTCAAAGCCAGCCTGGGCAGAAGACCATGAGACTATGATCTAAATTAACCTGATGCGCCTGAGCATCCACAGAGCCCAAGCCGTGGAACCGCGTCGTGGGTGGAGCAAGTGCACCGGTGCGAAGTTGGCCCCGTGTCTCCTGGGGACCCCAGGGACTCTAGGGACCCCAGTTCTGGCCACCTGCATGCTTGACATCTTGCACAGAACTGAAGATGTAAACAGGATTCCAACTTAGAACCCGGGGGAAAAGATGACACGTTGAGTAGTTGCTGTTGTTTTCTTGTAGCATATTTTTGTTTGCAGGGCCACAATTTAATTCATGCATGGCCTATTAGGATGGATTTGTACAAAATCTAGGTGGTAAAATTTACTTCTGAGCAAAACCACAAATCAAGAGACTAAGTCATGTTGGTAAATATGTTAAAGAGTTATTCATATTGATTTTGTCATCCAGGAGAAAGGGCTGCTACAATGATTTAGCTGGATTGGAGAATATGAGAGTTAAACATGGAGACAAAACTCAGCAGGAAAATACAAGGAAACCACCGGGCACATTACAGAATAGGGGTCCCAGTGCCACAGGAAACGAGATTGTGAACTTAGACAAGTTTACTCTGTCTAGAGGAAACCTTTGGAAGTCTTTCCCTTGAAAACAGATTGTTCATTGACTTATTCATACCTTCCATGCTTATTTCTCGAGTCTTTATATTATTGTATGTGTTTCACTCAGCACTGCGAAGGCAGACATAAGCAAGAAATGTTAGGGCCTGTATTCACAGTTCATGTAGCTTCACTTTCTAAATGCTACAAAACAGAAATGAAGACTACACAGTTGAAAACTAGGAACTACATAGATGTCCTGTACTAATAAGAAAAATATTCATGCATTGTTAACAGTACATATACAAATACATATATATGTATACATTTATACATACATATATGTGTATATACACATATATCTAACAATATTTTATTTTTCTGAACTTCAAAGGTTATAAAGTGTAGTTTTATTTTAATGTATTCTCTAAGGGTCCAGTGAATCTTGTTTAGAGTCTCCTCACAGATTATATAAATTTCATATAAAAGACCTCAGCATTGATGGAAATATCAATTATTTTAATTCTGCATGATTACTCTTTTTATGCTTATAGGTTTTCTCTCCAGTCTTACGAATATTGAACAAAGTACAAATAAGGTTATCTAAAATACATTTGTTAAGTTAGTGCTTAATCTGATAGTGTTCTCTCTTTCTCTCTCCTCTAAAGTCTTCTTCTATGTCTTAACTGAAACATGTTAGGTTTGTATTTTTAAATTTTATTTTATTGTAAAGATGCTGTACAGAGGGCTTATAGGTTTTGTAGTTCATTTTTCAAAGAATGTGTTTCTAAAGAAATATATATTGAAGTCTTTTTTGTGCAGAAGATGAAGCTGATTATTTTTAACTGTCTCAGAGTAGTTGCATTTTATTGTTATTGTTTTTAACCTCATATTAGCTTTTCAATTACAGACTAATTGAGAAGCAGTTCAGATTATCATCTGCCTTTCTATAACTAAGACCTAGGTTGGGTTTAAATAACTCAATGAAATATGAACAGTGACCCATGAAGATTTTCCTTATAAATGCCCTATTTGTTTCTAAAATTCTAATTTTAGAATGTGTTACTGCAAATAACATAAATGCTGTCATCATCTGGGTCATTTTAAGAAACAGAATTTCAGTATATTTACTGGAGAAACATATCCTAAATTAACTGCTTTGTTTCGTGGATTCTAAGTCTTTCTGTACTTAAATTAACTTGAAATAAGAAGCTAAATTTCAGGATATACATAAGCTTTTAATTTTATGAAAGTGCATTAAATTAAGCAAGACTTAGTGAACATTAGGATTGTACACTTGGAAATGTTAATTTTAGAAATTTATCCTAGCATTTATACTACCTAATTGGTAATAGCAATATAAAAGACTTTTTCTATTACTTCATTCATCTATATTTAATTAAAATTTAGTTACTGCCCAGGGTGCTTAAATTCAATTTACAATGTGTCTTTGTTGTTATAAAGCAAGCATTTTTACTTGTCATAAGCTATTACTTTAAATTTTGCTCCCTTGGCCATTTTTCCTCCACAAAATCTATCTAAAAATATTTCATCCCCTGTGCATACATTTCCATATTGACACATATGCATGTACTCATATTCATGATCTACTTCCACTTCTGAAAAGTCATCTCAATAAATTAGCATGTATATTTTCCCAAGAGCTTGGATCTTAGGAAAACTTAAAGCAAAACAGAAATCAAAATGTGTTTCAGCAATTGTGATTAGAATTTCTATTTTTACTACCCAAACCACTTTGCGCTGAGATGTAGTGCATTTCCACTAGTAAATTTCCATCTTGGAAGCTTGTTTCCTGACAGATAAATATCAAGTAGTTAATGCCATTGAAGTCACAGTTAATGTAACATAATTGGTGGCCACTTGTAGGTTATGATCTGGTAATGTTTCTCAACTGCAGTCCTCTATTTAGGTGCATTATGGTAAATGTGTTTGGTGTTTTATGTAATAAACAGTAACAGAAGGTCGTCATGAAAAATTGGACAGTTGATCTGATTTTATGCCTACTCACAAGATTAAACCATATGTAACATGTAAGTACTTGATGCTCTGAAGTAGATAATCTATTGTGTGTCTGAAAATTGCTGGGTACTGATGGGTTATATACCTATAATTTGAGCTGAGATCTGAGGATCCTGGTTCAAAGCCAGCCCCAGTAGAAAAGGGCATGAGATGTTTTCCTCTGTCAGCCACCAAAAAGCCAGAAGTGAAGCTGTGGTTTAGCAGTAGAGCACCAGCCTTGAGTACAAAAGCCAAATGAGACCACCCAAGCTTTGTTCAAGCCCTTTTACC
Source organism: Dipodomys ordii (assembly GCF_000151885.1). Classification (NCBI taxonomy): domain Eukaryota; kingdom Metazoa; phylum Chordata; class Mammalia; order Rodentia; family Heteromyidae; genus Dipodomys; species Dipodomys ordii. The sequence goes on from NW_012267368.1 coordinate 3,879,253, forward strand.
TGAATGCCACCCAGATGTGAAAAAGTTACAGATGAATGCCACAGAAGCATTCATAATGATTCACACAAAAGGGAGGCAACATTTCTATACAGTACATATTCCTCTTTATCATGTGATGTCATAAATATATATTCCATTTCATTTCATTCAGGGACACATGGCTTTTTACAATGCATCTAATCAAAAAGCTATACTGGTGGCCAAGAATGAAATCAGTCGTTATGATTTATTATATCTCCAAGAATTTTTAAGTTGAACTTCCTAGGCTACCATTTTGATGGTTTTTCATCAGTTCACTAATGGCAAATTAGTGACATGCATATTGGTAGCAGTAAACTTCTCCCATAGATTATTGTCAGGAAAGACCCAGGGCCAGAGGAATTGTATCTAGACCAGGCTTTTGAATTTGAGTGATATCCATGTTGGGTAGAAACTACAGACCATCAGCTTTAGAGCCTGCTACAATGAGCGAATGCTAGCGATGGTTCTGAGTCAGATGCTGGCAGTTCCCAGGCTGCATCCGGTGATGGCAGAGAGCCTCAGGGCTACCTGACAGCTGGGTAATGTCTTTCAGTATAAGTCAGGTGCACCATCCGTGAAACCAGAAAAAAAATCACATAGGAAAAGGCAACATCTGGTTTTATTGTCTATGGTTTGAAATTGTTCTAAAGAAACAGCCAAACGAAGGCTATATTTTGATTGACCAATTTTACCAAAAGTCTTGTCATGAGATGAACAAACACCATTTTTTGTTACACAAACTTATCTTACTTAGCATTGTAAAAAGACATGCTTACATGTTTTAAAACAGTTTTCCTGAAGTATCTAATACCAAAATTCAATGATTTTAAATATATATTCGTTTTTTAAAAAGGATAGTCACATCTAGCCCATCTGAAAACCTGCTTCTAAAATCCATTTTGTTTTCTTAATTAAAAAAATACAAAAAGCATAAGACTTAATTTATTTTACTTTTTAAAATATTTTAAATTCTTTCATTAGCCTTAATAAATTATACTGAGGGTTCATCATTACAACATGCATATAATGTACTTTGTGCAAATTCACCCCAGTCTATTAGACTTTCTTAAATAAAATTTATTTTAACAGAAACATAAAACATCATTGCCATATGGACTACTATCTGGTATTTCAAATTTTTAAACATAATAATCTCCTTAAACATTTATCTATTCTTTTTCCTAAGTACTGGAACTTGAACTCAGTACCTCTTGCTCTTCCTTGGCTTTTCTGTTCAAGACTGGTGCTCTACCACTTGAGGCACATCTCTCCTTCTAGCTTTGTTCTGGTTGCTTGGAAATCAGAGTCTCCTGGGTTTGGCTTCAAATGGCAATCCATAGATAGGTCTCCTATGAAGCTAGGACTAGAGTGGTGACTCATCAAGACCCAACTACCATTTAAATTGTAGAGAAGATAAGAGGAAAAGAATGTGCTTGGGATAATAAAAGCATGTACTTCAATATAAATATATTGTTAGTTACAGTTGGAGTAAATGTGATAGAGTTGAATGAAGAATCACTTTGTCTTCTGAGCTATAATACTTTTTCCTTAGTATGAAGAACTTTCTATCTAATGAAGTTACAGTAACAGCAATTGTGTGAATTACACTAGATTGTTACTAAAATTGTCACTTACATTGTGACAAGTATTCTTCCTATCAACAACTCATAGGAAGATCTGGAAGGGTATAGCTTTGCTTGAAAGTATATTTCTGCTTTTAATTGTGTGGAATATGATCAGACACTCTCAGCTCCAAAAACTTGACAAAATTATGCACCCTAATTTAAACATTTCTAGTGAAGATGTAGTCTGTAGCTAAGCAGAACTCGACAATCTTCTGGGTATAAGTAATGCATTTCAATGTTTCTTCTTGGGTCAGTTAGTGACATAGTAAATTTTGGGAAGATAAGAACTAACAAAAGCAATAGGAACAAGTTCTCATTATACTCTAGGATGTATAAATGGACAGCCCAGAGCTGTGATGATGTCACATCAGAAAGGAATCACTCTATTACAAACAGTGGTTACTGTCATTATTCTTCAAGTGAGATCCTGAGGCGCAATGACTTCAAGTACAGGGTGAGACACCTCATCCATGATGAAGGGAACACATGGCCAGGGGAAGAACTCAATTCAGAGATCTTCTGAACTGTCACTCTCCAGAGAAGCATACAGAGAGCAAAAAAAAGTTGATGAATATTTCAAATATCCATTATCTACTTGAGTAGTTCTGAGCGTTTCTTATTGACAACATTAAGGCTTCAACGAGGTGTTCTGTATAGCAAATGTGCAAATACAACTACAGAAAGATCTTGCCTTTTAATTTGATAGATGGGTTAGAGGAAAGACAGCGAGTAGCTTGCCAGGGCTCAAGCTTAGTGCCAGCTCTGTGATCAGAAGATTAGATCAGAAGCTAGTCAGAATATTCAGAGAAGTGACAGCAGCCCACCCAAAGCTGCCATGCTGAATCTTCGGCGTAAATCACATGGAGGCCACCCTTTCCATACATCCAGTTCTCTCAGTCCCACGGTGGGCGCTGAGGCCTACAGAGCAGCGGGTTGGGAAGGGTTCCTTGCAGGGCGGTAGCCCTGTGCAGCTGTGTGTACATCCTAGCTTCAGAAAGATGCCAGACGGGATTTGAGGAAGCATAATTACCACAGACCAATGTAAAATATTTATTAGCTAATATTGTACAGGCCAGGGAGGTGAGGTATCTTGCATATTGAAAGTTTATTGCCTCTCATTACTTCAAGCTGGTTTATGGGATTCTTTATGAAAAGGTAGATTTTGAGAAGTGAATGAAGACCTAAGTCTCAAGTTTCTTAGAAGGTGGGTCATAAGAGGTGTTTCCCTCCACTCATGCTTGAATACACAGTCAAAGCCTAGTATTTGTTATGTGTGCATGCATGTGTGTGTGCTGGTACTCGGGCTTGAACTTACAGCCTCTTAGCTTTTTTTGTGCATGACTGGTGCTCTGTCATTTGAGCAGAGCTCTACTTGCTTTTGTTTGCTTGGTTTAAAAAATTATATTTGTATTATCTTTAAGTAGCTGTAAAACAGTTATTATTGGACAGATCTGCTTATGGGTGTGATGCATCTTGACTGTTGCTATCCTTCTTCATCCCTCCCCAGCCAACCACTGCTCTCAAGCTTTCACAGGATATGCATTAAACATTAAGACTGAACGTACCCATCCTTCCCCTCTTCATTCATCTCCCTCCTCCCCTTAACTTCCTTCACATCTTTCAAGAACCTGCTCTTCATATTCATTTTGTTGGACTGGGAGTTTTTTTCCCTAGGTAATTACAGCATTTGAATTCTACCCAAGTAGAATTGAATTCTACCCAAGTAGAAGTGAATTCTACTTGGGTAGAATTGAATTCTACTTGGGTAGAATTCAAATGTGTGTGTACTTGCACACATCTTCATGTGTGCTTAGTTTTACATTTATGAACGCGTTTTAGCCTCACTTAACAGATCCGTCCAGGGTTCTACAAATTATGGAGTATTATACTTTCTAATAGATGAGTAAAATGCCATTGTGTATGTGTACCACATTTGCTGTCTGGGCTTGTTGGAAACTGATCTTCCAGATCATAGACTTCTGAGCAGCTAGGATTACAGGTGTGCATCCCCAGCTTTTGAGACCTTCCACCCTTCCTCCTAGATCAGCAGGGCTTTCAACCCGTGTTGTTATGAGTAATTATGAGTAATGAGGGTAAAATCTATTTTAAGTAAAATGCTTGTATGGATATATATATATATATATATATATATATGTATATATATGCATTTGAGCTGACAAAAGTTTCAAATTAGATTATTTGTTTAATTTTCCTAAATGGATGTGTAGAAAGAAATCGTCTTGTCATAATTAAGAATTCAATCAAAAAGTATTAAAGTTACTTAGGTAGTAAATTTGCATCTTGTGTTAAATATGGTAATATATGCTGCACCTGTGTATTTAAGACTTTGAGAAATGAACAGCTGAGTGTCTCATAAAAAGTGTAGAATCAAACTTAAGATGTCCCCCGGTCACTGGCAGCTCAGTCATGTAACTCCATGCAGATGCTTATTTCTTCTTTTAAGAACTGTATCCTCTTATGTACATTTTATTTTGTACTCGATGAAGTTATTTATGCCTTCTTTAAACAGGAAGACTTGGTGGTGATTTTTAATCTACAGTAGCTAATCCAAAGATCGTAACAGTTTTCCTCTTAGGAACTGAAGAGGCTCTCACAAATGACAATGGTGTGCTGGATACTTTGGGGAAACATTCTTCTTTAAGGGTTCAAGATACATGTGGGATGTAAAATATAAAAACATGGCTTTCACGTGCTAACCCTTGCAGTCTTCTCCTTCACCTCCTATGAGTCATTTAAACATCCTAGAGGGAAGGAGGATCATAACGGCACAGTAATCACTACTTGTATTCCGAGCTGAAAATGAACGTCATAACCCACACGGGTGCCTAATTACATTGAAATATTCTCTCCTCTGAATACATTTTGTATGCATTACTGAGAGAAATGACTCGTATCTCTGTGTGGATCTGAGCATGGGGACCAGGTCACAATGCTGACACTGGCCATTTTATGACACACTATGTATCACTATGAACCACGGGCCCGTTGTACAGTTAGCTCCGTACATGATCTATGTTTGGTTTTAGCAGATTGAAGCACTCCCCATAAAGTCTTCCAGCCACTGAGTGATTCTGCATGAACTCCCCTGCCCTCCCTCCTCTTCTCTGGATGCCTAAGGAGACTCCACTTGAGCACATGGATGGGGCAGCCCAATGCTGGAGTAAATTTGGGCTTCACTCTGATGTTCTGGAATGTTCCAGAGTGTTCTGGTGGTGTGTATACTTCAGCCCTTGAAGAGAAGAGCACTTCCATTCATCATTTTTCTTAAATTCCTGGGGATTGAACACAAGGCCTTGCACATATTCAGTAACCTCTACCACGGAGCTACATCTCTTCCTGACATTTTAAAAACAAATATGGCTGGCTTCCAGGACCATCTTCCTGTCCCTTCTCCGCCTCCCATGGAAAAGCCATCTCGTCTTTTTTCTGTTTTGCCTGCAGGAGTGTTCAAGTTCCTCATTAATAATGGGTTTCCCTATCGAGTTGAGCTCATCTCCTGTACATTTTCCAAGAATTCTCTGTAATTAAATGTGTCCTTGCTTTATGCTACTGCTTTCTTGGGAGTTTGCTAATTTATACGTTCCTTTGCTCTTGCCCGTGGAAAGTTGGTTGAGAAATGAGGTGAATGTGGGCCCTCAATCTGCTTCCTGGAACCCACGTTTCCAAAAGTCATGAAAAATCACAGGAGCTGCCCTTCAACTGTTTTTCCTCATGCTGTGTGGGGAGGCCCAGTGTGAGCCGACCTTCAGTTCCCTCCCTGATATCATGCCTGCTTTCCTCAGCACTGCCTCGGTTTGCCTTTACTATGGTCGCCACTCATTACTAGGCACTGCTAAGAAGACACTAGTGTTGCTTTAAGAATCTAAATCATGAGCTAGGTGCTGGTGTCTCATGCCTCTAATCTTAGCTACTAAAGGCTGAGGTTTGAGGAGGGAGAATTTCACCAAAGCCAGTCTGAGCAGAACAATGAGCCAGGCAAAAGCCACAAGTAGAGCTGCGGCCCAATGGGTACACTGCTATCCTTCGGTGAAAAAGCCACGGGAGGACTGAGCAGTGAGTGGAAAATCTTCAGCGACCATTCTCCAATCTTTTGACCTTTCTTGAATTTGCTGCAACAGCAAAGCATCATAGCTCTCTGAGGAGAAGAAGAGGACGACGTTACCAATGAACAGAGCAGGAAGCCCTGTGCTGAACCACTTGGCAGGGTGGCATGTGGGACTTAAATACTAGAAATATAAGACAATGCTTGGAGCAAGTTCCTAAAGAGAAGTGGAAGCCACAATGTTGAGTCATGTGTAGAATGACGGGAATGGGGCTCCTGTGTAGGAAAAGAGAACCGCTCTGGGATAAGAAAGGAAATTGAAAGTGAAAGGTTTTGTCTTAAGACACGCCTGGGATTGTTCAAGAAGTGGCAGAGGGTTTGGACATTATTTATATACTGCCAATCTTATCCCAAATTCACCTTAAGTGAATACATTTTACCCTGTTCAATCTAGCCAATCATGAGCAGATTGTGCACCTCAGCTAAGCCAATCTGAGCACAAGGGCAGGGCCAGCCGCATTTGGGTACACAGGGAGTAGCCACCTGTTTGCTTGTCAGATTTTTATCTGATGGCCCATCCTTCTGCAGAAGCAGAGTGTACTTTGCTGAGATTCTAAAAAAAATAAAATAAAAAGAAACTTGATATTGTGTCTATAAATAATGATCACCAATGTAATTGCTCATGTAATACTATAGCCATGTTTATGTCAAAAAAAAAAACCTTCTTAACCAGTGTGGAGCTGTAATCTTGTAATCCCAGATGGGGGGGGGAGGAAAGATGACTGGGAGACAAAGGCAGCAGAGAAATTCTGTCTCAAAAGCAAAACCAAAGCAGACAAGGCTGGGGATGTAGTTCAAGACCACTGGGTTCAATACTCGTACTGTAAAAGGAAATCCTTTGAGCACAAGTAAAAGAATAAAGCCTACATTTCTCTGGAAAGATCACCAAGTAAAAGAATAATGATTTGCATAGAACATCACCACTCAACAATACTGTGTGCATGAGCACACTCACTGGAACAGGAAGTACCCACCATCGGGGTGTGAGACCAGAGATTAGCAAGCTCCATCAGAAGCCAGCTGCTCACTCTCTGCTTAGACATGACAGAATCAAAACACTTACAGCCCAGAGCCCATTTCACTTTTTTAACTTTAAATAAATATAGGACATTAATTTAAATAATGTGATTGGGGTCAAGTACCACAAATACTACAATGAGCATTTGGACCTCAAGGAAAGTATTTAATAAGTCAAAACAAAAATTTCCATAATTTATTAAAAGTGTTAGTCAGGCACTGGTTGCTCATGCCTGTAAGCCTAGCTACTCAGGAGGCTGAGATCTGAGGATCGCAGTTCAAAGCCAGCTCGGACAGGAAACTGCGTGAGACTCTTCTCTCCAATAAACCACTAGAAAACTGGAAGTGGCGCTGTTGCTCAAGTGGCAGAGTGCTAGCCTTGAGCTGAAGAGCTGAGGGACAACACCTAGGCCCAGAGTTCAGCCCCACTTGTGTCAATATTATCTCTACTCCATGAGTGATTAAAAAAGAAAAAAAAAACTTTATTGGGAGCTAGGAAGGTGGCTCAGTGGTAGAGTGCTCACCCAGCATTCATGAAGCCCTGGGTTCGATTCCTCACAACCACATAAACAGAAAAAAAAGGCTGAAGTGGCACTGTGGCTCAAATAGTAGAGTGCTAGCCTTGTGCAAAAGAAGCTCAGGGACAGCACTCAAGCCTTGAGTTCAAGCCCCAGGACTGACACAAAAAACAAAAACAAGAACCTTTATTGACATATGATGCATACACGCAAATTGTTTCATATTTAATGCCTACAACCTGATGAATTATTGTCAATAAAACTCCATGGTTATAATCTTATGATTATAACCACAGCCTATGTCATTAACACACCCAACATCGCCACCACAACTAGTTGTCCTTTCTTTCCATTTTTGGGCAGTACAGTCTTGGAACTCCAGAGCTTCCCAGTTACAAGACTAGTGCCCTACATACTCAGCCTCACTTCTAGAAACAGTAGTTTTAAGTAACATGTAACTGTATTTTATATTCTAAGTGCTTCCAACTTCTTTGCTGTGAGATGACACTTTATTTGACAAAAAGTCCACATGAAAGATCTCATCAGAATCCCATCCTGCCAAAGAGACTTAGTTCTGTAAGGGAGCTTTAAGTTCTCATAGTGTGTGAGCAGTTCAAATATTACTTTGAATTACAACGTTTTCCAAAGCTTACAAAAATTGAATGCAGTCTCTTTGAATGGGAGTCACTCTAGCGATTCTCAGAAATATTTTCTGGAGGGCAGATGATGTCCTGGAGTTAAAAATTTTGGACCAAGGGCATAATGATTTCTCGCTAGCATTCAGGTATTAAACATGAATTATAGAAGGTGATTATCCTTGTCACCTTGTCTGAAGTAATGATGTTCTGACTTTTAGGGGCCCATCAAAAACTTGCTGTGCCAGGACCATTGGAATTGCAGGCTCTTATCAAACACAAGATGTGAGATCTTGATTCAAATCAGACTTTGAAGATGTCCACAAATATATACAGCTCATCTGAATTGTATATCATGTGTGTACAAATGGTGTTAAATATAACTTTTATCTTTTTTGTATTTTTTGTGCTCAACAAATGAAATGCCACTGTGAATCTCGAAAGCTCATGTTAACAAAAATTGCTTAAATCATTTAGACACTATTACAGAAATATCACTCTGATTATTTCATAAAGCTCATAAGAAATAAGAGCAAGAAATACAACACAGAAAAAATATGCATGCTCCATTGTAAAGCATTCTGCCTCTTTCCAAGATAAATTGTTTGAGGAAAGAAGTAATATCTGTATAGTATTTGATAGTACCAAAATATGTGTCAAAAAGATTTGTAATTTGCAAATAGGTCACTTAGCTATTTTTAGAAATAATCATTGTCATGACATTTTGATTCTTGTCTCACCTTGCTTTCAACAATGCACTTAATTATTTTACAATATCATATATATATATATATATATATATATATTGCTGTGCTAGTCTGTTAAAAATGAATGTGATATTCAATTGACATTCAAAACCCTGCCAGAAAGATAAAGGACATTGCCTTTTCAATGAAAACCATAAATAAACCCTGCTCATCTATTGTTTTGAAGAAGTATTTTTTCTCATAGCTATCAACATTTTCTGATAAACCTATCACCGCATAGGACACACGTACTTTGTTAAGAAAAATTCACATAACCTGAAAGCTATTTGTGATGAGAAGGGCCAATCTTGTAGGAGAGACTGGAAGAAAGAATGCCTCTGAAATCTTTATTCTTCTTTTAAATTTAAATTTTATTCTCAAGGTGATGTACATAGGGGTTACAGTTACATGACTGTGGTAGTGAGGACATTTCTTGTTGAACTTGTTATCCCCTCCCTCATTTTCCTCCCTCTTTCTCTCCCATCCTCCTCCTATTTCTCCCCCAAGTAGTACATATTATTTCAATATAGTGTCTTGTGAGTATCACTGTTGCATTGGTTCCCTCTTGTCCTTTGTCTCACCAATTTTGTTCTCCTTCCCTTCCCTAATTCAGATAAACATATATACAATACCCAGGGTACCAAAATCAAATACAGTGACAGCAGGGGATAAACCATAGGTGGGGGAAAACAAAAAAAGATAAAAAAAATCACATAGTACATTAAAAACAACAACAACAAAGAAAATCCTCTTGTGTCCATTTCTTGGAGTTCATTTTGCTTAGTTTCATCTTATATAAGATGAACATATGTTCATATGTACATAGATTTTAAGCTATTCTGCTCATCTGTTAAGATTATCCTAGATGTATACTATTTATTACAAATAAGGGAAACCATGGAACCTATGTTTCTTTGGGTCTGGCTTACTCCACTTAATAGGAATTTTTCCAAGTCCTTCCATTCTTCTTTCTCTTCCAGAATTAGATTTGCGGCCTGAAGTTTAGGAAGACAATGGCAAGGGTTTTTTCTGTGTGTTTGATTTTCAATTTCGTTCTCTCTCGTGAGAAACTAATTGTTTCTATGGGTGAAAAGATAGATTAAGAGAATGAATAGAAACAAGAATTATACCTTTGAAACTACCAATGAATCAGAAAAATGTATCACTCTCATAAACTTACCCATTGAATTGAAAGTCTGCTTAAGCATTTAGTTAATGAGTATGAAGTGAAGTGAATTCATCTCAGCTGAATCATGACTGACCCCCAGATGATGTCCATATATACCTACAATCTGCAGTGTTCCCTCTACTACACAAAAGATGCGTGAACTTGAAGATCTTTGGGTTTTCTGAGATTTTCTGTATGGACCTTCAACACAGCCATGAGTATTCCTACAAAGGATGGGTTTGGAAATTTTTTATATAGAAACACAGCAGAAAGGACAGAAGGAATTCTGAGGCAATCTCATAGGAGATAAGAGAGACAAGAGAAGAATAGAGATTGCATGATGAGACAGTACCACATGGCAGAAGTCCTGCAAGCACTGACATGAGATTCTCCCCAGAATCCAGGAGGGGTGGCTTGTTCTTGTAATCATAGATACTTAGGTGGAGACTAGAAGGTCCTGGTTTTAAGCCTGCTCAGGCTGGCTTTTCTCTAATTAAACATGAAAATACAAAAGCTGGAAGTGGAGCTATGATTCAAGTTGTAGAGAGACCAGGCCTTGAGACAAAGCTCAGGGACTGTGCCGGACACTAAAACCAGGCCCCAATCATAGCTAAGATATGGAACCAACCCAGATGCCCCTCAGTAGATGAATGGATCAAGAAAATGTGGTATATATACACAATGGAATTCTATGCCTCCATCAGAAAGAATGACATTGCCCCATTTGTTAGGAAATGGAAAGGCTTGGAAAAAATTATATTAAGTGAAGTAATCCAGGCCCAAAGAAACATAGGTCCCATGGTTTCCCTTATTTGCAATAACTAGTATATGTCTGAGTCATGCAGAAAAGGTCAGATAAGTTGATGTTAGGGAAATGAACCCTAAGATATGTATTCAAATGTTTTTTTTTCTTTCATGCAATTGTTTCTAACACATTTATAAGATTATTTCTTTGTTGCTTTGTATGTCCCTCCCCCACGGTATAACCCATGCTTTCACTGTATTTGATGTTCTTATAATTTGTGGAGAGGAAAGAAATAAAACAAATCATTTAAATAGGGATACAGGTGGACCCATTGCAACAATGAGACATAAAAGTCGTTATGTCAAAAACGAACTTTACTACTTTGGTGGGAGGGGGAGGAGGGTTGGAGGGGGGCGGGGGGGGCGGGGAGGATGGGATGGGAAGGGGAAACAAAGGAAGTGTTGGGTCTTTCAGCCCTCCCGTTCCCCAGCCTCCCTTAGCCCAGGAGACAATCAGACGCAGCAGGGAGTCAAGTCAAGCAGGAACTCCTTTATTAACAGGGAGCATCCCCTTTTTAAAGTAAAAGACTGTGTGGGAGGAGAGGAAATGGAACCAACCAATCACTGAAAGGCCATACCTTATCATGCACCTAAACTTCCATGAGTTGTTTACACACTGAACCTAAACAAATCCAGCTCTGCCCACTCAACTTCCTCTCAGGGCCATCTTTGCTACCTGTGTTCCCCACAGATTTCCCCACAAGGAGGAGGCTAAAATGCTTGATAAAAAATGTACTCATTATCTTGCCCATGTAATTGCAACCCCTCTGTACATTATTTTCACAATTAAAAAAAAATAAAACCAGGCCCCAGTACTGGTACACACACACACACAGACAGACAGACAGACACACACACACACACACAAGCAATCTGCAATGACTCAGTTATCACTGTTAAACCCAAAGCCAGTCTCTGTAAGGAGGAAGATGATTGAAGAAGGCCTGAGATGCTGGAGACAGACTGGAGAAACTGCCATCTTCCATATTGAATGTCCATGCCAATTGCACCTATATATTGTCTTATTTCTCTTCTAATAAGCATATTTACCATCAGTCATTCCTTATCTTGCTCATGTCTTACCTCGATGCTGTGTCTTCAGACACAAGGAAAGAGCCTGTTTAACTGCTTTGATCTCTCTGGTAGTGTTTGGTGCCTCGGCAAGAAGTGAGAGATGAAGTGGGCATTCTGACTCTGATTCATTGAATGGCCTCTGAAAATACTTCTCTTAAGTTCCTACCTACCTGTGCAGGTTTGTGCCAAATAAGATCTGTACAAATGGAGTTTCAGCATTACTATTATTTTGGCTTTCCTGTCAAAGCCCTGGGATTTTAACCTAAATTCACATCAGTCTCTCCTTTGAGAGATGACAGTTCACTCATGCCACCAAGTTATCTACATTTCATTATTACAAATCAAGAAACAGTGACACTAAATGAGTAAAATGAGAAATAGTTTCATTCAGCATTGGCCACATTTCCACAGATGTGTTGAAAACAGCATCACAAATAGGATCACATCTTGTATTTTCTCTTACATTAAAACTTTATCATTTATCATGCCCAATATATTTTTTCTTTTTTTTTTCGATCTGGTGTGTTTACTTGTAGATTTATAGGCACATTCTATTTAGGACAAATCGGGGAAACCATGCAACCTATCTTTCTCTGTGTCTAGCTTACTTGGCTTAATGTGATATTTTCCAAATCGTTTCATATTGTTGTGAGTGGTTCAGTATCATTCTTCCTGATAGATGCATAGAATTCCATTGTGTATATATACTACATTATATATATGATGCTACATTTTCTTGATCCATTGGCCCACTGAGGGACATCTGAGTTGATTCCATATCTTGGCTATGGTAAACAATACTGCAGTGAATATGGTTGTGCTGGTGGCTTTAGTGTGGCCTTGCTTGTGGTCCATTGGATAAATGAACAGGAATGGGATTGCTGGGTCATAGGGGAACTCTATGTTTAGTCTTTTTTGGGGGGGGTCCGGTTGTGGGGCCTGAACTCTGGGCCTGGGCACTATCCCTATGCTCTTCAGCTCAAGGCTAGCACTCTACCACTTGAGCCACAGCGCCACTTCCGGCTTTTTTCTTTTTGCTTATGTGGTGCTGAGGAGTCGAATCCAGGGCCTCAGGCATGGAAGGCAAGCACTCTACCACTGAGCCAACTTCCCAGCCCCTATGTTTAGTCTTTTGAGGAACTTCCATACTGCTTTCCAGAGTGGTTGATCAAGTTTATGTTCTCACCAACAGCATAATAGAGTGAGGGTAGAGGTGACATTGTTCAGAAGGAAATATCTTCTGATTTATGTAATTGTAAACTTTCTGTACATCACCTTATAAAAACAATAACAAATGCTTAAAGGAAAGAAATCAAGTTTTTGTCTTTAAGGAAGAGGGGATGGCAGAGAATGAGGGGCAGAAAAAAACCTCTTTCCCAGTGTACTTTTTAGCTGTCCTTTGTTTAGCTACCTCTTAGCATAGAGAGACATGTAGTCAATTTAGAACAATATCACATTACTAGTGAATAGTTCATATTTAACCATCCCTACTGGCAATCAAATACATATGACAAAGAGGAGGCACAAATTGCTCATCACTGTGAAATATAACTTTTATGCAATAAAGGTCTATAGTGTCTTAAAAATACCCTTTAGGGGGCTGGGAAGGTGACTCAGTGGTAGAGCGCTTGCCTTGCATGCCTGAGGCCCTGGGTTCCATTCCTCAGCACCACGTAAGCAAAAAGAAAAAAAAAAGCCGGAAGTGGCACTGTGGCTTAAGTGGTAGAGCGCTAGCCTTGAGCTGAAGAGCTGAGAGACAGCGCCCAGGCCCAGAGTTCAGGCCCCATAACCGGACCCAAAAAACATACCCTTTAGATAGAACAGTCATAATAATTGTTTATGTGGGGTACATGTGCTGTTTAATCTGTGTTCCTATCATGCAGTGATGGGTAGTCAAAGCTCAGTGCTGCTTCATGGGAAGCCATTCCAAATCCCCTTTCTTATTCTGCAATTGTTAATTAAGTTCATCACTCAGATGATCAGAACTTATTTCTCCTCTCAAATGATAACTCTGCATTCACTGATCCACCCTTCTTCTGTACCCGGTATTTTCCCAAGTCTCTGGTAACAACTCTTCTATTTTTCCACTTCTTTCCTATTAATCTTTTGATAAAATTTTTTATTTTTGTTTGTTTTTGTGCCAGTACTGGGGCTTGAACTTAGAGCCTGGGTCCTCAGCTTTTGTCATTCAAGACTGATGTTCTACCACTTCAGCCACAAAGCCACTTGTGACTCTATGCTGGGTAATTGAAAAGAAGAGTTTTACAGACTTTCCTGTCCAGGCTGCCATCAAACCTTGATTCTTAGAGCTCAGCCTCTTGAGTAGTACCCTGGCTTTGTAAACCCCATTTTAGAGATTCAGATAAGTTTTTGCAGTTACATCATGGAAAGAGAAGTTCAGAATGAGTATATCCACAGAGCCAGTCAGTGACAGACCACTTCCATGTGGTCTCCTGGTTTCAGGAAGGAGATCAGTAGAAGCCATCTTAAGAGGATCTGTGAATGAGACTATCTTTTTTCTGCTTCAAAAGCAAAGCTTTTGGTATTAGTCTTGTCTAAAACGTAACCACATGGGCATGGTGGCCTGCGCTTGAAATCTTAGCATAAACTTAAGAACATTAAATTAATGTTCTTTTGTGTGTGTGTGTGTGTGTGTGTGTTAATTTGAAACAAGACCTCCCTGGTTGCTGGAATTGGCAGCCACCGTGTCCTGCATAGGACATGGTTGTTCCTTAATGAAGGAAGTCATTCTAGACTTGTTAGTTTCATGTATTGCTAGTATTGACACAATTTGGGGAACACTTAATTGAATTTTCCAATTAAAAAGAACATCGTCAATATGGTTTTAATGATAGAGATAACATATTTAAATTATTTCTCCTTACTCTAATAAAAGAGCATAAGCAGGAAGGGCACAGATGCTGTAGAAATATCCTGATAACACTGATGACCTTTTAGCTTTGTTCCATGTGCCTCTGAAGATTTCTCCAAATGAGAACGAGCAAGCAAAAAAGATATACATTTCTAGCTAGTCCAGCTGATGTCCACAGAGAATACAGATTTTCTCTTGCTGCCGCAGGGCTTGTGCTGGTTTGCTAGGTTGCTGTGGTTGAGCTGCATGCTGGAGTATTCTACACTGGATATTTGTTTTCTTGTGGCTCTAGAGGCTCAGGTCTCCAGGCGCCAGCACATGTAGTGTCTGGGGTTTAAAGATGGCACCTGCTCTCTGCATCTTCTCACAGTCCTCCCTTGATGACCATCAAGGTCCAAATTCCTGGGAAGTATGCTGCAGCATGCATGGCATCTCGGTCCAGACTAGTGACCTCTCTGGAACATGGTGGCCATTTTGAGGCCTTCACTCCTAATAGAGTCAGCTCTGAGGCTCTCTGGGATTTTAGAGAAACACCCATATCTTATCACAATTCCCCCTACCATATACATCCTCTATACTAACAGGCAGAGCTAATGAATGACACATCTGCACTTATAAACTTCCCAGTGTCATCTGCACGGTTTTGTTTGTTGTTTGTTTGCTTGCTTGCTTAATTTTTTTTTGGTTTTGGAGTGGGCAGTGGAAATTGAACTCAGGATCTAAGCTCCTCCCTTAGCATTTTTTGCTCAAAGCTGGAGCATTACCTCTTGAGTCACACCTTCACTTGTTACTTTTTTCTGGTTGATTAGAGAAGAGGGTCTCGGCTGGTTTGGAACTATCATCCTCATATTGCAACTTCCCAAGTATGAGTACGGTCATATGCCCTAGTGCCTGGGCACAAGTACTTTAAAAACATTACACATTTCGTTATCTATCTCTTCCTATTCTATTAGTCTTTTGAAGATTTTTGGCTCTATTTGTAAAACAATTGTTATAATATCACAACTCCACACCAATATAATCATGAATTTCTTTTTTATGTTTTTATTGTGAAAATACTGTACAGAGGGGTTATAGTTACATGAGTAAGGTAATGAGTGCATTTCTTATCAAGCATTGATGCCTCCTCCTTTGTTTTTCCCTTACCATCCCTTCCCTCCCACTTCTACAACTACATCCCCACCCCACCCCTAGCCTAAATTGTAAAATTCGTTTTCCAACATAGAGTCTTGCTACAATGGATCCACCTGTATTCCTATTTAAGCATTTTGTTTTATCCCTTCCTTTCCCCAAATTATACCAACATCAAATACAGTGAAAATGAGTTATACTGTGGGAGAGGAACATACAAAGTAACAAAAAAAATCACCTGCTACCTTATAAATACATTAGAAACAATAGCAAGAAATAAAAAACCACTTGTGTCCCTATCTTGGGGTTCATTTCACTTAACTTCATCTTATCTGGTCATATGTACATAGCTTTTGACCTTTTCTGCTTGTCCCAGATATATACAAGTTATTGCAAATAAGGGAAACCATGGGACCTATGTTTCTAGCTTACTTTACTTAATATAATTTTTTCCAAGTTTTTCCATTTCCTAACAAATGGGGTGATGTCATTCTTTCTGATGGAGGCATAGAATTCCATTGTATATATAGACCATATTTTCTTGATCCATTCATCTACTGAGGGGCATCTGGGTTGGTTCAATATCTGCATCCTGCTGATCATGAATTTCTTAACTAAAACTACAGCTGATTCTGAACAATGCATGGCATAGAATTCTGAGGCATTTGGCGTATACAGTTGTTTACTCTTAGCCCTGAGGACCCAGACTGAAGGTCTCAGGGTTACAAAATCTGACAGCAGTCTTGGTACCACATAGCATTGCTTTATTGCATTTGGATATAAGCTACATACACCTTCCTGTGTACTTTCAATTGTTTATAGATGATAACACAGTACAGTGTGAATACAATACAGTACCGCATGGAGAATAAGCAAGGAAATGTACTAAACATGAAATAAAAATGATTATCAGAGCTAGTGGGAAAAGGTGGCTTCTAATTTGAACAATTCATATGAGAATTGATTTTATTTTTATGTTCATGAAAGTGAAGGAAAAATATTCCCTGAGTGTTAAGTGTACAATTTGCTTAATCACCACAACATATATATGAACAAGCTATGCGTTAGGCACTGTCATTGTCGATATAAAAGTCTCAGTCTCTGGAAATAAGCAATTGCCAATGTAAGTATCTTTCCTTCACTATTGGAGTTATGTTGAAAACATATTCCAACTGTGCATTAGTTCTCTAGAGAACAAAACTCCATGTTCTGAAAGACATAAGGTTAGAGTAATTTTTACACTGAACTTGGAAGGAGTACAAATCTCCAAAAACACTGGACCAAGAAATCCGATATGGCCTAACAAGCAGAGAGACAGCTCAAAGGTATTATTTGCTGAATTTCTGATATATGAACTATTCAAGCATTTGGCAATGATCAAATAAATTTGAAACTTATTTTGCCTGCTTAAAAGAATAAACAACTGCTTGAATAAATTTGGTCTCAAAGGCTCTATCTGAGCAAAAATAAACATCGACATACAAAAGCCAATCTCTAATTCTTTTGAACTGCTTTTCTAATTTCATACAGCACATTTTATAAGCTTTGGAAGGTAGCAATGTTACATAAATTCAATATTTTTCTTACTTTACATTCTAAAATTGGGTTTATGTATACTTTCCTGAAATAACCATTTCTTTCACCATGCCAGCCAATTTTTCTCCATTAATTATAAACAAAAGTCCACAATACTTGACCAATTTCATATATATCTAACCACACATAATATTTAAATTTTATTAAGTAGGGCATAAAACAAACAAAACTATTAAGTTTCTAAGTTTTTGAAAATTCTGACTTATGATTTATAATTACAGTTATCAAGCCAATGTACATTCTATTCTCCCATATTTCAATATATATATATATATGTGTGTATATATTATTATATGGTCCTAAAACATTATATTAGGAACCAGAAATGTAGTTCAACTGTTAGAGCACTTACCAAAGAAGCAGCATGTTATTTAAATCTTTAATTAGCATTTAAAATGTAATACTTTAGCCAAAAGAATATATTTATATAAACCTTTGTTAAAAACCTACTGGTTATTTCTTGAAATATTTTCTTTTTTTTATAGAAGAATTTCCTTTATTTATTTATTTATTTATTTATTTTCCGGTTGTGGGGCCTGAACTCTGGGCCTGAGCACTGTCCCTCAGCCCTTCAGCTCAAGGCTAGTGCCCTACCACTTGAGCCACAGTGCCACTTCCGGCTTTTTTTTCTTTTTGCTTATGTGGTGCTAAGGAATCAAACCCAGGGCCTCATGCATGCAAGGCAAGCGCTCTACCACTGAGCCAACTTCCCAGCCCTCTTGAAATATTTTCTTTTTTAACACCACTTAATTAATGTGATAGAAATTGTGGTGAAGTAGATAGTGTCTGGAAATTTAGTACTTTGGGTTATAAAATATTAAATAAAATATATTAATATAAATACAAAATATTAAATAAAAATGATTATCAGAGCTGGTGGGAAAAAGTGGCTTCTAATTTGAACAATTCATATGAGAATTGATTTTATTTTTATGTTCATGAATGTTTAAAATGCAGAAAAATGAGTGTGATAGCAATGAGTGTCGTTAAGTTTTATTTTCATTGGTTTATTGTTATTGAAGTTGGAATGGTCAAGCTACGATCAGAGTTAATGGTCAAGCTACGATCAGAGTTTTGAGACAAGTCTCCAAACTGTGGACCTTGAACTTCTCTGCTAATATATTTATTCCCTATCAAGGAAAGAAATGCTCCAAATAAATGGAAAGGTTTTTGTTTGTTTGTTTTTAACAGGAGCAAAAAAAGTCAATGACAAAACGGTCATTTAAAAGTCAGTGGAAATACATCACAAGGAAAGGGACTCAAAGGGTGGCCTATTTTCATGACATCTTCCAATGAATACCATGGAGCAGATGAGGCAGAGTCCCTCCCCCGGGCTTCTTTCTGGGCACATGGCTTCTGCTCCAAGGAGGCCACGATGTTTATGCCAAACACACCCATGTTCGTGGCAGGGTGGCGTCCACACATCACCAAGCAAGACCATGCAGTCTCTCACAAACATGAGCAGTACCTGTTTCCTCTGCTGCACATTTGGAGAACAGCATTGGCATTGGATGGAATTATTATAGACTGAAAGGTCCATAGATAGATGGTGTATTAAACTCCTGCTCTACACATAGAAGCTTCCTAAAATATCTGGAAACCTATACAGAGGGTAGCAGGGAAAAGGTCCTCAGGAAACACACTGAGAGGAAAGCAAGCGACATGAGACACAGACCAGAGCTTGGAAACATTCTCAAGGCAATCATTTCTCTCCAATGAGTAGATGAATGCTGGTGGCTCGAAGCTGTAATCATAGCTACTCAGGTGGCTGAAATCTGAGCTTGAAGACAGGGTGAGGAGAAAAGACTGGCATCTCCAATTAACCAGGGAAAAGGCAGGACTAGAGGTATGGCTCCAGAGGCAGAATCCCAGCCATGAGTGGAAAAGCTAACGGAGAGCAAGAAGCCCGGTGTTCAAGACTCAGTTTACCCTTTCCTTTTTGTGTCAAATGACCAAAAGCTAATTGGCAACTGGGTTGCAGATTTAATTTTAGAGCATCAGTGGGTTTCTATCTGAATATTTCTAATCAAGTATGTAAGTTTCACCTCTATGTATGATACTTCATAGATAAGTGAATCTCAGGCCCAAATAACTTGGAAGAGTTTCCAAGATGGATGCTGCGTGGTACTTTGATGGTTGTAAATCAATGTGCTAAATTACACACAGCCTACTCTCACTTATCAGGTTTAAGACAGTGAAAACGTGACTAATCTACATTAAGTTATATTTGAAAAAAATGAGGCTTTGACACATTTTATATTATAATTGTTTGAACCGTACATTTTTCCCACTCCTTTGTTTTATGGTGTGCCATAACCCATATCGACTTCCAGTCTAGCGTATGAGTTATACGTTCATTTTTACATGATCGCTGACCAACTAAAAGTTAAGCTACTTAGGGGAAAGAATCGTTTCCTATTCTGTCCAACGTTGTATCATTTCAGGTTAGTACAGTATTTGGCACATACTGTGCATTCTGTGTGTGTGTGTGTATGTGTGTGTGTGTGTGTGTGTGTGTCTTAGAATGTGTGTGTGTGAAATGAAGGAAAAATGATTACAGAGCTCCAAAAATTCATTTAAAATGAATGGATGTCTGAAAGAACATCATTAAATCAAATATACATATATATATAAATACATGCAAACATGTAATGCATATATAATTATATGAAAATATATGTAAAAGTCCATTCCATTATGAATATATATGGATATTCAAATATACATGAATTTTGTAGTTCTATATTGGAATTACAGTCATGCATCAGGAAGAATAACATTCTATGATTTTCAGGGCAATAGATGGACCTGGAAACCTTAGGTTAAATGAAATGAGACTCAGAGAGTCCAAGTGTACATGTTTTCACTCAGATGTGGAGATTGGATCTAAACTATAGCACATATAAGAACATATAGCTGGCCATATACATGTAAACACAAATATTTAGTAAAATACGGTATATGCTGGGGAGGAGTCCTAGAGTGCATACAACTAACTTAAAGTTTCATAAAATGAATACCAGGAAGCTAAAATATGTTTTTTTTCAGAGGAGGTAGGAGTTAATGGAGGGGGAAGACGAGTGGAGAGAGGGAGGGAAGGAGAAGGAGGTCAGGATACTTGGTGTTCACAGTGAAATGGACCCAGGTTGATGGAGGGGATGGGAGGAGATGGGAGAGGTGGGGAGAGGGGAGGAAGGGGTGACTTGATCAAGATGCCCAGAGCTCATACACTCCCATGGTCAATGGAATCCCATTAGTACAACTGAAAGCAAAAATTACAACTATTTTATCTGTCATTCATGCCATATACTGGTCTAAGATCTTTTTCTTTAGTAGGATTTTTGGTGTACTATAATGGCACAAGGAATTACTTTGTACCATCACAGATGCTCTGTTAACTTACTCTCATCTCGTGGTGAGCTTCATGTAATAGTATATGGAATCATGTGTGATAACTACTGTATCCATATGCTTCCTCCTGAGCAATAAGGACTGTGATCATTTCTGTGCGGGTATTGAAAGGCATGGCTCAGTTCCACACTCTAATAAAGTCCTCACAGACAGACCGAACCTCAGTTTGCTCTGCAGCCCTTAAGAAGTCATCCTTATTCTTGGCAGACACAATTCACGGCAGACACAAATCTGCATGGCCAGGAAGCTGTAGATCCTATGTACTTTCTTCTCCTTCTAGATATTTTGTGAGATTGTTCCTTGAAGGCTCAATGGGTCTCCGAGTCTACCATCAATGAGGTCACTTAGTGAAATATTAAGTAGTCAAGTAATTTCTGCTCTGAATCTCTATTTTCAAGTCCCTTCTTTTCATTTTGTACATAGAGTCTTTTACTATTTTGATTATCTTTAAGTAGCTGTACAGAAGAGTTGCCCTTTAACAAAGCAGTTTATGAATACAATACCCAATCAATGCCATCCCTTTCAGGATTCTCACCCATCCCTCCCAACCTACCTCTTCCTTTGCTCTTCTTAATTTTGTCAGATGTGCATTGGATTTTGGACTGCATTCCCCCCTCTTCTCCTCTTCATTTGTCCACACATTTCCCCCTCTCTAAGGAAATACACTACTTGCAGCCTCCTTGTACTTATCATATTTCAATTAATACCCGTGTACACTTTCATTCCACCCAGCATCCAAGTTGTAAGTTACATGGGGTCTCTGACCTGACCCAGCACGGACGACATGTACATTTCTCTCATGTCATGATAGCTGCTTTCTTACCTGGTACTTTTTGCATAAGTCAGACAACTTTCATTAAGAAGTAGCTTCAAGGACAGCAGTGCAAGATTCTGGAGCTCCTGCTAGATGGAGATCTCAGCAAGACCTCTGGAATGTTCACTGCTCACGTTCCCTTGTTCCCTTCAGTCCTTCTAAAGCTAAACAGAAGCCTGGCCTTCCTATGTCACCGCACAGCTCATGGGTTGAGCCAGGATCAGAAAGAAGATGGCTATGTCTGTAGATGCTGGAAGATCCCACTGTCAGCAAGAGGGAAACAATGCTTCTTTTCTCTCCAGTGTGAGTGATTGAGATGGACACAGGCCCAGAAACACCCCTTGTCCTGTCCACCATCTTTCCTGCTCCTTTCCCTGAAGCATTCTAGTTCATGTTTCCATTAAACAGCAAATACACCAGAGGCCAAGAGTTTTGTGCAGTGTTCTGTTTGCCCTTTTCCCTGTGTGGAATTCATTCACTTATTTTCTTCTCCTCTACCTGGAAGAAATAAACATTTTCATAGACCAACACTAAAAATTATAGTTTAACACATGCAATGAACTTCTCATGGAGATGAACAGATGTGTTGATAGACTGATGTACACACATACACACACAATAGAAGCCCACATATTTTCTTACAGAAATATTTTCACAGCACTTTTCTTAGTAAGCCTTCATAAGGAAGAATTTTATGAAGTTGTAAGTGACGCTATTCAGCACACCTCAGCACCAACACCCACACTTGTATAATTGCCACTCCATTTCCAACTCAATCTTCAACTTCCTGACCTTCATATGTCCTATAGGAGTTCAAGAATTGTCCTCCTTTGTGGATGACTCACATCTCTTCACAGCTCAGGAGAAAGTTTTCGAGCAAGGTTTGTCACTATCAACTTGCAAAATCAAGTTGAGGTTTTATTAACAACTCGATCCAAGTCATCTCAAATTATGCAATTTTTAGTGGCCACCACAGTGGCCTTCTTTGACTTTGACAACACAGTAAATATCTGTAGAGAATGGGGATATACCGAGGAAAGTCAGAGGATTTTCCAGGGAAAACTCAACTACAAATGGACAGTGGTTTTGAGATTATCTAAGTAGGTAATTGAGTAAACACAGAAGATCCTACTTTCCACAAAAATCCACAAAGCAAGAGACACTTACTGGCTGATAGGCAGAAAGGCTGATCTGGAAGCAGAAAACATTTCCACTCTCATATCTGTTAGATTAGATCTTTAATCTACTCGTTTCCCACCAGAGAGCCTGAGTGAGGAATTATAGCACTTGCACTTCCAATTGGAAGTAAAGAGACAGAGTGGATGTATTATGCACAGAGATAGACTTTTTGGAGATACCACAAGACAGCTATTTCTCTCCCTGCCTGAAATTGAATCTGGCCTTCATAGGATTGCTCACACTGGTGAGTATTTCACTTTCTGTCTGAATCTAGTGTCAAAGGTAGGGCGGGGAAGCCAGCCACTTCCCAAGGGACCTTTTATATTTCATTAACAGTTAGATTTCAATCTCATGAATGTGAACTCACACTTACAGTCACATGCATGTTGTATGTTCTTTTTTGCCCATCACATGAGTGTTCTCTTGTGATCTTTTACTATTTCTTTGTAAAATGGTTGTGCTTAAATTCTATTACAGTTACCCATGGAAAGTTCTGGTGAACCTGTCAAGCTGCTGACACATTACACCACAAAATCTTGGAAGATAGGAAATGAGGTCTGTGTGTGTGTGTGTGTGTGCTGGGACAACTCAGGAACTAGGTGCTATCTGTAAGCCTGTTCATTCAACTCTGTTGCTCTATGTGAGCCACAGCTCCACCTCTGGCCTTTTGTTACTGATATGGAAGCAAGAGTATCACCGATTTTTCTTCATAGGCTGGCTTTGAACCAGGATCCCAGATTTGGGCCACCTGAGTATACTTTTCCTCATTAGATTCCCAAGAAGGGAATAGAGGTAAGAAGAGAGAATTTCACCAACAGAAACAAGAGGATGGAGAAGAGAAATCACTTATATATTATTGTCTGTACTGAAATTAGTATGACTCCCTAAATTTTATTTAGAAAAATATCCTATCATTAAGATGAAAACTAATTAGTTCTATTAACAAAATAACAAATTTATTTTAATAAAAGAGTGTCATGGTTTGGGTTTTAAGTCAGTGATTCAGTGCTTCCCAAGGTATGTATGACTCTAAGTTCGATCTTCAACACTAGGGAAAAATCAGCATATCAATAAAAAGAAAATTGTATAACGAGTATATGGAAACATGTTCTTTAGTTTAAAATATGGCTTAATGGGTGAAAATATTTTAGTGAAAAATCAAGTTTGATTACCCAGTGAAGAACATTCTATGTTTTCTTTTAGTATGAAAGTTTTAGTTTTCAAACTTTTATGATTATGATTTTCAAATATTTTATTTTCAGAAGCTAACTTCAATTATACCTACTGTATTTTTAAGGATATATATTTTCTTTAAAAAAAATTTGTGCCAGTTCTGCAGCTTCAACTCAGGGCCTGGGTGCTGTCTCTGACCAATTTTTGCTCAGGCTGGCACTCTACCATTGCTCCACTTATGGCTTTTTGGTGGTTAATTGGAGATAAGAGTCTTATGAACTTTCTTGCCTAGGCTAGCTTCAAACCATGATCCTTGGATTTTAGGCTCCTGAGCATCTAGAGTGCAGACAGGTATGAGCCACCAGATACCTAAGGAAATATTTTCAATTTCAAATACAAATATTGTAAGAGTTCATATTCAATGCTTCATAAGAAGCTGTGCTATTTGTTTCTAATATTTTTCCATGTCTTCCTATGCAAAATACTACTCTTCTTCCTTTCATTATTTTTTTCTTTCTATCTTTTCTTACTTTTTGCTTGTATATATGCCAAAACATAGAATAGCAAAGAACAGAACTTCTCCAGAGAGCGAGGAAGCCAAGGGCATCCCCTGGTTCAACGCCAATGAGACTGCAGATTTCACAGTCACAGGCAAATCTCTCATTCCAAAACATTAACCATATAGTGGTTAATAATTGAAGCCTGTATGATTTAGTGTTTAAGAAATGAATTAGACACAAAAATAGATTTTTCCTCTCATTTTCCTTGAGTTATGCCCTAGATTGATAGCTACTCATTTCAGAACATGACATTAAGGACGTTGTCCAAGGAAGTCTGAGAGTTTTCCACAACTGCCAAGTTCAATAGGACTTGGTCCTCATGAAATTGTTTGTCAGCTAAAAGGTTTTTAGTGAAATTAAACTGTGTTTGTATTTCATAGTTACTGAAAGGTGTAAGATACAGCATTTATTCCTTCCTGGTCTTAATGAATATGCTTCAATATATGACAGGGAATCTATTCAAAAATTACTCAATGTGATTCACATCTAAATCTCTGCAACTCATGATCATAAAAGTTTGTCTCATTGGGTATTAATACCTCAATTCCTACCTGTTCAGGAGGCTGAGATCTGAGTATTAAGTTTCAAAGCCTATCCAAGAAGGAAAGTCCTTGAAACTCTTATCTACAGTTAACCACCAAAAAGCCAGACGTGGAGCTGTGGCTCCCATAGAAGAGCATAACCTTGAGCAAAAAGCTAAGGTGGTGGGGTGGGGTTGAAACATCCAGGCCCTGAGCTCAAGCCACTGGGCCAATGCAAAACTGAACAAACAAAATATTTGCCAAGAAGCTCCTCTTCTAGAAGAAAGCAAGGAGACATCAATTTAATAGAAATACGGTATAGAAGTCAATATAAACACAGGATCTTTGTTTTATCTAAGAAAAATTAATTTCTTAGTTCTTTCATTACAAACATTGCAAAGCCATATCTCTCCCTGCCTTTCCCCATGTGTGAAAAGAGATAGTGGGCGGCCTTCATCATACAACGGTGCCTTTCCTCCTCTTCTACCCTGAGTGGGGCTCAATTTCATTTCCTGTCCTGGAAGGAAGATGAGTCTGAGAGACCAGACACCACATAGAGGAGAGAACAGACATGATTCTTATTTCGACCTAGAGACCCACTTTGGAAAAGGTATATATGACCTTGAACACATTCAAGGTCACATATCATTCTGAGTTATTCAGACAAGACAATGCTGGTACTTGGTAATGATAAACTTCATGCGGAGTATTTCAACAAACAGTATTGGGCTACAGTTTTTGATACGATGGAAGTTTCAAAAACAAACTATGAATATATTTACCAAGGTTTTTAATGAGCCCATAAGGATGATAAAGCCTTTGATTATCAGACTCAACCGAAAGCAATACTGAGAAGCAGGAGACATTGCTGAATGATACAGAGGTGGAGAAATGCACATGTACCTACATGTACACATCCAGAACATAGGGGAACTGTTTGAGGGCACATAGAGGGAGTAAGGGGAGAGAAAATAGTAGAAGAGAAACAGTACAAAAAATGAATGGTAGATCTGAATACAGATAGCTTAAAGGAAGTCACTGAGGGTTGTTAAGGTTTGGGGAAGGAGCAAGCTAGCAAGCTGACTGAGTAGATGTGCGCACACAGAACATGCAATGGGAAGGCCATTTTGTACAATTCAAACACTAAGCGGCATCAAGAAAACACAGCAGCCTACGTCAGGCAGGCCTCAGGAAGCAATGGGAGCAGGGAAGAGAGGGTGGATACAAGTGAACAAGAATAATTATGTATGCAAATAGGACAACTAAATCTGTTAAAATTGTTTTAGGGAGGGGGTGAGGAGAGTGATGGAGGAGGTAGATTTGATAGGATATGAATATGAATATGGACATGTCATCATGGAACAACACCCCCCTTGCACAACTAATATAAGCCAATAAAAATCTAAAAAGAAGCCAGATAAGGAAATGTTGTCCAATTAAAATTGAAAGTAGCTAACTCTTTTCTTGTTAAATAGTGAAAAGCTGTGCTGATACATTTACCCCACAATTTGTCTCTAGACAAAAAGTTTGAAATTTTACTTGAAAAAAAAGTCAACAAGAGCCAAAGCTCTGGAGGCAAAACATAGCTCACCTCTTTAGCAAGGACAATGAATGAAAATCCAGTACAAAGGACAAAGGAAGGAAGGAAGGAAGGAAGGAAGGAAGGAAGGAAGGAAGGGAGG
>NW_012267368.1:3906557-3932159 GCF_000151885.1 Dipodomys ordii
GAAGTAAGCCAGGCTCAAAGAAACATAGGTCCCATGGTTTCCCTTATTTACAATAACTAGTATATATATGAGTCAAGCAGAAAAGGTCATTTAAGTTGATGTTAGGGAAATGAACCCTAAGATATACATTCAAATGTTTTTTTCTTTCATGCGATTGTTTCTAACACATTCATAAGATTATTTCTTTGTTGCTTTGTATGTCCTTCCCCCACGGTATAACCCCTATTATCACTGTATTTGATGTCGGTATAATTTGTGGAGGGGAAGGGGAAAAACAAATCGTTTAAATAGCGATACAGGTAGACCCATTGCAACAATGAGATGTACAAGTCCTTATGTTGAAAAGGAACCTTACAACTTTGGTGCAGGGGGGGGTTGCGGGGGAGGGGGGAGGAGGATTGGGGGGGGCTGGGGGAGGATCGGAAGGGATGGGTAGGGGAAACAAAAGAGGAGGCTACAATGCTTGATAAGAAATGTACTCGTTATCTTGACCATGTAATTGTAACCCCTCTGTACAGTATTTTCACAATAAAAAATAATAATAATTTAAAAAAGTATTGAGGCCTTTAATTCAAAGGGAGAAACAACACATGGGAATCAGTGAAAATAATTCAAATTCTTCATTTTGTATTTTCATAACTCACATAGGTTTATATGTATTATTTTTCCTTACATTTTAAGTTTATATAAACTATTGTTTATAGCTGTTATTGTGATCAGAGAAGTTAACACAATATTAAATTTTCTGGCAATTTTAGATGTTGTTAAGTTTTACTGTGTTGTTTATGGCATAGTGAAACATAGCCGTGGTGTTACATACCAGATCTTCAGTCTCTTCATCCAGTATAACTGATTTTTTTCCTTTCTCTTATTCTTAGTTGTTGCCACCCAACTCCGTTTCCACATGCTTTACTACTTCAGATTCTCACAATATTGGAACCAGAGAGCACATTTCCTACATGAACTTAGCTCGATTCTCTAGCTAAACACAGAGATGAGTGTAGCAGAATTTGTTGATCCAACAGATAGATAATTCTGGTTTCTTGTCACTTTATCTCTTTGCTGAGTTTAATCCTCTTCATACGCATCCTGTTTTGTGTTTTGGAGTTTTTTTTTTTTTGGCTTGTTATTTGCATTCTTTTCCTCACTCTGGGTAACTCTAATGAAAATGCCTGACATTTGCACTGTACTTGAATG
Organism: Dipodomys ordii; assembly: GCF_000151885.1. Classification (NCBI taxonomy): domain Eukaryota; kingdom Metazoa; phylum Chordata; class Mammalia; order Rodentia; family Heteromyidae; genus Dipodomys; species Dipodomys ordii. The sequence continues at coordinate 3,907,755 of NW_012267368.1, forward strand.
CAAAATTTACCATTATTTTGAATAGTATTTTATTTTATTTATTTATTTTTTTTGGTCGGTCGAGGGGCTTGAACTCTGGGCCTGGGCGCTGTCCCTCAGCTCTTCAGCTCAAGGCTATTGCTCTACCACTTGAGCCACAGTGCCACTTCTGGCTTTTTTTTTCTGCTTATGTGGTGCTGAGGAATCAAACCCAGGGCCTCATGCATGCAAGGTAAGTACTCTACCACTGAGCCACCTTCCCAGCCCTTGAATAGTATTTTAACTACTGCAAAACCATTTATGCATTTCTTCTAGAAAGTCTTCCATTTATTGGACTATACAAGTTTAACAGATCCCTAATGGTCTTTGGTTTCCGTCATGCATGAGCGACCTTACTCAGCCCCGTTTATCCATTGTTTTAGTGAATTCTATTTTCTTTTCCTCAGGTCTAGTGATTGTGTACATCTTTCTTCCTCACCTGTGTGTAGAATTCTTCTTAGGGTCTTCTACAATGCTGAGTTAGTGCTCATGAATTACATTAATGATGCAGATCTTAAAAGACCTTTATTACTCCTTTGATTTTTTAAAAAATCTGCTAACTATGTTAATGCCAGTTAACGCTTTACTTGGGTTGAGACACATCATTCCCAGCCCTTCTGAACTCTGGAGTTTCTGCTGAGAAGGCCACCATTATTCTGATGTTTTGACCTGGTAACTTGACCCTCTGTCTTATAGTTTTTAGAACTCTCACTTTGTTCTAGGTTTGGCATTGTAATGTTCACATGGAGTGAGTCATGACTAGTCATGCCTATTTGAAGTTTAAGGCCTCCTGGACCTTTGTGTCCACATCGAACCCCTAATTTTGGACATTTTCTGCTCTTATTTCAGTGAGTTTTCTGTGGCTTTGTTTGCATATCAGCTCCTTGTTGTACAATCATGTCCCAGAGGTCTGGAATGATACAAACACACACGTGTGCATGCATGCACATGATGGAATGTTCATCTGCCTTGTCTAAGAAAGCAATCTCATCTCCTGTTGGCACAGACTGCCTGAGGGAGACCAGGCAGAGGAAGAAATGTGCTCTCTGGTTCCAATAATGTGAGAATCTGAAGTAGTAAAGCCTGTGGAAACAGAGTTGGGTGGCAACAACTAAGGATAAGAGAAAGGAAACGATCAGTTATACTGGATGAGGAGACTGAAGATCTGGTTCATAACACCATGGCTATGTTTCACAATACTATAAACAACACAGTAAAACTTACAACATCTAAAATTGCCAGAAGATTCTATATTGTGTTAATTTCTCTGATCACAATAACAGTTAAAACAATAGTTTATATAAACTTAAAATGTTAGGAAAAATAATACATATAAACCTACATAAATTAGTATGAAAGTACAAAATAAAGAATTTGAATTATTTTCACTGATTCCCATGTGTTGTTTCTCCCTTCGAATTAAAGGCCTCAATACATTTATCAATATCAAATTAATGTAATTCTACCTCTCTCTCCTTCCCTCCTTCTCTCCCTCCCTCCCTCTTTCTCCCTCCCTCCCTCCCTCCTTCCCTCCCTCCCTCCTTCCCTCCCTCCCTTCCTTCCTTCCTTCCTTCCTTTCTTCCTTCCTTCCCTTCTTCATTTTGTCCTTTGTACTAGAGTTTCATTCATTGTCCTTGCTAGAGAGGTGAGCTATTCTTAGCCTCCATAGCTTTGGCTTTTGTTGATTTTTTTTCAGGTAAAATTTCAAACGTTTTATCTAGAGACAAATTGTGGGGTAAATGTATCAGCACAGCCTTTCACTACTTAACAAGGAAAGAGTTAGCTACTTTCAATTTTAATTGGGCAACATTTCCTTATCTCGCTTGTTTTTAGATTTTTATTGGCTTATATTAGTTGTGCAAGGGGCGTGTTGTTCCGTGATGACATGTCCATACTCATATACACTGTGCCCCATCAAATCCACCGCCTTCATCACTCTCCTCGCCTCCTCCTTAAAACAATTTCAACAGATTTCATTGTCCTCAACTTGTCTTGGACACCAAATCTCAGCTGAATCCAGATTGCCCCTGCTCTCAAAACTGCTACCTCTCCCAACCTCTCAAACAAATCCCCTTCCCAGTGTTGTGTGTGTGTGTGTGTGTGTGTGTGTGTGTGTACACATGTGTGCTGGTTCGGGGGCTTACGCTCAGAGCCTGGACTGTCCCTCAGTTTTTGTGCTTAAGGTTGATGCTGTCCCATTTGAGTCACAGCTCCCAGTCCAGTTTCTTGTGGTGAATTGGAGATAAGAGTCTCCTAGATTTTCATGCCCAGGCTGGCTTTGAACTTTGATCCTCAGATCTCAGCCTTCTGAGTAACTTAGGATCATAGGCATGAAGTACCCATGCAGACCTTTCAACTGCACTTTAAATTAAAATTAAAAGCTAGGTTCGAAGACATAAAAAGTAGCATCAGTAAAATTAAGATAATGAATTAAAGATTATTTTTTGTAGGAGACAAAAAGTCCTTTGAAACAAGTGAGTTGTATATTTGAAAGGAGAGTCACACTCTAAAACAAATGGAACTGTCAAGACCTGGCCAGTGTTCAAAACTAAATGATAACCTTACTCTTTATGGATGCAAATAAGCAATGTTCCAACAGCCTCAAAAGTAAAGGGATCTCCAAACACCAAATATCTTCAGATCATTTTCAGGACAACTTCCTATGCCCTGAAGCCCATTTCTACCAGAAGCCATGAAATGATATATGAATACACAAGAAGCTGAATTTGAGCTTCATTTGAAGCCAGCATTGGGATAATGCCATTTTATTACAGAAGCAACCTCAAAAATGAGTTCACAGCAATGGGGAAAGATCACTTCTAAGGCCTGAATTTATGCAAGAAAGCACACCAGAGACCCCAGGGAATGTGGGCTGTCTGTTTGTGCTCACAGGATGGCCAAGAAACTCTGACTTCCTAAAAATTTCATTTCCCCCAAAGCTAGGCCTTTCAACCGCCTCTCTTTTATTCTTTACTTTCTTCCTTCTCAATTTTAATCAGTGCCTTGGCTTTATAGGCTACTTGCATTCCTGTGAACTCTGAAATGTGTATGCAAGCTGAGATAATATCTCCAAACATACAAGCCATATTCTTTCTTACCATAATAACTTAGGAGTACAATATGTCTCTGAAATTCTCTCTCTCTCTCTGTCTCTCTGTCTCTGTCTCTATCTCTGTCTCTGTCTCTCTCTCTCTCTCTGTGTATGTGTGTACCAGTCTTTCGGTTTGAACTCAAGGCTTCATGCTTTTGCTATTTTGCTCAAGGCTTGCACTCTACGTACTACTTGAGCCATAATTCGCTTTCAGCTTTATGTTGGAGGTAAATACAGCTTTTTCTCCCTGTCCTTGTTTTCAAACTCTGGTCTCAGTTCTTAGCCTCCTGAATATCTAGGATTATAGGGATGAGCCACCGTTGCCTGGACCACACTCATCTTAATAAAACAATAAGCTCTTGTGTATTCAATTTTTCTCATTCCCAGACCTGTCTCAAGAAAGCAAATTTGTTTTCTGCTTCAGGTTTGATGCCCTTGCATGACCTTTGACCCTCCCCCACATTAGTTGCAGAACCGACCACAAAATCCAGATTTATTTCATCTCTATGTTCCTGCTAGATTAATTTCAGTAGCTTCCTAAATTGGATATGCTATTTCCAAACAATGCCCGATTTACCTTATTCCCACAGGACAAGCCAGCGTTACCCTGTGAGCATTTCAGATCATGTCATTTCACTTATCCAAAGTCTTGGAGTCAATTTTTTAACATATCCACTTGCCTGTCTGTTTGTTAGACATGAACTCCTGAGAAGATTTAACCCCAAATGCCTAACCTCAAATAATTGTGCCATCATTTGACCAACTCCCATGCTGTCTTGTTCATCCACCCTGGGTAAATTTCCTTCTGTCCACACTGGGATGAAAATTGTTAGGCAGTTCCCTTCTGAAAGCAAAACTGCAAAATAACCATCCAGAAATGAAACCCTGGAAGCTTCTTTTTTTTGAGCAACAAAAAAGTTCTGATATTGTTGACACCCTGCAGCTATAAAGTTAATAAAATATTAGGTGATTCTGTAAGAAATGTGACTCATCTGTTAAGCAAAGTTCTCAAAGATCAAGACCAGGTGAGAATCGTGAGTCTGGATAGAAAGCACAGGTAGAAAGTAGGCTATGCCCAGTGGGTGGAGAGTCTTCAGGAAACAGGTCTTCACTTCCCTGAAGACTTAATTATTTAGAGCAGTTTTTGGCTTAGTTCAAAAGGAAAGGATTATACAGAATTCCTGTGTATGCCTTGCTCACTCAAGAATGACTTCCCTTTCAAAAGCACCCTGTGACTGGAGTACATTCTTTCTTCTGATTAAAGTACATTGACATAACCACCCCAAGCCCATAGTCTGTTCTGAGGTTTATTCTAATTTTCTTTTTTTTTTTCCTTAAGGATTTTGTGCTGGTTCTGGGGCTTGAACTCAGAACCTTGCACTCTTGCTTGGATTTTTCACTCATGGCCAGGGCTCTAGCACTTGAGTCATGCTTTCTCTTTGGATTTTTTTGCTGGTTATTTGGAGATAAAGAGTCTCACAGACTTCTATCTGAACTGACTGCAAACAGAGATCTTCAGAACATAGCCTGCTGAGAGGCTGGGATTAGAGGTATGACCACTGATGCTGCAAATCTCTAGGTTTGGATAAAAGAATCATAGGATGCATCTGCCTCTATTTGTCGTAAAATTTCCTGAGAAATCAGCACAAGTTCTAGAAAGTGCAAAGAACCGGGGGTGAAGAATGGAGAGTTTAAAATGGTAGCCTCTGTAAGCATGAAGCTTTTTCATTAGCATGAGAATTTATGTGAAAAAGTAAACTTAATAATTTTACCCTGGGCCATACATGGTGGTACCTATCTGAAATCATGCAAGGAATCATAAGAATTACAGTTCAAGGCCAGCCAAGACAAACATTTAGGAGATGCCATCTTCTCTAGCAAGACAGGCTACGCAGGTGCTAAGTGCTTCCTATACCAGCTACAGTAGAGGTATTGATAAGAGAACTGGTATCCAAAGTCCCTGAATTCAAAACCCCTGAACTGTCAAGTTGTTTTTGACATTTGTCAGTTGAAGAAAGGGAAGAAATAAACTATTTTTTGTTTTGTTTAGTTGGACTCAGGAAAATTGCAATTCTTTACCAATCTACCCATTAAACAAAAACATATGGATTTTTTATAATGTTTGGAATTCACTTGAATTAATTAAGGTGAACTTTTCATCAGAGTAAAATGAGTTTTCATAAGGAAACTCAATGAGCCATTCTGAGAGGAAAAATCCCATTATGAGCAATAGCAAGGGCCAGGGGTAGCTAAAACGTGCTTTGCTCTTTTGTTTTTGTGAAAGATTTTCTGCTCATTCAGTCCCTGCTTATATGATCAACTGTTTAAAAGTATCATTTAAAGTAAGCTGAAATGAAATATAAGAGAAAACTTTAGCAATCCAAAGAACTGTGATGACTTCACATTTTCACACAAAATCTACAGCGCGTGCTGGGCCGTGACTGGCTTTGTGGAGAAGAGAAAATCAGCAAAATCTGGTTGGTGGTGGTATCACATCGATCAATAACAGTGTACTCACTGAGCGAATAAATGATCCAATCTACTCCACAGTGAATTTTGCAGATGGCACAGTCTAGATCTCTGTAAAGAAATGGATTCTGTAATAAACCCTCATGCATAAACCATACATTTTAAAGAAAATCTATACTATTAATTAGTTGAATGCCAAACTCTCAGTGGTCAAAGATAAAGTTCGGAAGCTTTTTGTTGCTGTTGTTTTTTTCTTTGCTGGTGTAGTAATGCAACTCAAGGCTACATGCAAGTGGGAGAATTCTTCATGTCTTGGTCTACCACTTGGACCATGTCTACAGCCCAACTTTTGTGACCAAGCAGGTTTGGACTGCAATCCTCTGGATCTTAGCCTTCTGAGAATCAAGGATTATAGGCATGAGCTACTGACATCTTGCTCACAGCTCTATTTCTTTATGTCTCAAAGATCAAATCATCTCAGAAGTCTGTCTCTCTAGTCAGTGACAGGAAAATGGCAATATCCATGGATGAAGTCCACTTTTTCTTCCCCAAGGCTTTAGAGTGACACCACTTCTGGGCACATTTAACACTAAGGATCAAAGCACAAATAAGGCTGAGAATCATGACCCCAGAGGGAGGACTCAAAACTGGTTGAACATCCAGCTATCTTCAGAGTGATTGCTCTTAGAAAAGGAGGCCAACAGGAGTGGCTCCTGCCTTTAATCTTTTCTAGTCAAGAGGCTGAGATCTGTAGATCACAATTCAAAGACACCCTAAGCAGTAAAGTCCAAGAGACTCTTATCTACAGTTAATCACCCAAAAGCCAACAGTGGGATGTGGTTCAAGTGATAAAGTGCTAGCTTTGAGAGAAAGAGCTAAGAAACAATGCCCAGGCCCTGAGTTGAAGCCCTACTACCAGCACACACACACACACACACACACACTCACACACACACACACACTCACACACACACACACACTCACACACACACACACACAGGAAGTAACTTAGTGTTATACCTCTGCATATCATTATATCATTAGATAGATAACAATATCAAAAATATCATTAGAACTTAATTGCATTATTTGGCACCATACAAATAAGATTAATTTACTTCAACATCAATTTCTTAATTTATGCAAAGGGTTCACATAATGACCTAGTGTGGCTAGAAAGGAAACTGCACATTTATTTATGATGAGGTCATAGAACCACTTAGTGTTTTTAGAAGTAAGAGTCATTTGGGAAGATTAAAGTTTAAGTTTTCCTAAAGCAGGGAGAATATGAGCCACATGACCTTTCCTCGTTTCCACCTGCTACATAAATCTGACATTCCCTTTGGCTCTCTATTTATATTTCATACAACTTTGCCATGCATGGGGAGAAAGTTCAGAGCCTCTGCTAAGTTCCTGAGAATATTCCACACTCAAAGATTAATTGGAGCTGCAGAAAACTCTATTTCCAATTGTAAAATAGTGAACGCCAAGGGGCTGCTGCACCTGTGACATCTTCATGGAAAATTCTAAATCACCAAAAATGGCACTGCGGCGCCTCGAATGAGGGATCTGAGGGCTGTGGTAATAAAGCTAGCTTCGGGGAAATTTAGCTCAACTTTTCCTCAACTTCCTTTGTGAAGTTAAGGGAGGAGGGACAAAAACTTCAGTGTACCATGGCTCTCAGTCCCTATCGAGCGTCCACGTTTAGATTAATCACAATGATCAGGGGAGGGGTAGCATGTATGCTTGTGTATACACACACACACACACACATACACACGGTCACACATGCACATGCAACACACACCTGCATGTGCCCCGGGAGTCCCAAGGCTCCCAGGGCTTCTGCCCCTCAGGGTCACCAGAGACAGAAATGCAGACACCATCTTAGAATGCTTTGTCCCACGTAATTTGGTTAGTTCTTAGAATTAAGTCCTCAGGGTGACTTCAAAACGAATGCTGGACTAGAACTTTAGCCTACCAATGAACATTTTAGTTTTCATGTGGAAAAGCAAAATAATGGATTGACTGACTATTGACATTTCCACAGAGATTGAGGTTGTCTTTAAATGATACAGACAATACCTTGAAAGTAAGATACATGTACACAGGTAAGGAAATAAAATCAGAAAACATGGTTTATCTCACAGGACACATGAATTTTGAGAGTTTTATTTAGACAAACCTATAAGTGGAAACCCTCAAGTTTTTAGTAAGCTGATTTTAATAAGGTTTTGCTTCAAATTTGAACAAGGCTCCTGAGAATATAAATCACATGACACCCTAATTCTGCAAAGCAGCATGAACGGCTGATGGGAAATTATTGAGATGATAGGAGGGAAATTATGACTACAATTCCCAGCCTCTAAAAACAACATGAAATCATTTAAAAGGTGAAATTTTAAGAGAGCTAATTCATTCTGCCTAACATTTATCGACCTTCTGCTATGTCGTTTTTATGGCATTCTATACAAATTTGAAAGTCAGAAGTAAATACTATTCCCATTCTGTCAGATGGGGAAACTCATTCACTATTTCTGTATTTCACCCAAATTTTCACAGCTGGTGAGTCCTCGGAGCAGGCATTTATACCTATGATTCTTTAGGCTCAAAGCCCAATTATAATTGCTACTAGACAGTAAACGTCCACATCTGTGATTCAAACTCTGCGTTCCTACTTTCCACAAGCAATGGAGGGTTACAGGGACCACAGTGCTCAGCAGGATGAAGAGGAGTTTGTACCAAACAGCCAACCAGTAGGATCTCAGCTTTGCAGCTGACATAGAAGTAAAAAGACGCAGTGCTAAAGTCTTTGAGCGTCTTGCTCTATTCAGATGATCCCTCGTCGTCCCTGTTTCCATTGCTGAAAATTACACTGTCTGGGTGCCTGTGACTCATGCTTATAATCCTAGCTACTCAGGGAGGCTGAGATCTGAGGGTAGAGATTAGAAGACAGCACAGGCAGAAAAGTTATTGAGACTCCTATTTCCAATGAAACACACACACACACACACACACACACACACACACACACATGATCAACCCAGAAGTGGTGCTGTGGCTTGAGCAGTACAGAGCTAGCCTTGGGCACCAAAGCTCAGGGACAGTGCCCAGACCCTGAGTTCAAGCCCAGGATAGGCACAAAAAAGGGGGGTCAGGAATCACAGAACCTGTATTCAAATACCTGGGGACCAGTGACTTTTTTCTCTTTAGCACAGAAACTGTATGCTGTAAATGACTTAAGTTATTTTAGATTAGGAGAACTTCTTGCCATACACTGAGAAAAAATTTTGAGAAGTATTAGGACACTATGCATATAGGTGAAAAACTGATTGCTCTATGAATATAAGTGAATTTGCATGCCAACCTGCACAGATTGGCTCAGTAAGAATCATTTTAGGGGATATCATCTCTCAGGCATAAGATTCTTATGTCTAGAACCTTTTAAGGATAATTATAATTTTGTTTTCAGCATTAATTCAAGGTTGACATTAATTTTTAAGTTATCACCACCATAATTGTTATTATTTATGTTTGTACTTTTTAGATTATTTTATTTCTTTTCTTTGTGTGTGTGTGTGTGTGTGTTTATGTGTGTGTGTGTGTGTGTGCGGGTACGTGTGCATGTGCATGCGCACATTTGTACCAGGGCTTGAATGTAGGGCTTTGAGATCCTGTTGGGCTTACTTGTTCACAGCTGGTTCTCAAGCACTTGAATCATGATTCCAATCCTTGGATAATTTTAAAGTGATTACTATATTGAGTCATGATATAGATTAGCTCATTTAATTTAACCAATAAATAGTTGCTATGGCTGGGTCTCTTTTACACAGGACAATTTCCAAGCTTCAGTTTAAGGTGGTCCTGTAACAAACAACATGACAAAGTCAGCCTTCACAACCAGGGGAAAATTTGTTCCAATGTCATCGAACGCTGTGCAAGAATTTCTTCATTGTCAGCCTCAGAAGATAACTATTATTGTTAATTGACTTGTGTGGCCATTTCAGCCTAATTTCAAGGCACTAATGCTGACGATTCGGAATCCATATGCATTTATCTCAGGTTTATGAAAACCTCACTTCCTTTCCATTACTGAACTTTCTAATTTTTATGCTAACTGCATCTATGAAAGTCATGTTCCCTTACTAAATAGGCCGGAGATGACTCAGAGATGCTACTTTGAGACAGATCAATAACACTTTCCAAATGCTGGGCCCGTGTGTATATTTTAGATTGGACTTTAAAATACTACAAGAGGGAAGAGAGGGTTTGAAAGCCATGCCCTTTACCCTGAAGCAACACACAGACCACCGCTTCAGTGCTTGAGATACGGGAGTTCAGAGGTCAGCCAATAACCACTTCCTTCCTTATTGCCCCTCAATTTGTGCCCCTTAAACTTCATCACAGTTTGCAGTTGCATGAAGAGCGCGCCTGAGTCTAACTTTGCTCTGATCACCCCAACACTGGAATACGCTGAACCCCACAGACAGAAGCCCCAATTCCCTTTCTTGATGAAGTCAGATGAAACCTAGGCACATGAAATGGAGGATTTTTGGGTTCCTTATTGGCTTGGAGTTAAATGTTATTGTATTTTTTATCAGAGACTGAAAAGCCCTGAGAAGGGCTCTACCACTGAACTCTTCTTCTTAGGCTGGCTTTGAACCAGGATCCTCGCATCTCAGCCCACTAAAGAGCTAGGATTGCGAACCTTCGATCATTATTCAGGGAAATTTTGTCCATTTATTTTGGATAAAGAAAAATGGTGAGATCTTTGAATTCAGTTATTCACTGGTTTTAATCTGTGATCTTGCTGATATTTATTTATGCGATCTTTTTTTTTTTCTTATACTGGGTTTCTACTCATGTGCTCACGTGCGGTGCTGCACCACTTAGTATGTTTCCAGCCTTGGGAAATAATTTGAAGAGAGTACATTGAATTCTTATAAAATAACTTTTGTTGTCTGGATTTAAATTCAAACTAACGCAGATTGCTTCTTATTTTATTTGTGCTTCACAGTAACTTTCATTTTCCAAATTAAACCTTTATTTTGAAAGGACTTTAGAATAGCAACTTGTTTGAACAGATCATGGAGAGATTTCCACTTTCCACCAATGATCACACTTCTGTCCACGCAAGGACGTGGAGGAGTGTGTGTGCTGAGATTCACAGCCATCCATCACCACCAAAATCCACCGTACATGAATGTATTCTTCATTTCTCTAATTGTATTATTTTAACTATAGTTTCTTCATGGAACAATGCAATTTGTAACCTTTCCCATTTGGCTGTTCATATTCAATATCAACTTGTCATGATTAAACTGGACCGTTATTTATGTCATTATTGTACACCTTTGAGTCATAATCTATGAAATGATCGCACCATATGTGTTCATTCATTAACTCATCAAGGACATGTAGCTTGCCCACTCATTTTCATGACTACACAGAAGCATCTGCATCACGGGTTTATGATCGTGGGGTGGGTGTCAGTGTGGGTGTGGGTGGGGTGTGCTCCAGTTTTTCTGGGATCACCTCACACACATGTACTTGAACTGCTTGATTTCATTCTTAGTGTTTTGGTGAGCTGAGAAAGACTTTCTGCAGTCACTGTTTTCTGTGCCGATAATGTGTCGAGGATCAAGTTTCTTCACGTTACCTATGTATTCTTTGATTATCACGTGTTTTTATTTGACATGTTAGGTGCCCAGGGATAAGTCATGGACATTCTAATTTGTGTGTCCCTAATACCTAATTGTGTCAAGAATATGAGAATATTCTCACGTATTGTGATCTGTTTCTATTTTTTTTGAGAAAGAATTTCACTCTTTTTCTAGTTTGAAATTGAACTCCGTTTACTTATAGGAAATATAATTCTTTGTTTAATATGTTTGCTCTTCTTCTGGTCAGTACCATCTTTTTGCTCTACAAATTAGGGTTTTCATTGATCAAAAATTAGGTGTTTTGTTGATTTGATTTTTAAATTATGAGGAAATTTAACCACCTTTTTTTGTGGATCCAAATTGGGGACACAACTAAGATCTACTCACACACTGAAGATATACTGTTTATATTTTGCTAAAATTTTAAGTGTTTTATATTTAATACATAAATCATAATTTGTTCTTATTTACTTTTACACAAGTCCTACATTTTGTTAGTTTTTTCTAAGCCAGTTCATGTGCCATATGCCTTTTCTTCTCAAGTTTATTGATTTTTAAATTGGTAGTACTAAGCTTTTCTGGCCTCCCTAGAATTGCTCATAGTAGGCAATAGTTTTCAAACCTCTTGCTAACGTACAGTTATTAGTAAGTCTTCAAGGTTGTGTATGTATATTTGTGAATGATATTATCTTGATAAATTTCATACCCTCGCTGGTTTTGATATTAGGATTTTCATTATATTTTCAGTGTTTTAGAACTTCATTAAATGATTGGTAGAAAGTCAGTCCATTCCGGTGGGATGCTAATAAAACACAGGTCTCAGAATCTGATTTCTGTGTGTTCCAGAATGTTTCCCAGTGGCTCACTCCTGTAATCCAAACTGCTCAGGGAAATGAGACATGAGGATTGCGGTTTGAAGCCAACCTGGGCAGGAACACCCATGGGACTCTTATATCCATGAAACCATCACAAAGTCAGAGGGTAGAGGTGTGGCTCAACCACAAGAGCACTAGCCTTGATTGAAAAAGCCAAGCAAGAGCAAAACACCTTAAGTTTGAGCTCCAGTATTGGCACCATGATAAGAACAACAGTAATTGATGAGTCTCCTCTGAAGCTGTCTGGATATAGGGATTTCTTTAGAAAGAGGTTTCCATAGGTTTCCACAGCCTCAGCTCTCATCTGTAGATGACGCAGCACATCTGCTCTAGAGGATTTTAGGTTGTCTATGCCAATGCATGGTGAGCACGGTCATTATATTTTTATTATTTTATCATGAATTGCTTTATAGTGAGAAAATTAAATTTCTGCTTAGTTTTTAACATTGCTTCATCAATGCACTTGCATTTTTTGTGCATCGTTAGAATGGTTTTATTTCTCTGCTGGTTGTCAATGAACTGACTTCATCTATTTTATTACTGCAGTTGTAAATACCTGCTTGATTTTTATGTACCAAACTATATTCTTTTGCTTCTCCACTGGCAGTAATGATCAGTTTCCATATACCTTTCTATGTTAACTGTTGCTTATATAAATAAACTCACTGTTTAGTTAAGTCTGCATCTTTTTATATTAAATTAAAATATTTTAATATCAAAATGATGGATTAATCACTCTTTTGGGATACATTATGGATGGACATTCAAGCCCCTGTTGTCCAGGAAGCTGGGAAAACTAGCCAGTCTAATATATGTATATACATATTTATTACAATATTAATATAAATATAATATATATATTAGACTGGGTATATATGACATATTAGACCATATATATAACATAATATGATATGATAGAATATATATTCTGCTAATATATATTAGCAAAGCTAATTTGCAAAAGGTTTGAGAAATGTCTCCACAGCTGGAGGGTTTTTTAATACAGTCTGCACCCACTGCTATCCAATCCACTGGGATTTTCACTTAAGATTAATATTGAGTTTCTCTTTTCCTTCAAAAAATGATTTCTGATCAATACTAGCTGAAGGATCAATGAACCTACAATAGCTCTCAGTATTACCTGTGGAGTCTATGACTGTAAACTTGACCATACCAGATTTGAAGGTATCATGCACGTACGTGGCTACTTTGACACTGAGTGGAAGCTGTTCTTGTACAATCCTTGGGTGGAGGAGCTGTGGGAATATGTGTGGCTTCTTGTAGGCTCTCAGCACCTTCTCCTAACCACTGGGAAGTTCTTCTTGTATTCATTGACCTATGTTGTTGTAGGATGAGAATTGAGGGGTACTTGAGATTTTAGGAAATAGTATACCATGCTTTGTTAATACTGCTTATAGGTGGAGTAGCAACCACTGCCTTTCTATTCACAGGGTTGTGTGTGTTTGTGTATGTGAGTGTGTGTGAATGAGTGTGCATGTTTGTGGGTGTATGTGAGTGTACATGTGTGAGTTTATACACTAGCACTGGAGCTTAAACTCAGGGTCTTGGCCTCTTAGCTGTTTGTTTTCTTTTTTTTATTCAAGAATGAACGAGCCAACTACATGAGCCAGCTACACTTCCAACTTTCTGCTGGCTGAATAAAAGTAAGAGTCTCACAGATTTAGAGACATGTAAAATTTATCATGTCCTAGTGTACTTTTTGTCTTTCAACCAGTATGTTTACCTGTAGATTTGTAGGCACATTCTAGCTACCACAAAAGAGGGAAACCATGCAACCTGTGTTTCTCTGGGTCTGGCTTTCTTTTTTCTTTTCTTTTCTTTTTTTTCTTTTGGCTGTCATGGGGCTTGGACTCTGGGCCTGAGCACTGTCCTTCCATTCTTCAGTTCAAGACTAGCGCTCTACCACTTGAGTCACAGCACCACTTCCAGTTTTCTCAGTGGTTTATTGGAGATAAGAGTCTCACTGTCTTTTGTGCCCGGGCTGGCTTTGAACCGCAATCCTTAGAACTTAGCCTCCTGAGTAGCTAGGATGACAGGCTTGAGCCACCAGTGCCCAGCTGAGTCTGACTTTTTTGATGCATCTAATTTTTCCCAAGTCTTTCTATTTCCTTACAATGGTACTATATCATGTTTTCTAATGGATGCATTCAATTCCACTGTGTATATATCTCACATTTTCTTGATCCATTCATCCATTCAGGGCTATCTGCGCTGATTCCATATATTGTCTATGGTAAATAATCCTGCAGTGAACATGGTTGTCTAATAACTTCAGGGAGTTTTCTAGGCATTCACATACAGTGATATCCAAGGAAGAGAGGCTTAGGAGAATAACACAAAGGTGCAATATCTTTAACAAACTCCAAGAAAGAGAAACCAGGATTTTCTTTGTTCCTGTTTTTATTTTCCTTTTGTCTTATTTATTTACTTGTCTTTTGGGTTGTAAGGGGGCCACAGAAATAGAGAGGGACAAAAGGTGAACAAATGTAGCACTGATACTCACTAGATACTATATGGAATATGAACTATACAACTTTTGGATGGGGATGGGAGGGAAAAACTGGGAGTACGAGACAAAGTGACATTATCCAAAAAGAAAGGAACTCATTACCTGATTTATGTAACTGTAACTTCTCTGTACATGCATTTAAAAAGTGACACAGACTTGTGGCTGGACTGGCTTTGATCCCTGATCCTCAGGTCTCAGCCTCTTAAGTAGCAGGAATTACAGGGAGCAACTAGTAGTGCCTGGCTTATTTCTATCCATTGTTTAAACACACATTAATGAAAACTACAACACTGCATAGAAAAAATACCAACAAAATATAGAACAAGAGAAATCAAAACAATATAAATGAGTATAATGCACATATATGTGGGTATATATGCAGACATATATATATATATATACATACATACATACTTATTACCAGAGCAGATTCTGAAAACCTGCAGGCATTCAAAATTAATGATTTTTCATTGGCATATTAACCAGGAGGCAGTGTGTTTGGGATGTACAGTGGTAGTGAAGTCAGTTTAGTACACATCTTAACCATATAATCCTGACCACAGGAAAGACTTTTCTTTCTGTTTTTAGTAGAGAAACCTGGTTGTAGGGGACAATTTCATCATCTGATACCATATTTTAGAAAACAATCATATTTCTTAATAAATGAAGATTGCCTTAAGTAACTAATCCATTCTACATATTTCTATATTATTTTAAAACAAATACACATGGATATGTGTTGTGTGCATTTGTATAAAAATAGTTTGTTGTCACCTCATTGTCTGAATCATGGACTGAATCTTCACATTTTTCCTAGAAGGTGGACTCATACATGTTATATACATAGAGATGTATGTAACATGACCAAATGTATGACAAAATGTCATATATCTTTTGGATGAAAGCAATCTTATTTCATTGTCCTGGGGAGGGGATGAGAGCAAGAGGGGAGTAATCTTTGTACTTTTTCCTACCTCTTTACTCTTCTGTTGATCAACAATTACCATAAAATAGATTAAGCATTAATTTCTCTTCCTAATTAGAAGAGACTATGCTAGCCAGATGATGTGACAGGCAATGCAATCATAGCTACCCAGGAGGCACATATCTGAGGATCCTGGATTGCAATTCAAAGCCAACCTGGGAAGGAAAGTCAGCGGGATTTCAATGAACCACCAAAAACGCAGAAGTGGAGCTGTGACTCCAGTGGTAGAGCACTGGCCTGGAAAAAATAAAAAATAAAAAGCTCAGAGATAGCACCCACGACCCTGAATGCAAGCTTCAGTAACAACACAAATAAAAATAGTAATAATTAATTAATTAATTAACGAAAGAAAGTAAACAAAGAAAGGACTAGTGGAGAGCCCCATGTCCCTGAGGGGATTGCTTCAGGGCATAGAAAGCTGTCACTGGTCGGCTAGCCTGGGATCTGGAAGTGGATGACCATGGAGAGTTCCGAGGAAGACAGCCAGGTGAGCTGAGCCAGACCTGCAGGACCAAGCCTGAGGTGGGCCTGAGACTGGCCACGCCCTGTGAGGCCAGCTGACTGCATCCCTGGTGTGTGCTTCTTTCTGGAAGGTGCTATGGTCCCTCCTTCCTCCCTCCCTCCTCCATTCCCAAGCCTTAGAGCTTCAACCAGCAGCTCACTGGCCAGCATTCTTGACCCGTGCTCCCTGGAAACGCTCCTTCAAAGACAACAGAGCTTGCAAGCAGCCAAAGAAACTGTGATGGCACCATTATGTAAGAACATAAAATACTTTCAACCAAGACAGCAGCAGATATTCATGAAACACTTCACAAACAGGCTCTTAGTGGAGGCTAATAAAACACCTCTGGTTTGAACATTTCCCTTTGCTATGTTGTAATGAATTTGTTTTTATATAATTTACAATCTACAGGATGTTAAATAGCCTAATTTATAAATCAGGGCCACAAGTAGAAAGGCCTGCTAGTCTAGTAGAATTAAACACAGAGAGAGAGAGATGCAAATGCACTATGGACGTTATCAGAAACAATGACCACAGTTTGAATTTCCTCTTTAATGTTTTGATTGTGTTGTTTTGCTGCTTTATTTGAGAGATGGTATTCCATTTCTCTCTTATAGCAATGTTGAATTGCCCAGTATTCGAAATAATAGAAGTGTCCAATAAATACATATTGAATAAAATAAGCAAATGATTAGATGGGTGAATACCTCTCCTGTAGAGGTGACATTAAAGGAATAGCTCCAATGTTTGTCAACATTGAAACCTCTGAATAAAATTGAACCTTCATTTCTTCTTAGCCACAGTAAAATATCTGCACACTCAGATTCTATCCAGCTCTCTGCCTAGCCATGCTAAGAAAGATCAATGGAGAGAGGACTTTCTCTTCTTGTCTCTGTCCTATTTTTGACCACAAAACCTGTCACACTGATCTATTAATATGGTGGATTTCTTCCTTCAGTCCAAGTGACAAGGCTGCTATTTTTGAAATAAGTCCTATCTTTTCATTATAGGCACAATGAATGATTAAAGGCTTCAGCACTGGGAATTACTAAACCTTTGTCTAAGAATATAGGCAATCTCAAAGTTGAATTATTGTGCTAAGAAGAAAAAAAGAAGAAATTTCACCCAATGTGTCCACAGAAAGTGTACAAGATATGATATGATGGGTTGTAATGAAAGACAGAGGTTATTCTTTTCCTACTTTCAGAAGAAATTTCTTTTATGGGACAGAAAAGGGCATTATCTGCAGTCTAGTTCTTAAGCAGAAAATGGATAAGTCTAGTGGGAAGTCTCTTTGGCCTTGTCTTACATGAAATATGAAATATGAAATATATTGATTTTCCTTTTGCTTTGTTCCACAGAGAAGATTACAACAAAAACTGTATCTTACATCCATATTAACTACACTTTCAATAAAAGGTTCTTTTTTTGGTCATTCTTGGAGACAGAACATTTATTTCCTTAAATGATAAGGCCAGTATTTGAATAAGTAACACCATTTTATCACATCATGTGAAGATTAAAATAATTCGACCATTACTGGAGAGATGGAAATGATCATTGTTTTTAATAAATTGATTGTTTCAAATTAATTTCTTAAAATATTTTTACCTTGTCAAGTCTAAAATAAGATGAAATTGGGGTGTTGGTATGATATGGGTAAATATCCTGGGTAAAAGGAACACTTTTATAATCTTTATTATCTAAGTCAATAAGGGAAGATGCATTTCATCGTACAAAATATTATTCTGAGTATGAAGTAGAAATGAATAGGAGATAGTTAAATAACAGTTTTTTTTAATTAAGACTAAGAAAACACAATAAAACTATATCTAGTAGTATAAAAATGTTCCCAATGGAACTCTTCCTTTATCTAAACTCTTTCTTCATCTAACCAGTCCATAAGTCACCTTTATTGTTTTCGCTGGTGTAGAAGAGGACTCCAAGATGTAGAGTGAAAACATTTTTTTTTCTAAAAACCCAGTTTACAGTAATTATAGCAGAAAAGTTCCCAAGTGTTGAGAAAGTTATGGAAATCCAATTATTGGAGGTTGTTCAATCCCCAAATATACAATCAGAAAAAAATCTACGGTATAACATTGCTAAGATTCCAAGAGTTCAAAACAAAGACAAAAACCAGTGAAATTTCCAGGCAGGAGCAGCCAGTGTAGGTATCAGAGGCAGCACAGACTTACAAGCATGAGAGGCCTGGACCAGGAGAGCAGGGACTGTTGTGTTGCAAGTCCTGAAAGAAGGTAGATTCCAGGCAAGTTACCTTCAAAAGCAAAGGAAATATAAGGACTTTCTGGAGAACGCATAATCTAAAGCAAGTCACAACCTCTCCGCTAGACTTCCGAAGACACTTCAAGGCAGCTTCCACAGAGCAGAGGAAAGAAAACATACATTCTCAACAGAGAGGAGGCCATAAACAAATCAGAAAGAGGAACACCAACCAGGTCTTCACTCAGCTAACCAGAAAACCTTTCAAATGCATAGTGGAGAAATTGGCAACATACTTCTGTCAGTAATAAAAGGTAATCCAATCAAAATTAATCCAAATAGTTAAAGAAGTTTAAAACAAAGTTCATCAAGAAGATACAATGAATAGATGTAATATATATCATATAAGATATGTGATATCTATGACATATAATATGTGCACATATGTGTGTATTTATGTGTATATATGTGTGTGTACATTCTGATACTTTGATATCCATGTTAGTGTTACTGGAGTCGCAAGTTCTAGCTGTGGAATCTGCACATGAATGCTTAAAAAATAAAGTATGTCCATCTGTATAACTCTATTCAACCCTGAAGCAGAACAAAACCATGTCATTACCAGAAAGAAAAGAAAAGGCGAGAACTGAAGATTATCCTGTGAAGCAAAGCAGATGAGATTCAGAAAGAAATGCACATTCTTGCTCTCCCATGCAAACCTAGATACTAAAATAAGGCAGAAAGGTAGATGGTGGGGGTGGAGCTCAGCAGCCAGGCACAAGAAGACAAGCCGGGGCACTCGGGGAGAGAAAAAAGATCACAAGTGTTTGACTATGATGTCATGAGAAAACCTACTGTCTGTGCAATTCATATAGGACAATAAAGATGTTTGCTAGCATTCAGCTGTTCAATAGTTTTCTGAAACTGCTCTTCTGCTCTTCTCCCAACCATTTTCCAGAATATTCCTTTCTTCCTATTGCTGATGACCTTAGGGTCATGATATGGCTGCCAGGAGAAAGTAGATGTAAAACCATTGCATTTGGAGAAATTGGGAAGCAATCATGCCTAGACAATCTTTTGCTTCATTCAATCAATTCTAATGCAAGTTTGTTTCCCACACTCATTCACACACACACAAACACACACAAGAAACAAAGGCAGAATTTATTTGAGCATAGTATTGAATTGACACAATTTGAAGCTTGGATGTGGGCAATATCATTTTAACCGCATGAGTTTTCAAACCAGAAGATAAAAGATGAATTGGAAAAAAGACAGTTGAGCATCTGACAGGGAGATATTTGCAGAAGTCTTTCTGCTCCCATTGACAAGGTCTGCACGTGTCAGACTTTCAACTGTGCCCATCTGTGAATGAAGCGCATTCAAACAGTCCAGTTTGTGCATATGTGCATGTATGTGTATGTGTGTGTATGTATACAGGTGTGCTAATATTGGGACAAGAGCTTGAGTCTGCATGTTATCCCTAAGCTTGTTGACTCAAAGCTGGCCCTCTACTACTTGAGCACAGCTCCACTACCAGCTTTTTGGTGACTAATTGGAGATAAGAGTGTCACAGAAATTCCTGCCTGGGCTGGCCCAGAACCAGGACCCTCAGACCTCAGCCTCCTGAGCAGCTAGGTATGAGCCACCTGCACCTAGATCCCTTAATTATTCAATGCAAAATTGTCTGCAGAGCTGCAGATGGAATCTGATGAGTGGCTGATGATTGAGGGTCCAAGGATGAGAAAAAGCATGCACTCACTGGGAACACGCATCGTGCTGCCTCCTCTGCCTTTCTGTAGGGACTCAGCGTTGAGTGGTCACCACCTTTTCTCCGTGCCCTCAGCCAGGTCTGCCCAGGCTGGGATGGAGGACTTAAGCCTGGCTGTAAGTGGCTCACACCCAGTCCCTGAGCATTGAGATCTGAAGCCAAGACCAGTCAGGCAATTCCGAGAGGTTCATTCACAACCAGCAAAAAACTGCAAGTGCAAGCGTCCATCAACTAACAGAGTGCCAATTCGGAGAGAAAAAACTTAGGTACAGCACTTAGGGCCGTGGGTTCAAGCCCCAGTGTGGGCACATCGAAAATCAACAGGACTTACCACAAATTAGTGGTGGCGTGGAGCGGTGTGTCCCATCCACGATAGCACAGCAGGTGTGCCATGCAGAGCTCCCTTGCCAACTTCTGCTTTACATGGTTTCTGCATTATTACAGGTTGCTGTATGTTTATTGATTTGATTGATTGGAGGAAATCCACACTCTGCTTTCTACGGAGAGACAAATCCACAATTTTCTCAGTCTTCTAGAATTGGAACCTCAGAGTCATTGTTTACCACTTCCTTCCCCGCACCACCAATTAATTCCCCAATCCCCTGATTTTCTTTCTGCAAACTCTCTCATCTGCCAGTTCTCTTTGTTTTCCTGGTCTGTTGCCACAGGCCTATTGGCATTGACACTTTCCCAGCACAGATGTCATCTCTCCTCCTTCTCTGTTTCCTTGTGCCTGTTGGCCTGCCTCATCCTTAGAGGATAGAGATAGCACGTGTATTAGACCGAATGCAAACTGTGCTGCCTCCCTGTGACCCTCGACAGCTCTGCCTCAGGAAACAGAGTGGGTGTGTCTCTGCCATATCTCCAGTGTGAGGGAAAGAACGGCTGCCTTGGTCCCTACCCAGAAGTCAGGGCACTCTTGCTCTCTGCCCATCCTGGTACAGCAGGACAGGCTGGGATTTAGAGGCAAATTCACCTGGACTGGGGCAAGAGTTACCTGGAATCTGCACTATGTGAACACTCATGGAGCTCCTACCCTAGAGCCTTTGCAAACTTCGCACACTGATGAGGAGAAAGATCAAGCCACGGAGACGGAGGAAGGGCAGGTGTTGCCAGGAGTGCTCTCAGCAAACAGCCCTGGTTTGCCTCTTACCCTTTTTGAGACCTCTTGCATTTTCATTTCCTGCTTCTTTCAGTGTTCGATTTTTTAGGGTTTTTCTGTGTCCAGGAATGAAGACGCACTCTGCAGCTTCAGAAAACTGACCACTCACATTTTATATTCTTTACACAAAGAGATTGTATTGTGATATTGCTATGCTTGCAAAAAATTACACTTGGATCAAATTCTCCCTTCTGTTTATCTATCTAATCCCCTCCTGCCTTTATAAAGCAGTTTAATGGGTCTCATGGATTGATCTTTCTACTTTTCTTTCCTTCATTCGTTCGTTCCTTCCTTCCCTTCTTTCTTCCTCTCTTTTTTCCTTCCTTCCTCCCTTTCTTTTTCTCCTCCCTGTTTCTTTATTTCTGCTATCCATGCTCCCTCTCGCTTCTCTCCCCTCTCCTTTCCTTCCTTTTTATTTTTGCCAGTACTTAGGTTTGAGCGCAAGATTTGTGGAACTATGCAGGCCGTAGGTCTGTTAGTCCACACGTCTAGCCCTCTAGTTTGTTTTTTTTTATTAGATAGTGCCCTGTATATTTTGTCATGCTAGCCTTGCACGGTTACTCTTATAATGTATGTCTCCCAGTATAACTGGAGTTACAGACACATACTTCGCACTATCCTTGTACTTCAGATGGGGGTGTCTCAAACCTTGCTCAGTCTAGCCTCAAAATAGGATTTCTCCAAAATGTGTTCTCCCTACCTAAGTAGCAGGATTAGAGATATGAGCCACCACAAGAGCAGAAACAGAGACTGCAGGAAGATCAGACAAACCCTCCCTCCAGGCAAGAGGTCTGACTCCCTCACCAGGTGAGAGTCCTCAAGACTCCTATCTTGAGCTGTGGCTCAAGCGGTAGAGCACCAGCCTTGAGTGAAAGAAGAAGAGACAGTGCCTGGGCCCTAGTAGTGGCACAGGAAAAAGGAAAAGAAAATAAAACCAAATTTTCCTTCTGCCCACACCACAGGGTATTCTAGTTATCTGCTTTGCAGACACAGCACATAATGATGTGAATTTTTAAAATGTGCAAATTTGCTCTTCTAACATTAACTTTAGAAAATAGATCTCTCATTGCTAGATAAGGATAAATAGGAAAATGGTTTATGTCTCTCCAGTATAAAATTTTATGATTCCATTAGTCAGAAAGTAATCAATTTAGTAGAGATTGCATGATTACATGTGGAAATACAAAAATTAAGTTTAATAGTCATCTCCACAGGAGGCCTTCGAACCTTCGCGGTCCTAATTCATGGTTGCTGATAATTTCAACTTGACTTTTCATTACAAAAATAAATAAATAAACAAAACATAACCCCCCCCAAAATAAAACCAGCACTGCTGTGAATCCTTATTACCAAAATGCAATCAAACACCACAAAATGGCAAAAATGTAAATAGGTAACATTAAGGCGAGAAAAAGAAGTCCCTAATGCTCATACACACTATAAGAAAAATACTCAAATTAATTTTCTCCCCAGGAGCCTAATATAGCATACTACTTATAATATCAAGTGATTGTAATACACACACACACACACACACACACACACACACACACACAATTTTTATGGTCAACACAGCCATCCTGCTAAGTTGTAAGGAGCTCTCAAGTATGCAGAAAGCATGACATAAATGCACTCCTCTATTTGCTGCCTGCACACCATTCATCTGGGCAGCAGCTAGGTCCTAGGCAGAGTTGGTGGCTTTCCTTCTGTAAGAAGCCATTTGTATGCACTTCTTAGTAAGCTTGTCAGAGAATAATTTCTGCAGTAAACCACCCTCAAATTATCTATGAAGTTTATGCAGACAATTTAAGAAGCATTGTTTACAACCAGCGCTCTGTGTATGCAGTATACCCAATGGTTTGCATGGGCTCCATGCAGCCAGACTCATAAACATCCCAACGGGACCTGACTTTTATTTCTACTGGAGTATGGAGGTTCCATACCAGTGATGTCAAAGTCAATTCAGATATTTGCTTCCTCCAAGTTAGATATATTATTCTTGGAAACATCTCAAAAGATCCCATTAAAAAAACAAAATTATACTCATTTTGCAATTGTACCAGCTCAGCTATAAGGTGTCCAAGAGAAAAGCCCCTTAGAAAACATGTCCATTTGAAGATCATAAAATCCCTATGGAAGGTTATATAATGAGTTTAATTAATAATGGTCACAAAAGAGAATGCTGCTTGCTACTCAAATATGCTTGCATGTCTCTAGTATATTATTCTCTAAGTCCTCTGTACTTCAATCTCACACACTTGACCTCACACACTTGACTCATGCACTATGACCTCATGCACTATGACCTCACACACTTGACTTCATGGGCTATGACTTCATGCAGTTGATTCTCATGCACTTGACTCTCACGTGCTATGACCTCATGCACTTGACCCTTGTGAACTTGACCCTGTCAGCATATGTCCAAAAATCCTCCCCAGTGTTCCCGCCAGTGTGTTCTTACCCTCACCCAAGGACCCAAAGGATCGGAGAAGAACATCCCTAAATTTGCATCACCATATTCCTCACCAGCACTCGCTCTCATCAGTTCTCTTTCTGTTTTTCTCTCTGAACACCCCAATCTCACCTCAGTAACACTTTTAGAGGACATCACACCAACAATTTCACCAATTTCTCTATTCATTTAATGGGTTTTCCTCTTCTCTCATCCAAATCTTCACAGTAAAGAGAAGATCTCTTTTATTATTCCTACCAATTTCCTTTCACTGGTTCCCAAATTCTTTTAATTCTGGCTACTATTTATCGTTTCTAGTAACTATTCTCAAGAACTGAGAGAGAAGGTAACTGTCTTTTTTTGCTCAATGCTATTTTTTCCATGTAGCTCTTTCCTTTCTTCCTCCCTCCCTTTTCTCTCTCCTTCATTTTGTTCTATTTATTGTTTTATTTTGAGGTGTGTGTGTGTGTGTACAGGTGCATGCTCATGTGCACATGCTCATATTAGGACTAGAACTTTAATCTCAATGTTCTCAGTTAACTTTCTTGTGCATAGCTGTTGCACTAACACTATAGTCATACCTCCAGTCATCATTTTGCTAGTTAATTGGAAATATAGTCCACAGACTTTTCTTACTGGCTGACTTTTATCCCCAATCCTCAGG
>NW_012267368.1:3932729-4005286 GCF_000151885.1 Dipodomys ordii
GGTGTGGGCCACAGGAGCCTGGCATAAAACTGATCTTCTTAAAACTTTCTAGATGCCTGTTACTCCTACCGTCGCATCCATTTGTGAAGATACACCACATTAGTGAGTCATCTGTGAATACATTCATTCTCAACTTTTATTGGATTTAGCTTCTTTTTAATGTTTGTCCTACTACCCTGCTTTAATTTCAAATCTGTTGAAGAACAGTCTGAAGACAGGCCTCTCTTTTCTTGCTCTCCATCAGGAGTGTTCCACCAGGTATACCACATTCGATATGAAGTTAGTGTGGGTTTTATAGACGCTTCACTGAAGGTCAAAGTGTTCTTCTCATTCTCTAAGAGTTTCTAAACATGGACAAATGTTTGGTTCCATATAAAAGACTTTTACTTTATCATGTCATATAATCATATAAATTTTCTTCATTGCCCTACTGAAATATTTTTGCTATTGTTCCTTGATACTCTATCTTACTCACTTTTAATTATCTTTATAATTCAATTTGGCTCACCTCTTAGCATACTAACTATGTATCTTTTGAAAATGTGTCATTTTGTCTAAGAATTTCAAATATGCATATATAATTTGTTCAAGTTCAAAATAAGACTACAACATGTCAAATGCCTCAAAAGTATGTGCTCACAGCCCATTCCCTCCCCAGCCCAGTCCCTTCTGCTACATGCTCACTGAATCTGCTTTTACCATTACAATCATCAATGCATCTCATGTTGCTACCAATAAAATGGTTCCATACTAGGCCAATTCTAATAAGAAAATAGTTTTATTTTAGTTTTATTCACCCTTCTCCAAAATGCTCTCTTTCTGTACATAGATCTGAATGCTTTACTCTGCTCACTAGGTTCTACTTGAAGATGTTTTCATTTGTTTTAAGGGAGTGGAAATGTTTTTCCTTTGCTGCTGAAGCCTAAACTGAGTGGACATTGCCTTCCACACTGCTTTACTTTGTCTTTCCACACTTAAAGATGGCACATTGTTCTCCAAAAGATTTTCAGTTTATGTACATTTTCTAAGGATGAAAATGACTGCCTTCACACTGTTTTCATTTTGGAAATGAAATCAGAAATCACAATACATTAATAAGCTTCTACAAATCAAATTTTCATCAGCAAATTGTGCTTATACCTGAGAAGTATATCTTCCAGTCAAAGAATATTACTTATAATGGGCAGATAACAGTGTTCTGACATTTGTATATTTTACTGAAAAATAAAACATTTTTTGGCACCAGCCTGTAACATTGCTGAATCTTCATTTTCATACTTTGTACATATGTGGGGAGAATGTCCTGTATTAATATTTATATTATTCATGCTTTGATGTCTCTTATCACATTGCTAGCTAATTAAAATTGTAAGTTAGAGAACTAATACAATTTAAAATGTCTATTCTGAGAAGAATTCATGAAGCCATAGATTGGAAGCAGAAATCGGAGAGAGAAGACTTACGTCAAGTTGTTCAAGGAGACGAATTTCACCCTTCAGCAATGTATCAGAAATGCATGCTATAGGAATGGAGACAAACTGCAGTGTCGTTTCTTCCCACAAGGCATAATTCTCAACCTTGAGAATCATTCCCTTCTCAGTAGATAGAAGTGTATGTGTGAGAGAGAGAGAGAGAAAAAGAGAGAGAGAGAGAAAGAGAGAGAGAAGCAAACAGACACAGACAGAGTCAGAGAGAGACACAGACAGAGTCAGAGAGAGACAGAGACAGAGATAGAGATAAAGACAGAGGAAAACTCATAACTTCAATCTATTTAATGTTGATATTCTTTGTACTTAGGAAATATTGAAATATTGAATATGAAACTACATGAAAAATGCACTATTTACTTTCCAGAAAGTTTTTTTCTGGGTCAAGAGATATCATGGTTCTTCATAAGATTTGCTAATGCACTTCATTAGAACTTTAAGGCATAGCAGATATAATAGAAAAACATCTGATTTTAAAATATGAAATATAAACATTGCCAGGCTGGAAGTTTTCCTAAAATAAATCAATGCAAATTTCTTTTTGAGTTATAGAAAAACAAAGTATGATACCTGCTTCTCTGTTTGAAAATCTTCACTGGTCTCTCCATAGCAGCATGGAGGGCCTGCCTGTAGTCAGGCCAGAAAATGTCTGTCAAGAAATACAAAAGAAAATCCTCACAGATGCATCAGAAGGTGGACAAGACCTTTTCCCAAAAGCTAGTCCCACACCTCCAAACTGTGGATCGTCCTTTCCTATCTCACTCCAAAGTTCTTACTTCTTCCAAACAATGCGAGAGATAGAAAATGCTGGGGTGAATGCCTTCATAAACTCTGGCTTCCCCAAATTGCTCTACTGCTTCAGAGTGGGCAGGAGACAAAGAGTCTCTGGTGAACACAGCTGATTCTCAAGAGACATAAAGTGAGAACACATCTATTTCTCCAGGCAAGACTGACAGATTTGGCCTGCCAAAGCAAACCATGGAGTGGTCAAAATTGTTACATCCTAAGCCAGGAACCACTGGCTTAGTCCTATAAACCTAGCTAGTCAAGAAGCTGAGATCTGAGCATCCAGGTTCAAAACCAGCTTGGGCATGTAGCCCATGAGACGCAGCTCCAATCAACCACCAAAGAATCAGAAATTGAGGTGTGGTTTAGGTGCAGAGAACAATCTTGAGTGCAAAAGCCAAGTGAGAGCAGAGGCCTTGAGTTCAAGCCTTACACTGCCACACATGAATAAGTAGCCCAATAATAGTGAACTGTCTTCGAGCATCTTTCTTACAGTAAATCTCACCAATAAACATTGTGTTTGTTAATATCAGAAGGCAGCAACTTTCAAATGTGAGTGAGAATGTTAGCAGCTTTAAGAAAAATGCTTCTGGAATAAAGGCATTCTCATTAGTATCTGAAAAGCAACATTGTCCTAGGCAAATCTAAGATGAATTACATTTGCAAAACCATGATGACTCTTCAACAAGAGCACCTCTGGGCAGGCATGAGTCCTTTGCTAAGATCATATCATGGCCCACAACATGCTGAAAGGTGAGTGGTTCAAAATTTAACATGGATTGTTCAGCTTTACCAAACACATGGCTTTCATTCTGGCTTAATCAATTTACCCTGCCCAGGAGAAGGTTAGGAGACCTTCCTTGTTAAAAAACAAAACAAACCAGAAAATTGTGATGATATTTGAAATTCTGCTGTCAGATCATCAAGCTGTTTCTCTGGCGAAATGTGACTGAGCTTTGCTGTCTTTGAGGAGTCGCGGGGGGTGGAGCCTTGCCTACACCTGAAATGATGGTGTGCATCAGAGGGAAGAGGAAGGAGAGCTTCCTCCTGGCCCTTGTGGCCGAATGGGGCAGACAAGTCGGGAGAGGAGGATGCTGGCATGCACCGGCAAGCCTGGTCTCTAGGTTTGCACACAGTATTATCTGGATAAAGAGCGCCCCAAAATAAACACTCGAACCATTAGAAGCCAGTGTCATGGATGGAAGTCTAAGCTCAGTCAATGGAAAAAAGTTTCTTAGTTACAGAGGAAAAGGAATCAACTAGGAAGTTCTCCTAACACCTTCCCACCTCTCTCTCTCTCTCTCTGTTTATCTCTCTCTTTCTCCCCCTGTATCTCTGTCTCTCTGTCTCTGTCTTTCTCTCAGGTACATGCATATGTGCATGATTGTGTGTGTGTGTGTGTGTGTGTGTGATAAGCTGGACTTGGATCAAGGCCATTTCATAACTTTTCAACTTAAAGACTGCTTACTTCATATGTCAATATTTTAACATTTTCACATGGTGGTCTATTGGGGTCAAAAGAATCCCCTGGATTTCTTGCATGGAAGAGAAAAGCAGCTACAGAGATAAGCTCTGAGGAATTCTCTTTCCTAGATTCATGGGTTTAGTTTGTTTACAATGATCAGAAAACATACTTTCATTGCTGATTATATTCTTTTTCCAGTTCTTTCACGAGACACAGAAGAATGAGCCCCAGATTAATGAAATCCCTGGGCAATGGAATAGTTTATTTGTATAGTTAATTAAAGGCATTAAAATAGATAAACTGAGAAGTGGAAAGGCAACATGATGTCATCCATTATGAAGAGATGGGTGTGGACAACAGACAACACTCACTGCTGAATTGACACCAACCACAGCAGAGCAGGACACAGCACAGACCCTGGGGAGACTTGGACTGTAGAAGAAATGAGGCGACAGAGCCTGAGAGCATCATGCCCAGATTAATGTCAGCCCTCAGAAGCCCGTGGCAGGAGTTGAAGGCTCACTGGGCTCCCGGATGATTGCTTGAAGAGGAGTATTATGTTCTAGCAAGGCGCGGGCGGGGGGAGGGGAAGAAAGAAGAAAGAATGAAAGACATTGCTTCTTAGAACATAAAATCTGGCTCAGAAACACACTCAGAAAGAGTCTTATTCAGTATTCATTTAGCCACTTTTCTAAATGTAACTGTATTTTAACGATTACCTATTTACGTGTCCTTTTTGACATTTGAGGGAGGGTAAGAGGGAGAAGAAATGATTTTCATGTAAGAATCGCCTGTGTTCTCAACCTAAATTAAACGAATCACTTCTCAAGTCTGATTTTCATGTTAATAAATTTATGTTGTGTTGAGTGTATTATCAAGAAGAGCTATGAGAGAAATGCTTATAACATATGCCAGAGATACATTAAATCAATTGTTGTGCTATTCAGAATATCATGCAATGCGGCCTCTATGATATAGATAGGTCACCCTTAAATTCTATTTGAAATCAGTTCATTTTGCTGAGATGTTTACCTCTTCACACTGACCTCCCTCCACTCTGCATACCCCAGGTGTTCTTCTGGGAGAAAACATGTCTGACTAATGATTTAATGCTCGCCTTGGCTTCCAGATGCTTTTATGTGATTTGCTGTTATGAACTGTCATTTCCATTCTCCCTAAATTTATATTTCCCCCATATATCGTGTACCTTAGAACTTGGAGTTTCACAAAAACATTTGTCTGAATTCATTTTTAAAAAGCAAACCACCCACGTCATTGCTGTGGTTACCTTGATACTGTGAATTGGAAAATAAGGGCATGTCAACGTGGAAAAGAGGAAATGGGGAAATGAAAACTGTGCAGGACACCAGTGGCTCACGTCTCTAATTCTAGCTATTCATGAGGCTGAGGTCTGGGAATCTAGGGTCCAAGCAACCTTGGTCTGCAAGACTCTTATCTCCAATGAGTGATTAGAACCCACAAGGAGAAGTTTGGCTCAAGTAGTAGAGTACCAGCCTTAGTGAATAAGCTAAGGCAGAGTACAAGGACCTGAGTTCAACCTCCAGTACACACACACACACACACACACACACACACACACACACACAGAAGTAAATTAGACACATAAGATTAGAGTAAGAAATGAGGAAGTGGCGCTGTAGCTCAAGTGGTAGAGTGCTTGCCTTGAGCTGAAGAGACCCAGAGTTCAAGCCCCACGACCAACAAAAAAATAATAATAATAGAGTAAGAAATGATAGTTAAAGGGGGAGAATGCAGGCAAGGATTAGTTGTATCTATTATACATAATTGTATCTGTCACACAAATTGAGGAAGGATGGGTCGAAGCAGGTGAGGATGTAGACCTGATAACACAGATCAAGATGCATTAGATACATGAGCTGCTTTCTTAAATGGCAACAATTACATTGATGTGGGTAGGGAAGGTGGAGGACAATGTAGAAAGGGAGCATGGATTGAGGTGTGCCGTCATCATAACCTGCTCTGGGGAGTGGCAGCCTCTTTGCACAACTACTTAAAGACACTAAAATATTTTTAAAAATCGGAAAAATGTATACTGAGCTACTGCATATAATATTTATATCCTAAAAGATGGAATTATCCACCTACCGTCTACAAGGCTGGCTAGCCTGTCTGGCCTCTCTGTTTCAAGCCCCCATTTCTAACATGTGTTCAGAGTTTGCCTCTGTCTCCATATTTCCTTTTATGAGCTCCTCAGACAACATTATCACTACCCTGAGGAAGAGGTCTCAGTGCTGCTCTAAAGTACACAGTGTCTCAGTGCTGTGTTGAGTCTTCACTTTTTCCTTTACCAGTTGTGAAGTGTCACAGTGCTGTGCAGAGTACTTCATTATCCTCTGCCCTGAGGAAGGGGATCTCAATGCTGTGCTGTCTTTCTTTATCTCTTACCCCATGGAAAGGGTCTCGGTGCTTTGCTGAGTCCTCCCTGTTCCATGACACAAGGAAGAGGTGTCAGTGCTGTCCTGAGTTCTTCTTTGTCCCTGCCCCAGACCTCTTCTCTGGTCTGGTCAGGATTGTGCACTTGACTTTGTGCTTTGAAGTGTTCTCAACTCCTTTTGTCCTTGAAAATCACAGTGATTTTGGGGTTTCCTGGCTGGTGGGATGTCCCCTCAGAGACAGCATCTCCAATCCTTACTAGTGGACTGCTGGGCACCTCTTCTCCTAAAGGGTCACCCCAAAACAGTTTAGGGTGATAGAAACCACACCTCAACCAGCATGGGACAAGCTCCTTCCATTGATTCAGACTCTTATTGGGTTGTGTTCTCTGAGACTGGGATAAATTTGTGTGTGTGTGTGTGTGTGTGTGTGTGTGTGTGTGTGTGTGCTGGTCCTGGGGCTTGAACTCAAGCTCAGGCCTGGCGCTGTCCCTGAGTTTTGTTGCTCCACTATCCAGGTTTCTAGTGGTTTATTGCAGATAAGAGTCTCACCGACTTTCTATCCCGGGGTGGCCTTGAGCCAGGATCCTCAGATCTCAGCCTCCTGAGTAGGTAAGATTGCAAGTGTGAGTCACCAACATCTGGCCAGGGTTTAGCTCTTAAGGAAATTAAATCTTAAGGAAATTAAAATGTATTTAAGCATCAGTCTGTTCTGATATCTCTCAAATGAGATTTCACTTATAACTGGTTAAGTGCATTAGTATTGGTCCAAAATACATATTTTATTGACACAAGTTTGACTTGAAAGCTCAATAGCCTTAATACAATGTTATCTACACCATTATTACCTTCACATACTGTAAAAATGAGGAAAAATGGGCTGTTGAGCCACTAAATAGTCTCTGTATATATTGTTAGAGCCATTTAAGATTAAATGAGCCACACATTTGTAATTCAGTAAGGAATTTTTTTTCATTTCAAACTGAATTTAAAATTAAGATTGTAGGGTAAGATTATATAAGTGGTTATTTTGAAGAGGTTTCAATAGTTTCACTGCTTTTAAAATCCTGAAACCTTCCTGTCCGATGATGTATATATATAGATGCTCTAATTGGTAAATGCCTCTCACATCACACACACACACACACACACACACACACACACAAGCACACAGCGGCACACATGTTCTTTCTTTTGGTTTGTTTCTGTTTTGCACTCTTGGGCTGATCCAGTCTTGGTTTTTTGTTTTTTTTTAAATAGGCCTTCCATACAGGTGGCTCACACTTGTAACCCAAGCTACTCAGAAGGCAGAGATCTGAGGATCCCAGTTCAAAGCCAGACTTTCCTGAAAAGTCCCTGTGACACTCTCCAATTAACTAACAAAATGCCAGAAGTGAAGCCATAACTCAAGTGGGAAAGCACCAGCCTTGAAAGCAAAATTGCCAAGTAAGAATGAGTCCCTGAGTCCCAGCCCCAGTGCCCACTCCTACACACACACACACGAAAATGAACAGCAATATAAAGAAAAACAGACCTCCTTCCCCTTGCCTGGTCCAGCTTGGACTTGATTTATCCTCCTGCCCTCCTGGCCGGTAACAGGGATTGCAGGCAGGCTTACTGCCGCTGGTTCACACGGTTCCCCAGGAGCAGTAGTTCGTGGGTGCACTATGTCTGCGGACACGGCAGGTGGGGGTCCATGGGTGGGCTTGGGTCATCCGTGCCTTTCCCTCCCTCCAAGGTGGGCAGAGGGGCCCGGGACGCGAGCAGGAGGGCCTACCCGGCCACGAGGCGCAGCCCCCGCACATGGCGAACTTTGGTCCTGCGCACCCAGTGCTCCAAGGCTGGCCTGGGCTGGGGCCTGACCTGCCCGTCAGGGGGTGGTGAGCACCCCAAACCCTTGGGGCTGAGAAGGCTCCTCTAGGAAATCTCACACTCACGGGGAGGATGAAGGTGCTGTCTCCTCCGTGCGTGGAGACTACTGCGGACAAGAGCATGGACGGCCCCGGGAAGGGCTCCTCTCCCCAGCCTTCCCTGAAGTACAATCGAATGCATGTCTGCAATTCCTCTGTCTATATATTGTTATTTTCTCTAAGTGTGGATATTTGGGTCCATAATACACGTAAAGCCTGGGCCACTGAACTCAATTCTACGGGAGGGAGGTGGGGAGATGACAGACAGACAGACAGACAGACAGACAGACAGACAGACAGACAGACAGACAGACAGATAGATAGATAGATAGATAGATAGATGGGCTGAAGGACGGACAGACATACAGACAGATAGATAGATAGACTCCTTACCAAAGAAACCTAATTCAAGGTTGAATGAATATGAAAAAATAGTCCCTGGTTGAGGGTAGAAAGCAGTAACACATCTGGAAAAAAAAAAAACAGTTCAAAGAGAGCAAAGGAAAGCAGATTTTGGAAACAAACATTTTCAGAAGGAGACACGAAAATATGTTTGTGGTTGTTTTATTAAGCAAAACTCAGTTGTGTGTAACGAGTGACTAACAAGGATGGCAGTTCGGGGGAGGGGAGGAGAGCGCAGGCCTTCCTGAGGAGCAGGTGCTGGACTTGTAAACTCAGAGGAGGCGGAGATGCATCAACAAAAAATACAAGTCACTCTACAAGGGCATACTTAGATAGAAAGTACAGATGCCAGTGGCTCACACCTGCAATCCCAGCTGCTGAGGTGGCTGAAACCTGAAGGTTGTGGTTCAAAGCTGCCCTGGGCAGGAAAGTCCCTAAGACTCAGCTCCAGTTAACCACTGAAAGGCTGGAGTGGAGGTGGGAATCAAGTGGAGGCTCACCAGCCTTAGGTGAAAAAAACCAAGTAAAAGCCTAAGGCCCTGAGCACCTCAGTACTGGCATACATACATACATACACACACCATATACATACACACAACACATATACACACACCACACACACATACACACACACCACACACACATATACATACACCGTACACACACATACCACATGCACGCGCATGCACACACACACTACACCACACCACACACACCACACCACACAGAGTTCCTGATTTAGTGGTGAAATTAGAACATTGACATTGAAAACAAATGTCACAGTTAAGACTCATGCTCTTAATACGTGTCTGCTTGTGATGCCAGAGATAGGATTTAGGCTACCATTATGTATTCCTTATGAAAGAATTAAATTTCTCTTTACATCTTTTTTTCATTTGAGAGTTATTACTTCATTTGAGTTCAATCGAATGACAAAGGAGTTCATCCAAAGTATCTACTTTAATCAGCTCTTTTACCCAACATAAAGCAACTAATCAACATAGTTCCTAGTTTTGATTGAATATGTACTTTACTAAAGCAATAAACAAAATTGATTTTTTAAACTTGATTAAACAGCTCAAATAAATGTTTTTGCATTGAATTAAGATTATCCTAATATTTTAGAAACATGTACTTCCCAAGGTTAAAGATAACTAATCTATAAGCTCAACTGCCTGGATTTTGGAAGTTGGTTACTGAAATGAATATTATTATGCAAATATTCTTATTAAATGTTGCCTTAGGAATATGTACATATAAACTTAAATGATAAATAGATATTAAAATAAATAAATATTAATATCACTCATTTATTTGACTATCGAATGCTGAGACTCTGGTGTACCCAGACGCTATGCAAATTGTTGCAAATTAAAACATTTCCTGGGATAATGTATTCATCTTCTCTAAATCCACCATGCCGGCAGAGAAAGTAGCACAGATCCCAAGGTACCCAAGCTACCTGAGCTCTCATATCAGATTTACAGAGGGAAAAGTGAGAGCAATCAGCAGTTTGGGCATTTATAGAAGTTACCAACACAAAGAAAGGAAGTAACTCAGTCTGCTAAATATTTTTATTGTCTCCTACATCTGTGTAGTACCATTACTGTGATATATCCCATCATAGATAGACATATATATACACTATATATATATATAGATATATATATACATATGTACATAAGCAGATATAAAGAAAGATACATGCATACAGGACAGATACATAGACATATAAGTGAATACAAAAATATATGCATATTTGTATACATACATACACATGCAGGTGCATAGATACATATGTAGATACACAGAGAGATAGGTAGATAATATATACATACATAGATACATAGATACGTAAGTGGATACACAGAGATAGACAGGTAGATACATAGGCAGATGTATTGATACAGATAGATACATAGATACATAGAGAGATAGATACATAAACCAACAGGCACATAGATAGATATAGATGTAGAAAAAAGTATATATACACACACCATACATACACATGCATCAAAGGATGCTTTAAAATGAAATTACAACTTATGAAAATCTGAAGAAATATTTTTCACACCTTATATTATACATAAAAGACACCTGGTTCCAAGTATACATAACCTGCATTTTTTTCTGGTCCTGGAGTTTGAACTTAGGACCTGGGTGCTAACCCTGAGCCTCTCTATGCTCAAGGCTAACACTCTACTATGAGAGCCACAGCACCACTTCCAGCTTTTTCTGAGTAGTTTATTGAAAGTAAGAGTCTTAAGGACTTTTCTGGCTGAGCTGGCTTCAAACCATGATCCTGAGTAGCTGGGATTACAGGTGTGAGCCACCAGTGCCTCACCATGAACTGCTTTTAAATAACAATGAAAGACCCTCAGTACAAACCATTCTCCAGCAAAGAAAGAGAGCTAGGCACCCTACTATTGACTATAAATTGTATAACCAAGTCATAATAACCCAAACAGGAGTATATTTGGCAAGAAAATAGACAGGTGTCTATGGCATATATGCATATACTAAAGAAAAACAGTGGAGATCCCTGAAAGAAATCCATGAATCTGCATCCTGATTTTCAGAGCAGACAAAAGTCATTTTTGCTACAGAAGGAAATGTCAATAATATTCCTGGGGAAAGTGATATTTGCATGCAGCCGACTTGCAAAGCACAGCTCAGAGGTTGACAGACTTCAGTGTGAGGTCTGAATTATGAAACTACTAAAGAAAATAAAAAAGTGCCCAAGACAGTGAACTAGAAAGTTTTGATGAGATCCTCAAAGTTTCCCCAAACACAATTAAAAAAAAAACAAACTACAAAACTGGGATTCAGTACCACACAAGGAAAGAAAAGAGAAGTCTACAACATGGCAAAAATTATTTGTTGACTATGCATCTGATAAGGAACTAATGGGTTGACTACACAAAGAACATAATCCATTCCACAGGGAAAAAGTGCCAATAAAAAGGGGGAGAAAACGCTGAAGAGATATTTCCTAAAGTATGACATACAAATTGCCAAAAGACACGTGAAAATAGCATTGTCCACATCACTAATCATTGGGAAGTGAAGAATACAATAAAACATCCCTCCCTTCCAGTTTAGAATGGCTGATGTGGAAAAGGCCAAAGGTAAGAAGCCTCCCTTACATTGGGAGGAATGCCAATAAGCAACAGGGAAAGAATACAGAATGGAGGCTGGCCCAAAACTACAGTAAACTATCAGATGACCTGAAATCCCACAGCAAGGTGCAGACCCCCACAAGAGGAGGCAGGAAGAGGCCTGCAGTTCACTGCCAGCACCTGTCAGTGTATGAAATCAGCCTCCCTGCCGGTGAATGGCAAAAATGACACAGTGCTTATACACAGCGGTACAATCCAGGGAGATGGAATCCTTCATGTGTGTGGCTGCCCAGAAGCTCTGTGGACTGAAGTGAAATGAAAGCAAACAGACAGGAAACAGACAGATTGTGCATGATCTGATTCAACATTCCCTCTGAAAGCCTGATCTCAGTGCACACTGCAGGCAGGCCACGTAGGTGGGCCACGTGGGCGTCCCAGAGCCTGCATACACTGAAGGACCTAGAAGAAGGTATTTATAAATATTCCAATACAGAAAATGATAGGTTCTACCAAATAGGTTCTATGAAAAATAGGATTCTGGGCTGGGAATATGGCTTAGTGGTAGAGTGCTTGCCTATGCATGAAGCCCTAGGTTCCATTCCTCAGTACCACACAAACAGAAAAAGCTAGAAGTGGCACTGTGGCACTACCCATGAGCATAGAGAGGTTCAGGGATGGTGCTCAGGCCCTGCGTTCAAGCTCCAGGACTGGCAAAAAAAAGATTCTATAAAACCCAGGGCTTTGGGGTTCCAATATTTAACAATTCTCTTAACTAGACTATCATTGGTATTTTAGTGTTTATCACTGGATACTGGTAGTTATGTATTTTTTTTCCCTATAATGGGAAGTATCCCTGTCAAGACCTTCTGATCATTCTGCTACAAAAGCCTCAGGACCCATGAGCTGGAGGAGGAAGCTCTGGCTTTCCACCCACAAGTGTGACATCAACTTCTACGATTCTGCAGTGGCCTCCAGGCTGAAAAATGCAATGTCAGAATCTCAGATTTACATCTTGATGGCCGAAGGACCCATTCAAGTTCTCATCCAAACTGTTGCTTCTCCCTAGTCCGTATCTTAACTCTACCTCACGCTACTGTATAAAACAAAACCAAGCAAAACTAGAGATCCAGAAGCATTTTTCCCCTTTTAAATATTGGTCTGCTGGTATTTGCTTTACAACTCATGGACATTGGTGTGATAGGAGTTGGTTATAGAAACCTGCCAACCAGTTGCAACCTGTGTGGTAAGAAGAATGTGGAACTTGGAGGATCTCTGGCTTGATACATGGGAGATCGTTACTGCCAAGAAAAGCACTTGCCACATGAAATTTAAGATCTAGACCATTCTCCCATGTATTGTGACCCAAATTTTAGCACCAGTGGTTTCCATTTCACTTGCTACAATTAAAATATAAAAGAACCCGTGTCCAGAAGCAAAGGAAAACCGCCTCAAACTTGCTGCCTCTCTTAGTTTCTCCATTTAGAAATTTGCCTGAAAGACTAAACTTCCCATTTCTCTTCTTGAATAGATTCCTGTCCTGAGCGCCAGGGCCACGGGCTAAGGCTGCTGTTTTCCCATGGAGGAGGGAGACTCCTTCGTTTTCCTGGTCACAGATGGAGTGAGGTGCACGTGGTCATCCACACACTTCCTTGTACACCTATCCAGCTGCGGTTTCGCCTGAAGCTCCTCATTCCCAGCATCTACTGAAACCCAGCACTATTTGCTTAGCCCCTAGTTAATAGAGCCTTGTAGAGATCATCCCCTGGCACAGGAAGGACAACAATTGAGCAACTCAAGCTAAGACAAGCTGGACTCCCTTAGAGCCAAGAACAGAGACACAAACTCACTACCAATGCTCCACCCCATGTGGTGCTCCAGCCCTCGCAGGGCATGGCACCTCGTGGTATGATTTTAAAATGACCTCATAATTAGAGTTCTTGATTATAGCCATTCTAACTGGCATGAGGTGGTATCTCAATGTTGTTTGATTTGCATTTCTTTCATGGCTAGAACAACAGATGCTGGAGGGGATGTGGACAGAAGGGAACCCTACTGCATTGTTGGTGGGAGTGTAAACTTGTTCAACCACTTTGGAAAGCAGTATGGAGGTTCCTCAAAAGACTCCACATAGAACTCCCCTATGACCCAGAAATCCCACTTTTGGGCATTTACCCAAATGATCACAAACAAGACCACACTAAAGCTACCAGCATGACTATGTTTATTGCAGCATTATTTACCATAGCTAAGATGTGGAACTAACCCAGATGCCCCTCAGTAGATGAATGGATCAAGAAAATGTGGTATATATACACAATGGAATTCTATGCCTCCATCAGAAAGAATGACATTGTCCATTTGTTAGGAAATGGAAAGACGTGGAAAAATTATATTAAGTGAAGTAAGCCAGGCTCAAAGAAACATAGGTCCCATGGTTTCCCTTATTTGCAATAACTAGTATATGTCTGAGACAAGCAGAAATGGACAGATAAGTTGATGTTAGGTGAAATGAACCCCAAGATAAAGATTCAAATGTTTTTTTCTTCTGATTGTTTCTAACACATTTATAAAATTTCTTTGTTGCTTTGTATGTCCCTCCCCCATGATATGACCCCTGTTTTCACTGTATTTGATGTTGGTATAATTTGTGGAGGGGAAGGGAAAAACCAAATTGTTTAAATAGGGATACAAAGACGTTATGTCGAAAAACGAACTTTACAACTTTGGCCGGGGAGAGGGGGGTAGGGGAGCGGATGGGAAGGGATGGGAAGGGGAAACAATGGAGGAGGCAACAATGCTTGATAAGAAATGTACTTATTACCTTGCCCATGTAATTGTAACCCCTCTGTACAGTATTTTCACAATTAAAAAAATAAAAATTAAATGACCTCATATTGTTTTCACACTCTCCAGGTGGTGAATATTTAACTTTCTCACTATGCTTCTTGTTATATGTGAAATAAATTTCTTATGATTTTTAAAGGGCGGGGGGGTGGGGAATGATGTGTTTGAGCTGAAGGAAATGCTAAGCACCCTAGTTGAGCATTGGACAATGCACTTATGTATGAGACACCACTTTACATCATATAAGTATGTTCATTGTCAAAGGAGGGTTCCTTCTGACCTTTGCACATGCACGCACATTGTCACCTCCACCCCATCATTCTCTCCTAGTTCACCCTCCCCTTCCCCAGACAATTTCAGCAGGTTTCAACAGTGTGGAGCATGCTGAGTGTGCTGGCTGGACTGCATTCCAGTTACTTTGCTGTTACCGTGATGAAGTACCGTGATGAAGGAAGATATCCAAGAGTGGAAGTGTGTTAATTAATTATTGTATTTATTTATCACATAGTACTTCTATGTCCATTATTCACTCTGGTGTTTATTTTTTATTTGTATGTTTACTGTGACAGAGAGACCTTTCCACCCTGTGTTCAATGGCTCCTCACTCATGCCCAACCCACTTCCACTCTGCGAAATGAGTTCAACCATTTCCTTGTTCTATCTTCACATGTGCAAGTGAAATAAATCACCCTGTGAAAACACATTTGTTTTCATCATGGTCTGCCTAAGGTCATGTTTAGGGAGGCAGATCAGCTCATAGAAGTCAGGAAATGGGAGCAGGGGTGTCCTAGGACCAGATCTCTTCTGCCTGAGGGTATCCTAACATCCTCAGATCCATTCACCTGTTTCCAGCGATGTCTCTGCCCCAGCCAGGCTGAGGAGCGGTGGGTTCCTGAACATCAGATTCCAGCGCTCACACAGCACAAATGCAGCCGCCATGGTTGAGCGAAGGATCCCACAGCTTCTCAACGTGTTCAACGTCGAACTGACACACATCATCTACAAGTTCTACTCGTAGGTATGGAAACCAGGGACTGGAAAAGGTATCAAAATATATATGAAAATCTGTATGTGACCAGTCAAAGCAGTGACACGCATAATAGCCAACAACTTGGAGCTGAGCCAACACACACTACACACACACACACACACACACACACTTGCACACACACAAATACAAGGCGGTGGTGATTCTGTGAAGTGCCTAGAATCAGGAAAGTAGGTCGGTGATTGCCAGGCCGTGGGAGCAGATGGATGGAAGACTTGGAAGGATTATTGGCTTCCGTTCTGGAGTGGTAAAAATACCTTTAAAGTCAATATTGGTGCCAGAGGCACAGACTGAAGACAGTACTGAAACAATTGAATTATACACTTCAAAAGGGTAAATGTTGTGGTATGTCAATTTGATCACTATATCTCAACAATGCTGCTATTTAAAAAACAAAAACAGCCAAAGGCACTGCTTAACTGGGTGCATTATTTTACACAGTGACTACTTAACGTCTAGTGTATTTCCGGTTCTGTAAGACGGGTGTCCTAGGAATCTCTGTCCCCCTCAGTACTCTGTTCTGTGACATGACCCTTTCACTTACGAATGATTCAAACATGGCTCCTTAGAAATGTGTACATTCTTCAGTCTTGAATCTGCTGTCGGGAGGTTTCCTGGGTGGGAAGAAGCTGGCCGCCCTGGTCACACTGCGTCTTCACCATTCCAGCCATGAGTCTGTGGTGCGATGGAACCGTGCACAATAGGGATCTATTTTCAGACATCTAGGTTGCGGCAGGGCCAGTGTCTGCCGGAACCATTTCACGTTTCTCTGCCCATCTTCTAGCTGAGGCTAGAGGAGAGTATCTTCTGAGAACAGCAGCCTCCTCCAGAGGGCTGGAGTGGGCAGCATAGGCCTGACCCTGCAGCCAGCACCTCGGGTCTGCTTCTAAGACGCAGGGAGTCAATGGACCCCTATGGAAATGGACACCCACCATTGTATAATCTATGCTTCTATGTGTGAGTGTTTTTCTATTACCATCGGGGATTTGCACCACAGAAAAGCAAATAAAGGCAGGAGCAAGTGATTAAGCATCCTGTGAACTTAGGATGCTGTGTTCTAAATGCTCAATCCTAACTGCGTTCCTAGCCAAACCCCTGGGGAGTCTACACATGGCAGCCGTTTGCAGCTGGGGCAGAGCCTGGGAAATCTGTCTGCAGAGAGCATGCTTTCACCGGAGCTGTGATCTGTCTTTCAGGGAGAACATCCCTTGTTGGGGGCCATTCAGGGACACGGGTGTGCTCAGTGTCCTGCATTCCTGCTTCCCTATTTCTTCCCCTCTCATGGAGGGACAGCGACATTAGCCCCAACGAGCTGCAGAGGGGATGGTTTCACACATCTCTTGTTCTGATTCCACAGCCCATGATTGTCCCTTCATACTTGATCTTCTATAAAAGGAATTCTCAGGTCCAGAATCCAGATAGAAGGATAGGGGAAGGGTTGACTGTGATTAGAGTACCACATGGAGGTTTGCAAACCAGATCATGGAACCTGAAACATATTGTAAAAGGAAAGCAGGCACTGGGGGCACACACCACAAACCTAGCTACGCAGCTTGCTGAGATAGAAGGATCAAAGTTCTAAGCCAATCCAGGTAGGAAAGTCCATGAGACTCTCCAGTTAACCAGCCAGGAACCAGAAGAGGAGGTGTGGTTTAGATGGTAAATGTGTTGTGTGAAAAAGCTGAAAAAGCCAAGGAAGAGTGTGAGGTCCTGAGTTCAAGCCTCAATACCAGCATACATGCGTGTGCATGTGTACACACACACACACAAACACACACATGTAAAAATAGATGGTTAAGAAAGAGTATTGAAGGGGGAGAATGTGATGAGGCAGGTTACATGCATGTTTGCATGGAAACACCACCATGAATCCTCTTTGTACATGTAATTGCACACAGTAATGTCACATAGTCTGAAGACAGGAGACAGGGACAGGGTTGCCGGCCTCCTGATGTAGTCTGAGCCTTCAAACATACACAGTCTAAACTGGGTCTAAAATAAACTGGGTCTAAACACGATCTAAAATTAGGAAAGCAAGTTCTATACTGGGTCATGGGACATGGGACATGGGGCATGGGCAAGGGGCATGGGACATGGGACAGGGCATGGGACATGGACATGGGAGTGGACATGGGGCATGAACATGGACATGGGAATGGACATTGGGCATGGACATGGGTATGGACATGGGGCATGAACATGGACATGGGGCATAGGCATGGGGCATGGTCATGGGGAATGGACATGGACATGGGCATGGACATAGGGCATGGGGCATGGAACATGGGCATGGGGCATGGACATGGCGTATGGGAATGGGGTATGGGCATGGGACATGGACATGGGACATGGGACATGAGGCATGGGACACGGGCATGGACATGGGGTATGGGAATGGGGCATGGGACATGAGCATGGGCATGGACATGGGGTAT
Organism: Dipodomys ordii; assembly: GCF_000151885.1. NCBI lineage: Eukaryota > Metazoa > Chordata > Mammalia > Rodentia > Heteromyidae > Dipodomys > Dipodomys ordii. The sequence goes on from NW_012267368.1 coordinate 3,950,643, forward strand.
GGTCATGGGCATGGACATGGGGCATGGGGCATGGGGCATGGGCATGGGACATAGGACATGGGGCATGGACATGGGACATGGGGCATAAGGCATGAGCATGGGACATGGAGATGGAGCATGGGGCATGGGATATAGGACATGAGCATGGGCATGGGGCATGGGCATGGGCATGGGACATAGGACATGGGGCATGGACATGGGACATGGGCATAAGGCATGAGCATGGGACATGGACATGGGGCATGGGGCATGGGATATGGGACATGAGCATGGGCATGGGCATGGGACATAGGACATGGGCATGGACATGAGGCATGGGCATGGGCATCAGACATGAGCATGGGACATGGGGCATGGGCATGGGACATGAGCATGAGACATGGGGCATGGGGTCTGGGACATGGGGCATGGACATGGGCATGGGACATGAGCATGGGCATGGGGCATGGGCATGGGACATGGGACATAGTGTATGGGACATGGGGCATGGACATGGGACATGGGTATGGACATGGGACATGAGCATGGGCATGTGACAAAGGACATGGGCATGGGGTGTGGGGCATGGGCATGGGACATGGGCATGGGGCATGGGCATGTGACATGGGCATGGAGCATAGGCATGGGGTATGGCATGGGCATGGACATGGGGTATGGGGCAAGGACATGAGACATGAGCATGGGCATGGGGCATGGAACATGGGCATGGAGCATGGGCATGGAGCATGGGCATGGGACATGGGCATGGGACATGGGCATGAGTATGGGACATGGGCATGGAACATGAGCATGGCGCATGGACATGGGACATGGGCATGGGACATGGGCATGGGTATGGGACATGGGCATGGGCATGGGACATGAGCATGGGCATGTGACATAGGACATGGACATGGGGCATAGGACATGGGCATGGAGCATAGACATGGGGTATGGCATGGGCATGGACATGGAGTGTGGGGCAAGGACATGGGACATGGGCATGGGCATGGGGCATGGGCATGGAACATGGGCATGGAGCATGGGCATGGGACATGGGCATGGGCATCGGACATGAGCATGGGCATGTGACATAGGACATGGGCATGGGGTGTGGGGCATGGGCATGGGACATTGGGTATGGACATGGGGCATGGGTATGGGATATGGGCATGGTGCATGGGACATAGGGCATGGGCATGGGGCATGGGCATGGACATGGGGCATGGGGATGGGGTATGGCATGGACATGGACATGTGCATGGGCATGGACATGGACATGGGCATGGACATGGGCATGGGCATGGGCATGGACATGGGACATGAGCATGGGCATGGGCATGGGGCATGGGACACAGGACAAGGCCTGTGGTACCACTGTATTCCTCCTGAGCCCTGGGTCAGCTGAGGAGATTGAGGTGAGGTAGACATTCAGAAACCCAGGACAGAGGGGCCGGAGTGATGAATGGCGCAGTGAGCCCTTCCCTACTCTGCAGACCTGGGCGTACAGGCTGGGACGCCCCGCGTCTCCAGTCATCAATCACCCTCATTAAGCCTTGTCACAAAGTACCTTCTCCTGACACTTTTGAGTAATTAACACTCCTTGGATTTGTGGATAATTGCTCTATCCTGGGTATTTCCAGTGTGGCTTTTGTTAACCCCTGTCCAGAGACACGAACAGTCTACTTCCCATCACTGGTCAGAGTACCTGTGAATCCTTCTCTGTCTATCCTTTCCTACTGATGGAAGCCATGCTTCGAGAGAAAGCACTGGAGCATAGCTAACACAAAGGCTTCAGGGGAAAACTTAAAAACAGAGGCTAGACAGGGTGGTTCTGTGATGCCAGGCAGAGATGACGAGGCAGAAGTGGAAGGATCATAGATGAAGGCTCACTGCAGGGAGACCCTAGGGGTATGCTTGTAATTACAGATTTTTGACAGGCCTTAAACAGGAGGATCAAGGTCTGAGAGCAGAGACAAGCAAATCCAGAACTAGAAAAGGCCAAAGATTCTACCTCTGGAGCTTAAGGCCCTGCCTTTGAACTTCAAATTCCAATACTTACAAATAATTAAACAAGTAATTAAATTAAACAAGAAATAAATAATTGAGGAAGCCATTAGTATAATTATTAGTGAATCAAACAACCATGTGACATAATTCATACATATCAAAATAAAGCTGTGTGTTTGTAAAATGTGTGCAGAAACTTTTTTCCTACAATGTGATAAGTGATCAAATGAAACTCTCAAGCAGCTTTTTTTGGGGGGGTCCAGTCATGGGGCCTGAACTCTGGGCCTGGGCGCTGTCCCTCAGCTCTTCAGCTCAAAGCTAGAGCTCTACCACTTGAGCCACAGCGCCACTTCTGGCTTTTTTTCTTTTTGCTTATGTGGTGCTGGGGAATCGAACCCAGGGCCTCAGGCATGCAAGGCAAGCGCTCTACCATTGAGCCACTTTCCCAACCCTCTCAAGCAGCTTTTTAAATTTCATATGAGTTAGTTATTACTTCCATATACTAGGAATAAAAGACCAGTATATCCTATAAAACATTAATTTTTTTCCTCCCCAGCCCCACAGAGGCCCGGCCCTCCCCTGCCCACAGCCCAGGCCGCAGAGTACCCGGGTCCCACAGACAGGCTTCCATCCACTGCGTCCACAGAGGCAGGGCTGAGAATGGGAATGCTATATGTACATATGCACACATATATATTATAACATATACAACATACACATCATATGTGTCATGCATTGCATGCATGAATGAATATATGCATATGTGTATGCATGCATGTACGTGTATATGCATGTATGTATGTATGCATGTGGGGGGGTGCCTACTTCACATACCTTGGGTTTAGGCCCTGGGTGAGAGGCATGGAGCCCTTGTCAAGCTGTGAAATGGTGTCCTGTAAGAAACGCCTCAGGCTACCAAGGACGTGGTGCGCTCCAGAGACCCAGGTTACTTCTGATGATAGATAGATAGATGAGAGACAGAAAGATTAATCGATAGGTGATAGATAGATACATAGATGACAGATACATAGATGATCGATAGAAAGATTGATAGATACATAGATAAGATGGTGATGAAGATACGAGACTGATAGATATTGGAGATGATGAAGATAGATGATAGATACATTGACAGGTAATAGGTACATGATCAGATGGATGGATACATGGATGATTGATAAGTTATAGACAGCCCAACCTCTTTAATCCCTAGTTGAGATATGATTCCCATGGGGTGTCCTACTGGAGAAGAGACTCTTCACAGCTCTCACCTGAGGTGGAATCAATGATTATATGTATATATATATGCATATATATACATATGCATATATGTAACTATATTATGTGTTTTTATATATTTATATGTAAATGTACTTATTTCTACTAGTGGGGGTCTCAGGATTTCACTTAAAAATCAAATCTGGAAAAATAATATCTTACTGTTAGTTTAGCTAGTTTTCAGGGTTTTTTTAAAAATAATTTCCAAGTTTGGGAAATATAGTGAGATTTTTATACTTGAGAAAGAACAATTTACCCATATATAATATGTACATATAATGTTATAGTATATATATTATATTACAAATGATATTTTATATATATACATATAGGTAACAAACATCCTTGCACTTGTAGATTTTTGGTGGCTCGTTGGGAATTGGTCTTACGGACTTTTCCTCCATGGCTGGCTTCAGAATTCCATCCCCAGATTTCAGCTTCTTGAGTAGCTGGCATTGCAGTGTGAGCTCCTGGCCTGGTGAATTTCTTAGCTTAAAAAAATTCATTGTCTTCTTGGAGTGTGAACAACCCTGAGCCTAGTTTTGCTCTGATTCTGATTTATACCACCATTTATGAGGAACACTTAGCTAAGATGTTTTTTGGTGAACATTTCTAACAGAATTCCTTTTATGACCTAGAAAGAGAACATGACATTACAACTCATCAAATCACCAAGGTTGACACCTGTAGAAATCATTCTTGAAGTACTTCAAATGTTGAATTTGAGATTGGCTAATCTTCCAATCTTCTAACATTTTAGCATCCTGCAAGACTGCAGACAGATAGCTATTCTCCCCTTCACAGACTTCCTTTCCTTTATTTCATGCCTGAGGTTTTAACATGCTTTGAAACTAAAACCTTGAAAAGGATTCATCTCAGTTTTGTATTTCTATACTTAGATCATGCCAAATAGTAGTTTAACAGTTCTTGGTAGGGGATTTTTCCCATGATTGCTTGATGGCATATTGGCCAACTTTCTAAACCTATATTTAGTCTCTTAAAAATTACACAGACGCTCTTCAGCTTTCTGACAATTATTCGTGCCTCTTCAGCTCTCTAAGATTTCAGCATTCAATTTCATCATCCACATTTGAGGTTTTAAAATTTATTATTATTGTATTTTGTGTGAGCCCTGTCTCTTAACTTTGTTCTCTCAAGTCTAGCACTCTACCACTTGAGCCACAGCTCTACTTCCAGCTCCTCAGTGGTTCATTGGAGATAAGAGTTTCATGGACTTTCCTGGCTGGGCTAGCTTTTTATTTTGTCAGTTGTGGGGCTTGTACTCTGGGTCTGAGCGCTGTCCCTGCACTCTTCCGCTCAAGGCAAGTGCTCTACCACTGGATCCACAACATCACTTGTGGTTTTCTGGACTCAAGGACTTTCCTGCCCAGGCTGACTTTGAACTGCAATCCTCAGATCTCAGCCTCCTGAGTAGCTAAGATTACAAGTGTGAGCTATTGATGTGTCCAGTGAGTTAACTAATTTTATGAATTACTATTATGTTTATACATTCAACAGATAACTCTTTTTAGCCTCATACCATTGATAGACCTCAAATGTTTGAATACCAATCTTCAAAGTCACTATTCTGTTTTTGAAGCTAAAAAAAATTCTCAGGGCCTTTCTTACTATGCTCTGAATACTTTATTCTTATTTTATTTTTCACATTATGCTATGAGACCATCAACCTAACTTGGACAGATTTTTAAAATATTTTTATTGTAAAGATACTGAACAGAGGGGTTTCAGATTCATAAGTAAGGTAATGAGTCCATTTCTTGTCAAGCATTGTTACTCCTCCTTTATAGTTCTCCCGCTATCCTTTCCCTTCCCCCCTTCCCCAGCCTTCCCCCCCTCAAGTTGTAAAGTTCATTTTCAACATAGTGTCTTGTACGTGTCATTGTTACAAGGATTCAACCTCTATCCTTATTTAAGCATTTTGTTATTTCCTTTCCCCTCCCCAAATTACAAAATTGAATATACAAGATGTAGGGCTCCAGAATCAAATAGAGTTACAAAAGGTGTTATACCATGGGGGAAGAACATACAGAGAAACATAAAAATCACATAGTACATTTGAAGTGCATTATAAACAACAGCAACAAGGAAAAAAACTTCTTGTGTCCATATCTTGGGGTTTATTTTGCTTAGTATCATCTTACATTTGATAGCACACTTGGGGAATCTTCTTATCAGTACAAGACATCTTTCGCTGTACAAGACAGCTTTGTTTTGTTCTGTCTCTGGCTAATAGGTATACTTATTTTGTATATTATCTTCCTGATGAGCTCCCTTACTATCTATTCATCAGCTCAGCCTATCCCCGAAGGCAGTGTCTGGCCTGGCCACAAATGCACGCACCGGTCCTGTGTCCATGGTGCACAGGTCCAATGACCACCAGCGCATCTTTCTTGCTGATTTTCATTAATATATATATATATATATATCCTAAAAAGTTACATGATTAAAAAGCAATCCAACAATTAAGTATTCTTCTAGTGAACCCCATCCACTTATTTGTCAAGAAAGGCACAGAAAATTCCCTCGCCTAATATTTATAATTGAGAACTCTTTAGTGTTGGGTAATTGTTTCTGGGAGGTAGGATCTGTAAGCTGTTTACAGGAGATGAATGGGACCCTGGATTTATAAGTGCACGCTCCATTTCACTCATACTGTATTGCTTCTTAATTTACATCTTGCTTGGGGCCATGCAGAAAATTATTCTGGTGATTTTTGAAGAGCGGTTCCAAATTCTGTGGATTCATCTCCCAAGGCTCCTTTTTATTCTGTGATTTGAAAACCATTTGTGGGTAGGAATTTCACCAGGCATTTGTCAGATAAATTTCCCACTTATCCTCTGTGGCTTGTGGCAATCTGGTGGACCCGGATGGAAGCCGGAGAAGCAATGACTTACTGTAATGGGACAGGAAAATGGAGACCCAGAAGACAAAGAATATAATTACATTTTTATGAGCATTCATGTAAATAGATTGCCAAAAGTGTTCTTTTTTAAATAGCATAGTCACAAACAGAAAGAAAGAAAAGTATCAGAAGCCAAGCCAAAGAGAAATTTATCTGACTTCCAGAGCATTCCATGTAGTAGTAAGTGAAAACATTGTATCTTCTTAAAAGTACTGAACCAATTAGAGAGACCATTAATCAAGATCTGACTTAGTTAAAAACATTAGGACTTATAATACTTGACAAATAAATATTTCTTTTGCATAAAGTAAATTACTTGTTTTAGAAGAAAATTATGTTTAAAATGCCAAAATTACATAAATTTCTCTTTTTAGTAATTCATAATTTGGGGGATTCTTCCTGAGGAAGATAGACTAATTAAGAGACTCTCCAGAGAGGCTTCTGGCTTGTGCTCAGGTACAGTAAAAAATCATTAATTTAACAGAAGTGTGTGACTGCATTCAAATAGGAATTATTAGAGAATACAGAGATATCACCGCTAAGACTAACCGCACAATCTGTAGGCCAGTTTTTCCACAAATTGTTTACCTTTGGGGAAATGCAGTAAATTTCCTGAGTGACAGATGTTGCTTGAATAAAAATGGTTAGAAGAAATTCAAGATTTGGCATTCCAAATTTGATTCTAGCTTGCCACCAAGTACAAGAAAACAAAAGCAAAACACAAACAACAAGAACAACAAAAAAGTAAGGAAGTTTTCTTTTAGAGTTGTTAGATGTAAGTAAATTCCTTGGATAGAAATAAGTAGTCAGATACTTTGATAATCCAAATGTTTGGGTTTAGCAGGCTGGAAAATTGCTCTCCAAACATATGAAGAGTTCTTTCCCAAGCAGCTGTTTTTCAATACGCCTGACCCGGAAGGTGACCTAATTTATGGCAGTGTAAATTGTTCAAAGTGCTTAAGATGATCTCTTCTTACATCATTTGATGATCAGTGCTGGAGACAGTTTGAATACTTTTTAAGAGTTTATATAGGTACATGAGATTAATATACTCCTCAAAGGCTTCAATATTGGCCTTCTAAAATAAAATATTATTTTAAAATTAAATAATTTTCATAATAGTTAAGGGAAAATGTTTAAGTTTGGAAAACTAACTGAAAGAAACAAAAATAACCTCCAGAATGACAACAAACTTGATTTTCTTCAGTTTAGATTTTTTCGCTTTCCCTTTTATTTATGAAATTATCTTTATGTAGTGATACAAAAGGATTTCAGTTCAAACAATGTGTGAGTACAATGTGCCTTAATTGATTTTCTTAATGTCACATTTTTTAAAAAGCTTGGAAATGAAGAAAATTGAATCATTCATTCTTTGTGTTGAATGTGCATATGTGTGTATGAATATTATAAACTATTATGTTATCAATTGAGTTCATTAAATCTAATCACTTTTAATTATAACTTTAGTCATTCATCACATTTTTGTGTGAATGTGCCTGTATATACATATAGCTGTATATACATATACAGAGGAAAATATATGTATATGTGAATATATATAATTTCTTTTTGTCGGTCATGGGGCTTGAACTCTGGGCCTGGGCGCTGTCTCTCAGCTCTTCAGCTCAAGGCGAGCGCTCTACCACTTGAGCTACAGCACCACTTCCGGTTTTCTGGTGGTTTATTGGAGATAAGAGTCTCACGGTCTCTCCTGCTCGGGCTGGCTTTGAACTGCAATCCTCAGATCTCAGCCTCCTGAGTAGCTAGGCTTACAGGCGTGAGCCACCAGCACCCCGCAAATATATGATTTTAAATATATATGATTATAAAAAATATATGGTATAGAGAGCACAAGGGGCCAGAGGCCTGGCTCAAGTAGTAGAGCACCTGTGGGGCAAGCAAAAAAGACTGGGTTCACACTCAACACTGCCAGAATACAACTTCCCCTCTACAGTTACTACTCTAGCATTTTTAGTGCTAATAATCTGTTCTGACTCTTTGTAAGAATGGAATTGACATCGGCAGTCATTATGGAAGGAAACTTCACAAAGAAGGAAGAGGGAGAGATGTGTCAAGCCCCATCAGCAAGGGCTTGTCCCTGTGCTGGGTCGATCCTTCCCTGAGCACCAGGCTCCATGCCCAGTGGGTGTCCCAGCACAGCCGATCCTTCTACACCGTGACCCTTGGGAATATTTCACATCCAGACTAAAGCAGTGATTGGCACACCATATATATATATTTTAATGTACAAGCTGGATGCTAGTGGGTAACTCAAGGCTGTAATCCTCACGTCTCAGGAAGGTGAGACCTGAGGCTGGTGGTTGAAAGCCAGTCTGGACAGGAAAGTTCATGAGACTATGATCTCCAATTAACCTCCAAAAACTAGAATGGAACTGTGGCTCAAGTTCTAGAGCATTAGCCTTGAGCAAAAAAAAAAATCTCAGGGATAGCACTGAAGCCCTGAATAAAAGTTTCAGTACCAGCACTCACACAGAAAGAAAGGAAGAAAGAAAGAAAGAAAGAAAGAAAGAAACAAAGAAAGAAACAAAGAAACAAAGAAAGAAAGAAAGAAAGAACGGGAAGAAAGAAAGAAAGAAAGAAAGAAAAGGAAGAAAGAAAGAAAGAAAGAAAGAAAGAAAGAAAGAAAGAAAGAAAGAAAAAGAAAGAAAGGGAAGGAAGGAAGGAAGGATGAGTCTTCAATTTTCTTCATTTCCAAGCTTATTTTAAGATGTTACATTAAGAAAACAATTAAGGCACATATACTCATACATTGATGTGTTGAACTGAAACCCTTTTGTATCACTACATAAAGATAATGTAAAAAACAAAAAGGAAAATAAAAAAATCTAAACTGAAGAAGATTAGCTTTGTTGCTACTCTGAATGTTATTTTTGTTTCTTTCAATTAGTTTTCCAAACTTAAACATTTTTTTTCCTTACCGATAGGTTAACAGTACTTGAGTGGTAGAATCTGCCTAGATCCTTGTCAACAGATGACTAGATGAAGAACACATTGTAAGTATATACAATTGAGCTTTACTCAACCACAAAAGAAAATGGAATTACACCATTTCCAAGAAAATAGACAGAACTGGAGATGATCTTGCTGGGCCAAATGAATCAGATTCATAAAACCACATGTCACGTGTTTCCTCTCATACGTGGGGAGAATGGAGAGAGAAGAAAAAGGAGGCCGGTGTGAATGGGGAATTGGGAGAGGGGGAGCAATGACAGAAGATGATGGGGGGGTGACATCCACAACATTCATCTGATGCATATATGGAAATGTCATCATATAAGCCATTGCTTTGATCTCTATGGCTATCACATTCACCACATTACAAGGGGAATATTGAACCCAGAAGGGTTTCTTCTCTAATTACTGTTATTCAAATAATACCTATTTATGAGTGGGAAACTCCTGGAGCACCTGATACCCCTTCTGTGAACAAAGCACAGTTGGACCCACACCTGTCACTCACTCCTCTCGCTGGAGACTCTGGGTAGACGTGGAGTCAGGCACATCTGCAGGGACAGCCAGGGGAGAGATGGCCAGAGCTGGTTACCAACAGGAAACACATGATGATTCGCTCACCCCTGTCCTTCCTCCGAGTCTCTGTGTATTCTTCATGGTGCTGAGTTCTTGCTCCTACTATCAGGGCTGATGTCAGTGAAGAAGTAAGGTGAAATCAGTGATCTCCACAGGCTTCAGGACATCAGCATTTTTTCATGGGGTTTATATTTTCCCACTTTATGGGAGTGATTTATGATTCATAATTTACGATGCTTATCAAATAACACGTGGTCCCATTCTGACAATTATTAAAGGAAGTGGTTTTTAAGCATATCTAATTTGCTGCAAATATTTAAAACACACACACAAAAGCCACAATTGTAATTGGCCTTTACTTCACAACTTTTGGGGTGTTAGTCAAAAACATCTTCAGAAAACAGCGTGATGGTAAGAAGAAAACTGAGAGGAAATCTTTTAAGAAATATGTAAATGTATCTGTATTATGACTTTTCTATAAATTCAAATAAATGATTCATCTTTCTCTTAAGAAAGAATATTTGATTTGATTTGATGACTTTCTTTAAGAAAATTAGATATAGCTTTCTTCTCAAAAAGAGCTGAGTGTCTCTGTTGAATGATTATGAAGATGTTTAATCAAAAAAATTAAAAAAACAAGTAAATAAAACAAACTGGGCACTGGCTCATGTCTGTAATTCTAGCTTCTTAGGTTGAGACATGAGGATTGTGGTTCAAAGCCAGCCTGGGCAGAAAAGTCCATGAGACTCTTCTTTCCAATTAACCACTAGAAAACCACAAGTGACCCTACAGCTCAAGTGGTAGAGTGCTAGCCTTAAGCTAGCAGTCAGTGCTCAAGCCCCGAGTTCATGCCCCAAATAAGCCATTAAAAGGTAATTCCCTCTGTTGTTTAACCAAGTGTGTGCCTACTCATTTATTTTCTCTATGAATTAAAGTAAGGGGAAGGAACGAGTGTCTTGACTCTGTAGGTAGACTGGAGCATTCTAGGACTGAATCAGAGACTGGAGATGGGGGCTTTGTCCACCAGGCGCATCTGAGGAGAGCGAGCATGAGTAAGTACAGCAGGTGCAACAGCTTGGAAGAAGAAACAGGCCACAGGTCCAGAACAAGAGATCATTAATGTGCCAAAGGTTTTCCGTGTGGTGAAATCAGTGCTGTCCATCACCGAGAAGTTGGACAGACCCGAATTTTCTAAGAAGCTACTTTTGCTCCCTAATCTATCTTCTAGAAACTCCATTTACTGCAAATAAAGGAAGCCAGACCCTCACTCTAAATGGCTGGCCTGAGAATGTGTTTCCACACTCCGGTTGATAACATGGATAGGTTTTGTAAGTTACATTCCACAAGCTGCTCATTGCTATGGCAATTGACACTCTTGTCAAATAAAAGGTTTATTTCTAGAGCCTTTGCTTTAGTAAAAGTGTATTAAAAATAATCAAAGCTTCAGGATTGTATCAGAAGCAATGTACAGAATGACTGGAAGCTGGCATCATAGCAGGTATTATTTTGCTTCTTTATAAAGTCATTGCAATAAGCCACAGGATAGAATGGAAACATCACAGGATAGAATGGAAACATCATAGCCAGGGCTCATCCTTCTGATCAGTCCGCAAGACCATGAAGGCCTCTTGGTAGGAGGCTGAGTTCCAACGCTGCTCGTGGACATGGCGGATGCTGTGAGCACGCGGTGTGGTTTAGAGAGACCAACTCCGCCCTGCGGGACAGGCTGCTGCCCCGCACTCCTGAGCACGCGTCCATCCTGGGGGCGTTGGCCACGACCGGCTCACGGGGTGAAGGGTCCTTCAGCCAAAGGCCCCATGGCCCCCTGTCTGTGTCCCACTCTGCAGGGCTCCTACAATGCAGTTTGCGTGCTCGGACCCAGCCCCGTGACCCCAGCCACGGGCGCTGCCCCAGGGCCTCTTCCACGCCTGTCCCATAGGGCTCAGCTGTGCGTCCAGGATGCTCAGAGCCTAGGGCTGCCCGGCAGAGTTACCCAGGCTGACCCAGGGCTCCGGCTGACTGTCACCTGAACCCTGACTTCTAGATCAGAAGTGGGAAGGCCTGAGATGGGAGTACTGACCCCTGACCTGCCCCACCAGCCACCTTCCCCTGAAGCCTGGGAAGGAGTATGCGCACCGAGGGCGAACCCACGACGGCATCGTGTTCTCTCTGCACGCAGTCTCTCCACATCCACAGCATGGGGAGATACAGACTTCAACTGTGGTTAAGTGTAATCCGAACTGACCTCCACACAGGAAGGCCCGCTTTTCTCAGGGTAATTGAGCTGACAAGTAGGCGATGAATTAATCCTAGTTCAGCAGGACGATTGCATGACCCCAGCATTTCTATTTCCAGGTGATCTGAAGTTTGCTTTAGTGTTCTTTGCTTTGTAGTGCTTGATATGCACTCACCTCCTAGGGCAAAGAGACATTATTAAATACCTGTCACCATTAAATACCCGTCATGGTTGAATATCTGTCCCTTTACATATCTGACTGACAGGATTTCTGCCCAATGTGTGGCATAGTGCAGGTCCAGTGGCCCTCAGACCCTTTTCCTTCACCATTGTGACTCCCTGATGGTGGCTCATGACAGGTAACAAGCAGGGGCATACAGGTTATATGCAGAGATGCTGGCAGGTATCCTTCACCTTCACCACACTCCTGCCCACCCCAACACTGAACCTAATCCAGGCCAAGGACTTGACACTAAATGTATTTCCTAGGAGGCAGCTTCTCTGATCCAGTCCATACATTTTCTTTTTCATTATTTTATCAGCTTCTCTTCTATTCTAGAGGAAGAGTGAGGAGAGAGAGAGAAAGAAAGAGATTTTACTTCTTTGCTTGAAGAAATAAAGGAGAACACCAACAGATGCCTTGTAGTGATTTTTTTCTTATAAGGATGGGAAATTTCTTTTAGGAATCACGGTTAGATGAAACATCTTTACATCCTTCAATAATCAATTCACAGATGTAAGTCTGAATGAAATTAGAATGAAATTAGATGTAAGTCTGAATGAAATTAGTCTGAATAAGATAGAAAGTACAATTCTAATGTGCATTTGTGTGTGTGTGTGTGTGTGTGTGTGTGTGTGTGTGTGTGTGTGATGGAGTTTTGCTCACACATTTTACAAAGAATGATACTGAAGCATTTGCCAGGAAATGGAAGGACCTGGAAAATGACATGTTAAGTGAAGTAAGTCAGGCCCAGAGAGAAAAATGATGTATATTTTCTTTCATTTGTGGACCTTAGATTTAATTTATGAATATTTAAGAAAACACTTGGGGATGATATCCAAGTATACATGAATATAGTAAACAAAATACGGTAGATTCATGGAAGGATAGAATAATTCCTAAGAAAAGCTAACTCACAGTTGAACAAGATGAAGACCAGGACTCAGGTACTAGAAAGGGATAGGATGAGGGGAGTGGAAGTAGAAAATGACATAGTATTCAGTGTGTGTCCTTGTGAATTAAGAAAATGGAGGGCAGGGTGGATGGAAGGAGGGATGGGTGGGAATATTGCAAAGGTGACATTAATCAAATGCATTGTATTTGTAAATTGCTTTGTGGAGTGGCAACTCTTGTACAATTACTTAAAGATAATATAAAAAGAAGTGGTGTATTTTTTAATGGATTTAAAATACTATTTTGGTGGGGGCATATCTGCTAATTGTATGTTTATCTTTTTATTTTGTATTGAATATTGTCTTATGGCTACATTTACAAAAGAAAGAACTTTCTTTATCAAAACAGAATCTATTGTTCTGGTAAACCTCCTTTCAGGATTCCTTTAATTCTTTTTTTGTTGTTGCTGCACACATAGTATGTAATGTCAGTGGCAGGAGATGTGGTTCTGATTTTTCTCACTCCATGTTATTTCATTTAAGATGATGTACAATGCTACAAAAATGCACAACAAAATTATGACAAATACCATAAATGTAAATGCATTAAAGATGTTATAAAGGATGATAGCTCTTCATTCTTATTTTTTATTTCATGTTTCTGTACTTTTTAAGGGATAGGGGTTCATATTTCTATGAAATTAGGCCTTCTGTCCCATGTTTTATATAAAACTAGTAAATTAAGGGCATTGAATGTTATGTGTCCAGAAATTATGTGCAAGTTTCACAATGTAATTGTCCTATGTTATTTTACTTTTCCTGTGTCTTTCTTTTTGTTGAAACATAGACACAGAGCCCTGCACACTGCAGGTGAGGTGTATGTCACTGCGTTCCACCTCCAGCCCTGCTGTCACCAAAGAATTAACAAATAGGAGCACTTAAATATATCAGGGTTTTATTTATATCATTCAGAATATAGCATACAAATATATTATGAATGTTTCCATGTCATGTTCAATTATAAATTTTGTGGTGCTATTGAAAATTTTTATTTAACTTAATATACAATGTTTTACATTAGAGAGTCTTACAATTGGATAGTGGAGCTATTGAATGTGATTGCATTATAAGCAGTGCCTTCCAAAAACTATGTTGGGGCTGGGAAGGTGGCTCAGTAGGAGAGTGCTTGCCTCCCATGCATGAAGCCCTGGGTTTGATTTCTCAGCACCACATAAACAGAAAAAGCCAGAAGTGGTGCTGTGGCTCAAGTGGTAGAGTGCTAATCTTGAGCAAAAGCAGCTCAGGGACAGTGCCCAAGCCCTGAGTTCAAGCCCACAACCACCCTCCCTCAGAAAAACAAATAAACAAACAAAAAACCTATGTTGAAACCAGGATCTGCTGGTGCATGCCTGTAATCCTAGCTACACAGGAGGCTGAGATCTGAGGGTTGTGGTTCAAAGCCAGCCTGGCCGGGAAGTTTATGAGACTCTTATCTCTAATTAATCACTAGAAAGCTGGAAGTGGAGCTGTGGATCAAATGGTAGAACACTAGCCTTGAGCAAAAGAGCTCAGGGACAGGGTCCAGGCCCTGGGTTCAAGTCCCACGACCACCCTCCCCCCCAAAAAATAAAAACTATGTTGAAACTACAGTTTGATTTCATTGACATTTTTACAAAGAGATCTCACTGTGATGTTTTCATATTCATATATCATGTGCTTTGACCAAAGTCACCTCTTTCTCTTACTCCTTATCTTCCTCTCCCCTTTTAAAAACAATTTAGAGGGACATCCTTATTCCATTTTCATACCTGTATATAACACAGCAATTATATTATTTTTGTCATCCTTTCCCTTTCCCCTTATCCTCCAACTGGTACCACGAACAGCTCTCCCTGTACATCCGTGTCATTTTTAACATGCAATATTTTTAACCTACAATATTTGTCTGAGTGAGTTATTTTTCTTCACACGGTCATAGCCAGTTCCACCCATGCTTCTGCAGATGACATAATTTGTTTCTTTATCGCTGAATAATTTCATGTGGAAAAAAAGTCCAAACACATTCCCAATATTTAGTTAAAATAATGTAAATTGCATCCAAAATATTTGCTTTTATTGGCTGACTTAAAGCCATAAACGGGAGAATCTAGGTTGTAACTGCAGTAGTCTCTAACTTCTTTTTGTTGTTTGTCTTTTCTTTGTTATTTCTTTGCTATTATCAAGGTGATGTACAGACATTCTACCATCACACAGTGAGATAAAGAGTACTTTTCCATTTGGATAAGGTAAACCCTTCCCTTGTACTCTCCACCCATGAGCTATACAGTTGATTTTCCACACAGTGACTAGTGAACACCACTGCCAGTCTATAACCTCTCATGAACAAAACATGATACTCAATCACATAAGCATTTTAAGACTACTGGAAAAATAGTCATAAAATTACTCATAATAGGGCTTTGCTGATTAATGAAAGGAATTACCTGTTTAGATGGAGTGAATTGAAAATATGCACAGACACACACACAGCACCTCAGTTCCATGCTCCTTCTTCTGGCCCCCAGCCCGCATCTGTCTGGCGTGGGTGCTCAGAGCTGCAGTTTCGTATTTGCCACTCTCACCACAGCATGAGTGACTGAGGTAGCCACTTTCCCTCCCAGCAGAAGTGGAGAGCTTCCGAACGAGGTATAGTCTCAAAGTCAAAGCTCCATAACTTTACTTGGAATTCTGCTTCTGAGATCAGACTTACAGTTGGGGTGTGATGTTGCTTTTGATGTTTGCCTGAGATAATGTTACCACATAGTTGGTGAATTATTATTATTGCCAGTCTTTATTATTACCCTCATTACTACTATTATTATCAAGTCTTCATTTCAAAGCATGAGTTATACAGTTCATTAGATCAAACACATGACCTATCACATGAGCTCCATCTATAATATCTAAGAGATTTTAATGAAAGCAATGGCTTGTGTGTGGCACAACTGACTGGTTTCCATATAGTTCAGCCTATCCACCCATTACTTTCATTCATTTTCAATCTGCATATCTCATAGAATCCCAGCTGGTTTTGTCTTGGAATATTCTTTCTTGGTATTTATTTTGAGTTAATCACCAGTAGCCAAACCCTTGAAACAAAGATATTGTTAACTTCTCCAAAGTAGTTCCAATATCCACGAACTATCAGCAACTGGTCTTTCTAGGCTCAGGGGAACCAGCCTGATAAGCTGGCACATCTGTCAACCATTTAACTGAGAAAGACATGAAATGATTTTCATTGGAATCCTTTTGCCTGTGATATGTCAAAAATCGGACATTTTTGAATGATACATCTTGATGGCTAAGGGGCAGGAGAGAGCGCCTTGCTCTGGAATTCTCAGTACTCCAGAAGGCTGACAAGGTACTTTTTTGGCCTGCTCTTTCTATGGTAGGTTTTCATACTTTGTGTAGGTGACAGGAAAAATAACAATGATGGTCATAAAATGTAATTTTAGAGCTGCCTTTGATGAAATGGTAAAAGACTGTGAGCAAAACAGATTTAGAAAATTACTTCACGCACCTTATATTCCAAGGTTCTTCTCACATTCCTGTTCCCTTCTGTTCCCCGAACATTCTTCCATTCTTCTTCCTTGCTTCATTCTTTTTCCAGATAGTTGAAGGCAAAGAATACAACCACTTCAAAGACAAATAACTTCCAGATGGAAACTTCCTTTTTACTAAAGGAAATAACAACTATTCAGTTATGTAAATATCTAGTGAAAGGAAACCAATGTTTCATCATGAAAATACCTAATGGATCTAGTTTGGCACTGCTTTAAGAGCCTTACCTGTGTTTTCCTACATAAATATGAGTTCCTAGAAATCAACTTGCAAAGATCAATAAACCATAAGACTGAAGACCTTTGAAGCCTTCTTCATCAATTTGTGTTTGACTTGCCCATCGCTGTATTAATTCAGTCCCTAGAACAATTCATCTGAGTCCTTACGTCTGATGTAAGAATAAAAAAGTCTCTATATACTTCCACTCGTTCTCCGTTGGTTTGGTTCTCTATTCACAATAAAATTATTTTTAAGTTAAAGTTGAATTACTAAACTACCATTGCACATACAAATATGTGTATTCAAAATGACCACATGTTATTTAAAAGATTGAGGAAGATTATCAACAAAAATAACTTAGCATACTAAGTCTAAGAAAGTAATAAGTATCAAAGAGGGGAAATTATTTTGTCAATTTTTAATTAATTAGTATCATTTCCCTCTCAAATAAAATATGCTAATATATAAGCTGTTATAATTTTCTTTCATTTTTTTTTGTTGGTTATAGGCATGAACTCTGGGCCTGGGTGCTGTCTTTCAGCTCTTCAGCTCAAGGCTAGTGCTCTACCACTTGAGCCACAGTGCCACTTCCAGCTTTTTCTACTTATGTGGTATTGAGGAATTGAACCCAGGGCCTCATGCATGCAAGGCAAGCACACTACCACTGAGCCACCTTCCCAGCCTGCCATCATAATTTTCAATAAAACATAATCCTTTCATCCAGTCTTCTTGAGTTAAAATGAATAAATTTAAGTGTACACATGTGATATGTTGGAAATGTCTCTAGACTTAGACTGTCTATCTTAATGTATTTCCTCTTGTGTGGTGAGAGAAAACATTTAAAGCTTAGTCTTGAGTACAATATTGTATATATTGTAGAATATATATGATTCTATATGTTAATAATAACAAACCTATACAGTATATATTATTTAGAATATTGTATATATATTCCTTTGGAAATCATTCTAGAAGTGTGATTGCAGTATTCACCACTTGATGAGTCTATTTTCAGTCCTAAGAAACCCCATTTTACAGCAAAATATCTGTACAATCTCCAATGTCCCCCTCAGGAATGCCCCAGCAGTCCACAGACTTCGTGTCTCTGCCTACTTGGATGAGAATTTCGTTTGTTTTTCAGTGTTTGAAAAGGGATCTTAAACAGTCTGAGGTGACATTTAGTTGTGCACATGTGCACATTCCAGATGTTTAGTGACGTGCAGCAGGTTTTCATGAGCTTTTTCACAATTGCATGTTTTCTCTGGAAAAATGTCCCTTGAGGCCCTTTCTGGCACAATATTATCCAATCAGCAGCAGCAGCAGCTTCACTATTATTGACCATGTTGTTGTTATTGCTATTATTATTGAGTGTCCTGAGTCCCTTCTGACTTCCAGACATTAGACCTTGTCAGATTAGGGGTCAGGATGTCTTCTGTTGTCTGAGAGGTGGCCCTTTCATTTGTTCAGCATTGTTTCACTCTGTAAAAAGATCTGTGGACACAGCACCACGTGATCATTTGTGCTAATCTTTTCTGGGTGTTGCTGCCAATCCAGAAGTTTCCACCAGGACTAAAGCCAAAGAGCTTTCTCCCAGTTTTGCCCTAGAATTTAAGTCTTTAGCCGTTGACCACATGCTACCAGATGGGGCTGGTTTCCCTCCCTTTCCACGTGGATGTCGTGGTTTGGAAGTGAAGGCCAGGAAAGGGCCCTGGCCATGGCAGAGTGGACAGAGGAGTGCTCATTTTCAAATGCACACTGAGCCCTTTCTGTTCAGTGAGATGGGATGGGGCTTCTATTGTGTGTGGACTGGCTTAGGGACTGTGATTCTTTATTATTATTATTATCATTATTTATTTTTATTGTGAAAATATCATACAGAGGGGTTACAATTACATGGGCAAGGTAATGAGTACATTTCTTATCAAGCATTGTTGCCTCCTCCTTTGTTTCCCCTTCCCATTTCTTTCCATCCCCCCCCATCCACCCTCACCCCCACCCCACCCCCTACCAAAGTTGTAAAGTTCATTTTTCAACATAACGACTTGTACATCTCATTGTTGCCATGGGTCTACCTGTATCCCTATTTAAACGATGTGTTTCTCTCAGTAAAAAGAATGAAACTTAGGTAACTGGTACCATATGTTAGTTTTCTCCTTATATGGTACCTACTACTAGAAACCTCTAGAAACCTAATTGATGATTCTTCTAAAGAAGCAATAATAACTCAGTTGGCCTTTTACTAGTCTACCTAGTTGCTGACCACAGTGTAGAGCTTAAGCATTCTTGCTGGTACCCGTGGCTCACATCTATAATCCTAGCTACTGGGAGGCTGAGATCAAGGAACTGTGATTCTTCCAGCCTCTGTCTCCCAAGGAGCTAGAACTACACACACAGGCCACCACATCCTGGGAACTTCTTCTACTAAAAAGAAACACTATTTCATAGTGACATTAAAATAATCTTTAATATGTAATTTTATATAACCATAACTATAAAATTTTGTACCAATTATTATAATACCACATAATATTTCATAGATTATAAAATATCATATGACCTGTTATAGTCTATATTTCTATATAGGTATACAGTACATACTATGAAATATTATGTACCCTGTTAATTATACATGAAATATACAATTATATAATGTATACAAATGTATAATGTATACCATATCTAATTATGTATAATATATGTAATTCTATGTAATATATGCCATACATAACATGTGCTATCTATAATTATATATTAACATTTATATACTAATTATCTATAGGCCAATTACATATAACTTATTTATGGCATATAGATATGATTCATACACATACACACACATATATATATATAATTTTATGCAATTATTCAGATTTGTATGAGTTGAGGTCACATTTCCATCTACTGCAATACCAACAAACATGAAGCTAATTCAACACTTCTGCTTCCTTCCTCGGCATGTACTTTGAACCTCAGTGTCATGGCTGAGAACAGAAGATGGAATGAATTTCTCTCTGTGCCCACAGAAATTCAAGTGAGGTAAAACTGTACTTTAATTTCACCCAGGGGAAGTGTTACCTTTTTCCTGGGTGACTTTCAAGTTTCCCAGTGGCTCAGAGAGAACAGGGAGGACACATGGTCCCCGCCCTCCCGGACATCCTCTGTGATTTCTCCCCCGTGGGCTCCTCCTGGCTTTCTGAGGGTCACCAGTGCCCCGAGCACTTTCTACTGAGGGCAGTAAAGGACAAGAAGGTCAGTGGGAGAACACAGATGGTGGCCCAAAGGCCCCGCCACCTCCAGGGCCCATCAGAACGTGGTTTCATTGCAGAGGCCTGACTTGTGTTTGGCATAATAGGATGTTTCCTGCACAAGGCCTCACAGGCACACACCAAACAGCTTCTGCGGCCGGCTCAGCAGGATTGGGCTGATGAATTGAGAGCATTGATTGTGGGAGCAGAATCATTCATCCTTTTCATCCTTTTGTCTCGTGCAGATAGAGAGGACGCCACGCAGGCTCCATGAGAGTGTGTAGTGTTTCTGTAACAGACGTTTAATTTTTCTGTGTAAATTGTCTAGGGTCTAAAAGTGACACTGATACCGCACACAAAAGAGAAGTAAAATGATTATGGAAGCATGTGATCAATAAGTAATGAACTGTAATTATTTATTGGACAGTAAATCAATAGGAGAAGCTTGTGCCCATTTTCAAATTGTCACACACATAACAGATAACCAGGCATAATCAATGGAAAGCTAATTCCTCTACCTCCCCCCAAAAGGACTGATTTCATAAATATTTATGGGCCAATGTATCAACTTGGCATTAAAATCCCTTGAACAAATTAGAAATATCCTGCTCTGTCCAATCTTGACAGTTTCCTAGAGTCTATGAAATTTTTTTAATGCAATGTTTATTTTATACTGAACACAAACATCCTGACATTTCTGTGAACATTCCTTCCTTACTTTTAAGTCCCAAATTATACGTATATGTATAATTAAAGAACAAAGAGATAATAAGTTCTCTAACTCTGAGACATCATAAAGAATATTCTTCCTAGTGAAAGAAAACTATTTCAGATGAAATTCAAGTGTACAGGAAGATCCGAGGCATGCCACACTAATAAACTCACTGTAAATATAACAAGGAACACATTATATTATTGAATAAAAAGACAAAATGCACTTTCCGTGGTCAAACATGGTGGCTCATGCCTTTAATCCCAGACATTCAGGAAGCAGGGGTTTCCCCAGCTGTCCAGGAGCTTACAGAGCTCAAGAGATCTTGTCTCAGCCACCCAGCAGCTGGGACTGTAAGTGTGCAATAACATACCAGACTTCCATCAATCATTTCAAACATGAGATCACACAGCCATGTGCCAATAGGAAAGATGAACAATACATGCAATAATAATGTAAATAAACATTTAGGAAAGAAGCTGTGACCTAGAAATGCTAGTTACAAGAAATGTTCTGTGACGGTCAGGTATACAGAGCCAAACACTGCCATTCCACAGGGAACCAGACCATGCTCACAAGAGTGCCAAGTTTTCAAGAGGATCTACTGTTGATCCTCAAGATAAATGTGATCCATAGAATCGGCAGAGCCGATAACAAAATCTGGCAGAGCTACAGGAGGGAAACAGGCAAAATTCACCACCATTAACCTTTTTCACCTTTTAAAGCACTGGCTAGAATAAAGACAGACGCAAAGGAAGGTCTCTGATTGGCTGTGGTGGAGTATGTTCTAGAAGGTTCCTGTCCTTTCACGGGTGGCTGGAGGAAGGCAGAAGCAGACAGGGCAGTAAGGGCCCCTTGGAAGGTGTTCATGTGCTGGGCACAGTACCCTGGGAGCTGTCCTCGGCACTCCGAGGCCACACCGGCCACTCTGCTCTGTGACACGGGCCTGAGCCTCTCACCAGACCTGGCGCATGCTGGACAACATGATGAATTCTCACCCGTGTGTTGGTGTCCAGGCTGGACTCAGGGCCTTGGGAGGCATGAGGTATTCAGTGACAGCTGTATCACCAGAACTCCTCTGTGTTCCAGCTGTAATAGAAACAAACATTTGGGCAAGAGCATGTGTTAAGGTGAGCTCTGGGCCTTGGCCAGCTTTGTGGCCTTCCCGGGCAGGGACAGGAAAAGCTCACTTCCTGTGGGGTTGGCCTACCCCATGGCCGCCCCTCTGGGTCAGGGAGTCTGCGGTTTCATCAGAAACAGCTCACACCCCTCCGAGGAGCCGGGGATGGCTGTTTGGCTTATTGGTGTAGTCAGCTGTTGGTGTGGATAGGCATACCTCTCCTCACACTGTGTGTACCCCCATTTGCAGCCTTGTGCACCCTGTGTGCACCCCGGCCAGGAAACTTCTCAGTCAGAAACCTGCAATCAGGTGGCCACTCAGGGGAAGGAAGGGGAGTCCATCCTGGGTTTATTTTTTCCCCTGACAAAGTTTCTGCTTTGGCCTTTTCTGTGCCGAAGATGCAGGTGCTCAGGTGAGGTTGGGGGGAAAGGGCTGCGCATGTGCGTTCCCACACTTTCCTCTCACCAGGGTGACCTGGCCTCGCCTTCCGGCCTCCTGATCCAGGGCTCTCTCTGGGGAGATGCACACTGATTTCTTACCACTTCATCTATTCTCCCCCATACCCTTGCGTCCTGCACAAGTATCGTCAATGGGATCCACTCACTACAGAGGGCTCCTGAACGTGTTAATGTGTAGAAAATATTCTACCCCCCCCTCCACCCCCAGGGACCACGGAGCTGCCGGGCATCGGAGGGCCTGCACTGGTGACACTGGTGACACGGGGTGAGGGGCTAGTGTGGGGAGCCCCACGCTCTCATCAGAAAGCAGGGGACCTGGAGCCAAGTGCGGTGTTGCACAGTGAGGAGGGCAAGAAATGCCTGTACAGCCCTCCTACCAGGAAGGGGGGGAGGGAGAGAGAGGGAGGAAGGGAGGAGGGGAGGGAGAGAGAGAGGAAGAGAAAGAGAGAGAAAGAAAGAGAGAGAGGAGAGAGAGAAAGAAAGACAGAAAAAGAAAGAAGGAAGGAAGGAAGGAAGGAAGGAAGGAAGGAAGGAGGAAGGAAAGAAGGAAGGAAGCGAGAAGGAAGGAAGGAAAGAAGGGAGAAGGAAGGAAGGCAGCAAGGAGGGAGAGAGGAAGAAAGAAGAAAGGAATATATGTATATATACATGTAAATATAAATCCATATATACACATGTTTATGTACATACACCATGCATATGTAAATATACACAAACTGTACCAATAATGAAAATATGGTGATTGTATTTATTTTCACATTTTTGTGGTTTCATTATTACTACTATACACATGCATTGGGAGACAGGCATCAAATTATAATTTAAGACGAGGCTAAGACAGAAAACTACAGAGAACTAGTGACTCACAACTGTAATCCTAGTTACTCAGAAGGCTGAGATCTGAGGATCAGCGTCTGAAGCCAGCCTGGGCAGGAAAGTCCATGAGCACAACCTTGAGCCTTGAGCTTATTGGAGAAACCAAGTAAGAGTGCAAGGACCAGTGCCAGGACCAGCACACAGTAATGATGATAATGAGGATGGTTCATGATGATGACGATGATAATGATGATGATGATGATGATGTTGATAACTAAAGCTGTGTCAAGCATTAATATGTTTAGGGTACTTCCTTTCTTCTAATTATTCTTTGCAACAGTGTATTGCCAATGTGGGGATATAATTAAGTCTTTCCGGTATTATTTGTAAGCCTGTTTATTCACTGTTAGTTGAACCAGGGACTTCACGGTGGCATTTCTATATTAGTGCCCTCCCCCTGCAACCTATTCTGTCTCATACATTTCATCATCACACCACACTCCGTCCGGTGCCTGGCACCTGGCACTGCCTGATTCACTTCCCTGTTATTGACTTTAAACAAACCCTGTGCCCATTCTGGCCTTGAACTCAGGGTCTCAGGCTGGACATAACTTTTGACTCAGGCTGGATCTCTACCACCTGAGCCACACCTTCACTTCCAGATTTTTACTGGTTATTTGAATTCACTCAGACTTTTCCACCCAGGATGACTTTGAACTGTGATCCTGCAACCCCAGCCTCCTGAGTGGCTGGGATTACAGGTGTGAGCCACTGGGGGGCCAGCTGTATTGTCTTCATTTTGAGATGGCCATTAAAGGTAGGAAGGAGTTTCACACTCGTGTTTCTTTTCCTGCCTTCTTTTACCATGATTTGGTAAGACGACCCTCAAAGGCTCTTTCGGTCCTCGTCCCCTCCACTTTCCATCATCCCCAGTGTTCAGTGTGTTGCCTTGGGTCAGGTTCACACACATGATGGGGTTGTGGCACTCTGTGTGCGGCAGTTGTGATCAGAACAGCTTGTGCTATGTTTGGTTCTAGAGAAAAGAACTCCATCCCTCAGTGAGGATGAGCAAGGTGGAGCTTTGACGTAAGTGTCTATTGTTGAGGCAGAGGTGTGATCACCTTCTTCCTCTGGTCATAGTCCTCCTCTCTAATGGTGAAGCACCTGCTGAGAGCAGAGCTGTGAATGAGCTCCAGTATTTTCTCGGTGTTTGCTTAGGTTTTTTCCTCTCACAGAACTGCTTCTGCTCACCTTGTTAAGTCTGCTTTCCAGCTGGGACCTCCCTCCTCCAATCATCTCTATCACTGTGGTTCTAGGTCGTAAATATAAGTTTCCTTACGATAGCTAAAGTTAGAATTCACGAGGGAACAATTGGCATTGTAGGCCTACCCCCTCACTGGCCATCTAGTTTTAAAAGGGCATTTTCCCTTCAGTAATTAGAGCAATGCACTGTCAGACATTTCTTCATCATCTATCATATCATTCACCTTTGCCAGAGTATGGTGTGGGAAGAAATTTTCCAATAAATCACCAAGACAACTTCATGCATATAGACAGTGCCTTTGTTCTCATTCTTGTTCTACTATTCTATTCTCTTATTCTATTTTTTTCTCATCTGTTTTTTTTTAAAGGGGCGGGGGTGGGCATGCCAATGCTGGAGACTGAACTCAAGCCCTCCTACTTTCTCTGGAATAAAGGCTGGTTTTGTACCATTTGTGCCACACCTCAATTTCTAGCTTTTTGCTGGCTAATTCTTAAATCTTATGAGCTGGGATCCTCAGATCTCAGCTTCTGTAAAGCTCAGATTAGAGTGAGCTCAACTAGGTCTTTTCTTGAATGTGTGTATTAGCTAAAAATATGTCAACAAACAGATAATCCTGAAATTCCAATGCTGTTTGATTTTCATCTCAATTGATCCTGGTAGAATGTAAAGGCCTGACAGATTAAAAAGAAGAGAATCATATGATCATACATTCTGTGAAGGAGAAAGGAAAATTAATTGGAGAATGTAAACTTAGGCGTTTAGGATGGAGCTAGTAAGTCTTTTTTTTATTTTTTTTTATTTTTTTATTTTTTTGGAGCTAGTAAGTCTTGAGCCACACAAGTGTGACCAGCATCAGCATAGCACATTCGGGCATCAAATTGTCAACATGGAAAATCATCATGTGGACCAGTCAGTGAAAGGAGACATCTATCCTAATCATGTGTGGGCCTGAAGCCCCAAGGAGAGCGATCAAACCAGCCTGAGCCCTTCCGATGATCCCAGCTGCATCCCACCTCCTGTGCCCACGACCTGAGTGTGCTACCTGGATGTGGAGATCCAGGATGTGTTTATCTCACTGCTCAGAATGTGAAATTCAAGGCCATTGTTATTACTTACCAAAACACCACCTTGCTTTTTTTGTTTTGTTTTGTTTTTTGGTGCAAGTTCTGGTGCTTGATCGCAGGGTCTGGGGGGCTATCTTTTAACGCATGACTGGCATTCATTCACTAACATCACAACTATCCCTTCCTTTCCTTTCTGTTTGTTTCCTAGTATTAATTGGAGATAAGAGCATCACAGACTCCCTCCAGGGCTGGCTATGAACCTGGGTCCTCAGATCTCAGCCCTTTGAGTAGCCAGGATCACGGATGGAAGCCACTATTGCCTAGACTGACTTGAGTTATTTTTCTTAAGGAATCAGAGATGCTATCGCTTTTGAAGGGTGGTTGGACTTTTGGTGAAAGCACAGCTCAGCCAGAAGAATATTCTTGGCAATCCATCGTTGGTGAGATTGTTTTGGCTCCTTCCAGCCAATGCATTTCTACGAAGCTTGTGAAGATGGAAATGACACACGTGGTGAAGGCAGATTCATTACACGGAGTATACAATCCTGTCCAAGATCCTTGTGTGAATCTGAACTTTTTCCTACTGCTGTGAACCCATGCAGAATTTCAGTGGATTTGTAAAAGCCAAGGAGAAAAACACAGAGGCCCTCATCCACAATGTGTTTACTGGCCGAAGAGAGCCTGTCATGAAAAAAAATATATTCAAAATCCAGAAGTTGTATTTTTTTTTAAGATAAGAAAAGTGCTTCTTTCAGATCAGGTTGAAATTGAAGAGTAAATCTGTTGTGTCTCCGGTGATGGCTGCCATGAGCAGGTAGAAGCCTTCGCCATCCCAGTTCCTGCCAGGCCCCACCTCGAAGCCTGCCCCTGGACGCCCTGCCCTCTCTGAAAATCACTGCAAAAGGCTGCTATGCAAATCCCTCCATTTGATTTATCTGCAGGCAGCAATCTGCAGACTTGGAAAGCGTAAAGAAAACTGTTGGAAGTTACTCTTGCTCAGATAACCTTAACATTGAAACCTGGATTTGTAATCGTTTCCTTGCTTGCATGGACAGTAAATCAATGGCTGAGACCTTGCCAACAGTGACCTCATTGACTCTGCGTGGGGACAAAGATGCCTCCTGAAGCTCTCCCTGGCTCCGCGGCGAGTTTCACTCCTTTTCCCTCGTGATCTTTTTTTTCTTTTGCTCAAGGATCTCAGGACTTCTTCTCATAACAGGGGAAACGTGAAAAATGGATTGAGGATCAGCTAGAATAACACTCAATAATTGGTTTGGTTTTTTCCTAACACCAATTCCTTTTCATTGAAAGGCATCAGCAGAATTAAATTGTGCTTTTAGACTGTTGTTCCTTTGTTAAGATGTAGAAGATAGTACCAGGCACTGGTGACTCCTGACTGTAATTCTAGCTGTTTAGGATGCTGAGATCTGAGGACTGATATCGTCAGCTAAATCATCTGTAGAAACATATTCCTCCATGTATGATTATGTGGGATGCTGTATTTTGTACATAGAAGAGGAAGCATGTGTCCTTTGTCTTTTTTCTTGTAGGTCTTGGGGCTTGAACTCTGGGCCTGGGCACTGCCCCTGAGCTCTTCAGCTCATGGCTAGTGCAGTAACACTCAAGCCACAGCACCACTTCTGGTTTTCTGCTGGTATACTGGAGATCAGAGTTTCATGGACTTTCCTGCCTGGGCTGGCTTTGAACCAATATCCTCAGATCTCAGCCTCTTAAGTAGCTAGGATGACAGGTGTGAGCCCCTTGGGCCTGGTTCTTTTGTCTTTTGATATACTATGCTTGGTATAATCAGGAATGAAAGTAGTAATATTGTATACATAATTATAAAGCAATGAATGTATCTCAAAGTCCAGTCTAGACTATCTCCAGGCTGAGACCCACTGAAGTGAATAAAATTAAGTACTCTGCTCTCCCTCCTTGTTGCTCACACCTGTCTTTTGTTTCTGTTATGTACAAATCAAGATCCCAAACTATTAGCTCTCCATAGGGACTGGTCACACCCTGAGCCTTAAGACCCTGGCAATGAGAAAATTAGCATAAAACTGCAAAAAGAAAAAAAATAAAGTTGTTAAAGTAATAACAGAACTGTTCAAAGGAAAAACAGCTATGCCCTGGAGGTCCTGAGCAGCCCATGCTTAGAAGTGCATTTTCTCTTACTCTATCTTTAGCAAGTGGAGGTATACCAGTTCAATCACATTTCTTTGCAACAGAAAATGTTCGGACACTCTCTCCATTTCAGATGTACAGGTTTATGGAAAGTACTGGAACATATGATTGTGTGATTGTGTGGTTATGTGGTTGTGTGATTGTGTGGTGGTGGACAACATCTCTCCTCTCCCCCTGGTATGCAATGACTGTACCCCGTGCACTTCTGAAATCTTTATTCCAAATGTGAAGGGGATTTGGTCATTCCAATAAAGCCCTGAAACCTGGCCACAAACCACCAAAGCTGGGTACTAAAGGGAGGAATGCTGGGTGTCAGCTCTAAGGAAGTCAATAAAGGCAAATGAAGTGGGCCAGGACACTTCTCTGACTTATATAATGAAATGAACTTTGGTTTTCAATGGAAGTACCTTTGCTTATTTTTGTTTCTTCTTCTTGTGTGTTTTTTTTTTATAACATTTGAAAATTTGCTCTTACTTTCCAACTCCACCCACCCTAATTTCCTGAGCTTTATACTTGCTCCACTTCTTCTTATTCTGCGGGCTCTCTGCTCCATGAGTCACACCTCTACATTGGCTTTTTCCTGAAGTACTCATGTGAACTTTTGTGCAAAGACAGGCCTTGAACAATTATCATCCAGCCTCTTGAGTAGTGAGGATTACAGGCATGAGTCCTGGGTGCCAGACTGGAAATGTCACTTTCATAAGATGATACAACAACTTTATGAACTGAAAGTTTTCAGGCTACACATTGCATCTTTAATGACTTGCATTCTTTAAATATTAATTTCACATATTTAAAACCGTGAGTGGACTAAATATATTATTGCCTCTTAGTTGTTAAGAATTGCAAAATAGCATATTTTATTTCTGCTATCTAAAAGGCCAATTTATCACTATTGCATATATATGCATATATATGGCATATAAATTCAGCAAAGTAACCCAGCATTTAATTAAAAGAAGAAATAATTACTTAATTTTATAACAACCAAATTGATTAACCAAAGACTCATAAAATAGCTGTAACATCCCACATGAATTCCACAAATTTTTCTTACATGAGTAGACACAAAACTAAAATAGAATTGAATTATTAGGAAATATTTTCCATTTGAAAATAAAATTTACTAGTGATCTATATAGCCAAGGCAACGAATGAAGCTGAATTCATTTAAATATCAAAGACATTACATGAATGGCAAAAAAAACATTGCCAATGACTTGAAGTTTGCCTCCACTAATTTCCTGACAAATGTCTAGCATAAGACAATGAGCAGAAAATAAGAATTACAAGAACACTACCAGTTGCAAACAGCTTTCTAAGTTTTATTCTCTCCTAGCCCTGATGAAGCCAGTGGAAATAATTATTTTTAGCAGTATGTTTTACCTTATATAAGTTTTAACAGAGAAGATAGACATTCCACTAATTCTTTAATGGAATAGGAGGCCTTTGTTCAACAGCTCTGTGTCATTTGCCGAATGATAGAAAGAGCTAGTTGGATCATTATCTTGTTTGAAGTTATGTTACGCAGAGGCTACATTCTACAGAAGTGTCTGGTGTTATTCTGGAAATCTAAAATTAGCTACAAGACTAAGAATATGTGGGGTAACCGGAGAACTCCCACTGATAGCATATCTGGAATTTTTCTCTCTGAGAATGCTTAGAAAAGTAAGACAGGCCGGGCTCCCCTGGATTTTGTGATAGTTTCAGGTGGGCCTTATAAATTAAACACATACCTTAAAAAGGCCTTTTCTAAATTGTACAACCTTACCTGATTCCTTAAGTTGTAAATTATTTAATAAGAGATCTTTGTGGAGTTAACTTTCTCTCTTGATGTCTAGTCACGTGGAGGTCAGTGTTCTTTTGTTTGCAATCTCCTAGTCTGTGTATTAAAATCTCTACAGTGTATAGGACAAGATTATATGCAGGAATTTTTTTGGAGTAAGCATATAATCAGAAAGAAACATGGAACCACAAGAAAAAAACTAGCTACAAGCCACTAATATTTTACAAGAAGAAATAGCATTTGTTAATATAGAACTATTGTTAATAAAGGTGAATCAAATTAATTTACCCATACTCAGTAAATACTCCTGTGAGTTAATGCTGAAGTTTCCAGGGCATATTGGTTATGATTATTTTGCTACAGAGTGAACATTGTGGATGATAGATTGAAGGATAGGTGGAATCTACCTAAATTATGTGTGCTGCTATGCTATAAATCTGACAACAGATTCAAACACAAAGAATCAAAGTCATTTATGATATTAAAATTTCTGGCAAGCTCCCCCCCACACACCCACGATGCCTCACGCCTGTAATCCCAGCTACTTGGCTTGCATAGATGATCAGGGTTTGAAGCCCGTCCAGGAAAAATGTCATTGAGATCCCATTTTAATTGGTAAGTTGAGTGTGCTGTGTGCAGCTGCAACACAGCTTTATATCAGACTCCGGAAGACCCAAGGACTAACTAGAAGAAGATGTCAGACTCCATCCATCTGTGAATAAGACCAGCCTTATTCACAGATCAGGTGAGGCTCTCAAGTTCTAGCACACATCAGCAGTTGTAGTTAGATTATTTAATTTTCATTTGGTCTATTTTCTTTTTAAAAAAATATTAAAAGAACCTATCCGGGCATAGTGAGGCTGATATCAGGGGATTAAGGTTCAAAGTCAGCCAGGCAGGAATGGCTGTGAGATTCTTATCTCCCATCAATCAGCAAAAAGCTGGAAGCGAAGCTGTGGCCCAAGAGATAGAATAACAGTCTTGTGTGAAAAAGCTCAGGGCCAGTATTAAGGCCCTGAGTTTAGGCTCCAGGACCAGTACCAGGAAAAAATTTAAAAAGAACCCCAAGATCATATTTTATTTTTTTCTAATTTCTAGTAGTCATCCAACTACATTGAATAAGAATTTTGTTGTGAATGTTTTATTGTAATCTTTACTTAACATAAATGATGGATTTCTTTTTGAAAAGGCTAGATTGCTAAGGAATGTAAACATTACTGATTAGCTTATACATGCATAATATATTATGCAATACATTAAATTAACCACACAAATGAAGAAATAATAAATCTTAGCATGCCACAGCATTATAAAAAATATTACCCAATATTAATTTCAGGATATGTTAACAAAATAGATGAGGTAATGAAATCAACTCTATTGTGTGTCGTTCTGCAACAGTGAAGTAGATTGATGATGGATTATCTGCTCAGACCTTAGAAATGATCATGTTTCATTTTTCAATAAATAGAAAATATAATCACCAGATTGTTGGCCTTCCTGGCACTGGGCTTGATGAAGTATTCAAGAAAAAGCATAAGATGATTTGAAAATAATTCCAGTGTGAATTGCAAACATTTTTGATATGAACAAGTGTCAAAGGTTAATTCATAATGAGATAACTACGTTGTGCATTCTCCAAGGCATAAACAAGTCAGTTTAGTCTATACATACAAAAACTGGAATTTCAAGTATTTATCAGGTGAGTGTGTGTGTACCCACATGTGTGTGTGCATGTGTGCATGCATGCATGAACACATGTGCTGGGTATACGCATCTATGTGTTGAGTCTTCCCAGTTTTTGGTGTAAATGAACTAAAGATTGATTTATATATCAAAGCTACAGCTGCAGAAAGCACTAGAGTCTCTTACATATAAATTTTATACATAATCCTACAGAGAGATTTTACACAAAAGTATTGCATTTGTTATAATGGCAGACTGTGCTCTTAATTTACAGAGCTATACGTGATAGTGAGCACACACTAAGCAGTAGTTCACATTATGGGCATTCCTAGGATCACTCACTCTAATGCCATTTTTGCTGCTCAGGTTGGGGATGATCCTATAGTCCCATGGACTTTTCTGCCTGGCCTAGCTTTGAACTGTGATCTTAGTCTCTTGAATAGCTAGGATTACAGACATGAGCCACTAGCACCAACTTTTTATTTGTTTTCAAAGTTAAAAAAAATGACACAGAATTGCTTACGTAGTTGAGAAAATGAGAGAATGGCACTGAATACATGAACATTTACATGTAAAACTGTAATATACAAAAGTTTACCTTGAACACTAATACATACATGTTTACATTTAACATTTTAATACATGAACGTTCACACAGGCTTAAAGGACAAGCACACCCACACTCTGGGTGTGTTGGATAAAAACGAGGCTTTTTTTTTTAATATGAAGCTAGTTCCCTCAGCAAGTTTTCAGATCCATGTTGATATAGATTTCCCAAATAATAAAGTCTTACCATTCAATATAAAAGAGCAGAAGCAGAAATACAAGTAGGAAACAAATGTCTGCAGTGAAAATACAACAGTTAGGGATTTCTTTTGGAAGTAGGGAAATAGGATTGATTTGTGCATTTTAATACACCTTTCCAGACTCGATAACCTGCATTTGCATGCCTATTGCCAAGTCAAAGAGAACCAATCTTTTTTTTTTTGGGGGGGGGGGTGCTCGTGGAGCCTGAACTCTGGGCCTGGGCGCTGTCCCTCAGCTCTTCAGCTCAAGGCTAGTGCTCTACCACTTGAGCCACAGCGCCACTTCCGGCTTTTTTCTTTTTGCTTATGTGGTGCTGAGGAATCGAACTCAGGGCCTCAGGCATGCAAGGCAAGCGCTCTACCACTGAGCCACCTTGCCAGCCCAAAGAGAACCAATCTTAAGTGTTCTAGAACATCTAGGCAGTGGGAAGCAGGGGCAGAGCTGGGCATTCCTCACATGTAAACGTTTTCTCTTCAACTGTCTCACTTAAAGAAGGAATGAGAACATGCAATAAAGACATGCTGTGTTTCCTTCAGATTACCCATGTGTGCCTTCACTGTCTCACTATCTATTTTTCCTCTAGCAAAACTCCCAATATCAAAGAATTGCAGCATGAAGAATCCACGGCTGCGTTTGCATTTGGAGGGGGCCTCAATGTGGGCCTCAGTGTTAGCCAGAAGTGCTGGGTAAGGATTGTGGTTGTTGTTGGTGGCGTTTTATTTTTGGTTTATTTATTTATTTATTTTAATAGAGAAATACACAAAGTGCTGACCACTGTGCGTGGCAGAAAGAGTCAATCTGGGCTCAAAAATAAACCTCCAAATGTGAGACAGGGGAGAAAACGCTGAGTAAAGCACATCAAGGGCTTGAGATCCCTGCTCCACAGAGACGTGGCATGGAAAACACTCACCCACAGCCCTGACAGCAGGTGGTAAACATTAGATCCTCATTATCGCATTTAATCCAACCATGTGGGAATTATGACACTCTCTTTATTCTAAGTCCTCCTCTATAAATAAGCCGCATGCATATGCACACACACACACACACACGTGTATTAAATATACATTATATGATACACTTAAATAAATATACATAGCATAATATATGAATTATTTCTACATAGATTATGTACTCATATATATGCAATATATGTATATATACACATGTGCAATTCTTATGCATACTAACAGTAGGAGAAAGCCATTTCCATGTTTAGCATTGGTTTAGCTCAGCCAAAAGCTGCATTTTGCTGCACCTGTGCGGCCGCCATTCTGCCGCCCCTCCGTACAGGCAGAACTCCTGCCCCTGCCTGTGACCACAATCAACCTAGTGTTAGATCTGAAGAGATAACTGTGTCACAAAAACAGTCTGCCATTATTCACGTTCTGGTTCTTTTCCTTCGTGTAGGAGAGGGTGAGGACTTCAAATAGGATCCACCGGTTCTACAGAATTCTAACTCCTTCATGATTACACAGGACATCAGAAAGCGGAAGAGAAGAGATGTGAACGCCGGGCTAGAGCTGTTGTGTAACAAATGTGCAGAGGGGGCGATGGCTCCCTTACGCATGTGGCTGGTGTCAGCCATGCCATTGTTCTGATGTAAGTAGAGGCAGAGGAGGGGAAGCAAACAGCAGCAGACCTCCCACCTCCGTCCTTCCCCCTCCTTCCCCCCCCACCCCCGCCTCAAACCTGTGTGATCTGAGCTGTCAGCTTTGGGACTAGGGCTGAGTCCTGGGCTTGGGTTATTTGTGGCTTTCCTATTTTCTTTATTTGTTTGCTTCACTGATGCATATTTGTATTTCCATAAAAATTACCTTTGCTCCCAATTATATAATGTTTAAACTGCTTTCTTTCTCAATACATAGAGATCCAGTGACTTCCCTTCACACAGACTCTCTGCCGCTTCCAGTCAAAGCTGATAAAAATCGCCGATGCCTTTCTTATTGATCTATAATCCATGCCCTGAGTTAGTGTGGCCATTGCTGATCCCCCCAGGATTAGCTTTTCCTCCTGCGGCCTGGCAGAAGGTCAAGGCAGAGCAGTGCTTCTCAGAATTTAGAGGCAACGGCTTCTAGCCAAGGTGGCCACTGGGGCAGAGGCTGAGATGACTCTTAGGGGTTTCTTTTGTTGAGCTGAAGAGGCACTTCAGAAAGTAATTTTAAATCATTCTGAGATCTTAACCGGAGGCTTTCCAGCCAGTGCTCCTCTGGGGTCTCAGAGTCTGGTTTAGCTGGCAGCGCATCTGGATTCCTTTGATCTTTGTCCTGAGGCTATTACTTGAGAAATGTTTCTTGGGCTGGAAAGATCACCCTAGCCCTAGATATGTCTTCCAAGCGCTAACTGAAACTGAAAAGCAAGCTCTTCAAGTCATCTCTTTCCTCTTAACTTCCATCATGGATAGCAGAAATCACAGAAGCTTCCAGTTGGAGACTGCAGTTTACTGGGTACATTTTTGATGTGCCAAATGAAACTCGTGAGTGTTTTCCAACTTACAAAACTACAAAGCTATGGTCAGAACTCAGATGACATCTGTCACTAGCCTTCTGATCTTGCTGATCTTTCCACCAAATTTCTCCTTGTTAGATCTATCAAGAGTTTGCAGGATTTGAAGGGGGGAGGGCATTATCAGAGGGTTGCATTGACCTAACTCCTCAGATTCCCTTCTCGTTTCTTTTGTTGCCAAAAGAAAGGAACCACAGTCCTCAGGCTCTTTCTCAGGAGCAGTGAATCCAGAGAGGAGAAGTGATGGATGACCAGGGGTAGATGCTCAGCGTTTACAACAAATGACGCCAGACATTGTGTGAAGGGGCTTCCTATGGAAAGAGTGCAAAGACAAGGATCAAGACGCCGCCTTTGTACCGGAAGCAGACTGGGGAACAGAGCTAAAGGACAAAGATATGAGCAGTGAAGCAGCAAACTTCCTCCAGGTCTCCGCTTCCTCCTCTCCTGGGACACAAGGCAACCCCTTTCCTTCTGCCTTGAGCATTTCGCTCCTTGTTTCTGACTCCTTTCAACATGATGATGGAAAGCAATGCTGGCTGTCAGAGTTACACAGCTCCTAGGAACAGAAAAACGTAAATCCTATTCCCTCTGGCAGGCGTTTGGGGAAGAGGTAGAAAATGAAAGAATTATAAAAAGAGAGAAAATATTGGTAAAGATGTTTAAAAAGAACATTTGGTCTAAAGCTATTGTTATTGACATGAACTGGAACACAGGGAGAGAATGCGTGTCAAGATAATTGGAGCTAATGTTGACATCCAAGCTTGTGGGAGAATGAAAGAGTCATATTAAACAAACGAACAGAGGTGAATGAGGACACATGAGTGAAAGGCTGAAGGATGATATTCTGCCTGGTAGGGGCAAGAAACAAGGAAGACAGGGGTAGGATGATCATGACAGGTATGAGGAGAGGACGCAGGGCCTTTGCTCTGGTTCTGCATCTATCCTTAGCTGGAGGCTAACTAAGAGGCTGAGGATTTTCAAAGGCCCAGGTACCAGGAAGGCCACAAATCACAGCAGCTCATGATTGTTCTGACCTCAGGCCAGGGTACCATCACACAAAGAAAGAGCCTGTTCTTTGCAGTTTTTTTTTCTTTCAAAAAAGCCCACCAGCTATAACTGTACCTGTTCGTACCTCCTGCAATCACATATGCTCTTTGCCTTGCCTGAGGACATCCAGCTAGCAGAACCTAACAGGAAACTGGAAATCCTGGCGTTCAGGGGTAGGGAGGGAATGGGGTGGGGGAGGTTTGTGGGAGTGAAAGATGAGGACACTGTAGAAGAGATCAAAGCTGACCCAGGGTGAGATGCTCTAGCCACAGAGCAGAGGAAGGTGTGGCCAAAAGAAAGGCACAAAGCCTACATTTGAGTCAAAAGGGCAGAAAAGAAAATCATTCTCTGTCTATTAGGCAGGAAAACAGTAGGTTAGAATGATTAGTTTAAAAAAAAGCAATAATAAAAATTCTATACTTTTATTTACATCTCAAAGAACTAGAACATTGCTTCCTGGGAGAGAGACTCACAGTCTGCTCTGCAGGGAGAACTCCACTGTCCTAAAACCAACAGCCTTGTGGTGAAGGCATGGGAGCCAGCTCTAGCACCTCATGAAACTCACTCAGGTACCTCTTGATAACTATCCTGTGTGTGTGTGTGTGTGTGTGCGCGCGCGTGCGCGCGCGCATGCGCACGTGAGCGCAAGCGCCAGTCCTGAACCTTGAACTCTGGTCCTCACATTGCCCTTTGCTTTGTCACTCAGGGCTGGCACTCTACCACTCGAGCCGCCCTTCCAAGTCTGGTATTTTGCTGGTCTGTTGGGGAATAAGAATCTCTTACATTTGTCTTCTAGACTGGTTTCATGCCAGCATCCTCAGACCTCAGTCTCCCGAGTAGCTAGGATGACAGGTGTGAGTACGTGCGAAGCAATCGCTTGGTTTGGGTGAATCATCTGCCACGTTTTCCATCCCTAGGTGCGGATGTTTACAGTGATGGAATGTGAACGCATGCACCGACGTGGCTGGTGGAAGGGACACATTCCTGGAACACTGCCATTTTGTTACTGTGAGCTCAATAACAGGAATAAAGAATCTCCCTGGTAAGGTTCAGGAATTTCCCCAAGAGCTCCAACCCCATAATGAGCACCTCTGAAAGCTGTCACCCTGAATTCCATCCTATGGGACGCAGAGATTTCAGCATCAATGGGAAAGCACCGTGTTCAGCACATCGTGCTTCACAAACCACTGACAAGAGAAGAAAAGACATGATTATTTGTATTTTTTTTCTTTGGCATCACTAGCTGACTTACATTTTATGACCACAATGAAAAGTTTCGTTCAATCAAGATCTTCACTGTCAAATATCTTTCAATATTGAATAAAATTGTCATGATAATGCATAATGCATTAGGGAATGATGCTAGAGAGTAAGTTATCCAGGACTCGCATTTGTGAATCCAGGTGCCTTTGCTCTAGCTGATAGCTGTGCTGTAAAATGCCTGCAACCTTGCAGTACCCCAGAGTCAAGACTTGCAGGCGAAGTGTTTGCTTTCTTTTTAAGGAAATTTTAATGATGAATGCACTGGTCTATAGTAGTACATTGCATCTAGGTTTATTTGTCATAGATAAAGTAAAGCTAATTTGTACTTTATGTCATTGAAATCATACACTTAAATTACGGCTACTGTAGGAGAATTGAAAAATAATGAAACACTAAATATGGTGTTAAGTATTTTGTAAATCCTAATTTATTCCACAGCTTTCAATACTCTTACCAACCCAAAGAAACAAGATTGTTGTTCAGAGGGCTACTAAAGGGTACAAGACATGGATCCAGTCTCCTCAAAAACCAGAGGTATTTGCTGGGCACTGTGGCCAGTCATCCTAGCTACTCAAGAGGCTGAGATTTAATGATCGCGGTTCAAGGCCAGCCCAGGCAGCAGGAAATTCTGCGAAACTCTTATCTCCAATTAACCACCAAAAAGTCAGAAGTGGAAGCATAGCCCAAGTGATAGAGTGCCACCATTAAGTGAAACAGCTAAGAGACAGACCTGGATCCTGAATTTATGTCTGAGTACTGGCACACACACACACACACACACACACACACACACACACACACACACGATCATAGGTCCTTAGGATCCACTCATGAAAAGCATGACTTCTCACAAGATAGAAGTCCTAGAAAAGATTTATTTGAGGAGAGCAAGTTAAGTTAGGGAGAAAGAGGAAAAAGAAAGATCGGTATTTCCTGTTTCTCATGCAAAAAGGCTCAAAACGGGGCTCCTATCTGCACCCTTCATTTTTTTCCAGGCTGAGAGAATGCACATGCTCAATGTCATCCCTGGAAATTCCTAGTCCTCGGATATGGGTTGTGGGCAGTTGAGATGGGTCCTGTTGACTATTCTAAAACCTGGAGACATGATGCAAGCCCATCTGAACACTGGCACGAGCGGTTCCAGAAATCCCCACTAGTTAGGATGCCCTCCAACTCTATCTCCACATGTTGCTACTGCTCAGAGGAGAAGCTCAGTGTGTGTGTGTGTGTGTGTGTGTGTGTGGGTGTGGGTGTGGGTATCCTGGGCCTTGAACTAAGGGCCTTGGTGCTGTCCCTGAGCTTTTGTGCTCAAGGCTAGTGCTCTACCACTTAAGCCACAGCTCTATTTAGGTGGTAAGACTGGAAGCAATTAATAAGAACACAAGTTATAAAAATAGAATTATTCTTATAATAGAAATATTCTTGTAAGAATAGAGTTATCCTTATAACTTATAAACGTAGGTGTGATGGAAGAAGAGCTGGTTTCAGCTTTTCACATTTTAATTGTTAATTTTAATGTCTGATTTCTAACATCTCCTTTGATATTTGCAGCTGGAGATGAGGAAAATCTTCCAGAAATAGCTTCATCATTATTCTGGGTCAGAGAAACTATACCTGTTAGCTCCTTTAGAAAGAGTATGGAAAATCTGATCAGTCTATGACTTTGACCAAAATTAAAGCTTAGTAGATATCCTAACATGAGAAACATCAAGAAACAATAACTCTCAAGTTTATGGAAGCAGTCCAATCATGGAATGAATTCTGAAGACTGTCAATTCAATCTTCAGAACTGCCAGAGAGAGAGAGAGAGAGAGAGAGAGAGAGAGACAGAGAGAAATTAACTAATTCACTGTCAAATTAGAACAAATAATAAAATAATATGTTGCATATCATTGTAATAGCATAAGACAGAAATACACAATACTAATGACCACCAACCAATTTTATTACTATTGGCATCAAATTTCTCATTACTTTCATTCTGCATTTCCTGATATAATGAAACCTCAGTAATTCCCAACTTTTATACATACATATGCACACCTCTGTAATAAATCTATATATTTATGTATAGATATATATGAAGTAAAGCTAATGCAAAAATTCAAGAAAGAATTCCAGAATATTCTTCTAATAAAGAACTCTGTCATTTAAAATGCAGTTTAAATTTTATTAAAACATAGAGGAAAGAAATAATTCCACACATTCAGAGCCTCAAATTTTTGTCAGCTATAAGTCAAACTGACATTACAAAGAAAAAAATGAGAATAAGAAATAATGAAATAGGCCTGGTGCCGGTGGCTCACGCCTACAAACCTAGCTACTCAGGAGACTGAGATCTGAGGATCACGGTTCAATGCCAGCCTGGGCAGGAAAGTCTGTGACACTCTTATCGCCAATAAACCACTCAAAAAACCAGAAGTGATGCTGTGGCTCAAGTGGTAGAGCACTAGCCTTGAGCTGAAGAGCTGAGGGACAGCGTCCAAGACCAAAATTCAAACCCCATGACTCACAAAAAGAAAAAAGAAATAAAAAGAGATAATGAAATAGAACTTAGATGCAAGTGCTCTCTCTCTCTTTATTTCTTGGTTTATTCCTTCATAGACTTTCTAGAGTCACATTACCAAACTGAGAGAAAGTCACAGGAGTTAGATGAACAAGACCTAAATCCTTTGTCACAAGGTTGAACCTCTAATGTAAAATAGAACTTTATATTAACTCAGAAATTCACTTATTGGAATCAATAGTTCCTATTTATTGTTTGGGCAAATTGTCAAAAGGAAAGCTTGTATATAATAAAAATGAAGTATCGTGCCTGAAATGGTTCATTAACAAATTCTATCATCTAGGAAATTGGTGTTGGTAGGAGGAGTTAGGCCTCTCTTACAGGATGATTGTCTCGTCTTGGGAAATGTCAACAATAATTAGCTCATTTCATAATTTCCAAAATAAACACACTTTATCCATTTCTGTTCTAGAGAAATAGGAAATGGGGCAGTCATGAGAGGAAATTTCTGACAATCTTGTATTCATCCTTTCTTGAAGTTGGAATTTTGGTTGGCTTGTTTCTTTGGTTGCATCTGACAGTGGAGAGATCTGGGATTTGGTACCAAACTGCACACAGGAAATCCATCCTTGGAAAACAAGAGGCGAAGTCAGAGTGCAGGACAGAGTCAATGGACCAACCCAGCCTTGTGGGGAGGAGTGGCTGGCTCTCCCTTCCCAGTGGAGCCCACATGGGGGCCACCTGATACCATTGTCTGTAATATCTTTGTAAGGCATTTTATTGTTTAATCAGGTAGCTCAGCACAGGGAATATATTTGAAAATACTCGTCTTCTTTGGAATGTAGAAGACATGAAAAACTGGAAAAAGGACAATTATTTGACATAGTACTAACAGACCCTAGACTAGCCATCTCACACAGAACTCTCTCACAATTTAAAGACTACGGGCATACATCACTTGTGCAACTCTAAGTGATGGGACTTATTTCATAAACTCCAGATCAATAAAAGCAAGCACATCAATGTGAAAACTCAATGGAAACATGACCCGGGTTAAACTCTGTATTTTGCAGCTATTTTCCCTAAAAGCCTGGAGGGTCTGAGCATTCTAACTGTAAAAACAAGGATCATGTCTCCATTTTAACAGCAAATTACCTTTTCAAAGAAACAAGCACTTTAAGAGAGATTGAATCAAGTTTTACAGTTGCTTGAAACGGATAGCTCATACAGAAATGCCTCAGAGTCTCATGCTCAAACTTCCCTAGACATTTTCAGTATTTCTTCTTCAAAGGAGAAAGAATAGTGTCCTTTACTTTATTTTATTTTATTTGACTATAGCAGTCTTTTTATTTGCCTAAACAAAATAATTTTCATGTCATGTGGACTTTTTAATGTTTAAACAACATTTATTTTGATAATACTAGGTCTCTAAAAGAAGAAAAAGACCAGAATTAGTTCTTGTGTTGTTGTTGTTGTTGTTTCTTTTGTGCTGGTCTTGGGGCTTGAATCCAGGGCCTTGGCACTGTTCCTGAACCTCTTTGTGCTCAAGGCTAGTCTTCTACCACTTGAGCCACAGCACCACTCACAGGTTTTTCTGAGTAGTTCACTGGAGAGAAGAGTCTCACAGACTTTATTGCCAGAACTGGCAACTGGCAATAAAGTAGATCTCAGCTCCCTGAGTGGCTGGGATTACAGGCATGAGCCACTGATACCCAGCTGAGTTAGTTTTTATACTATTTATAAATACATATTAATTAATTTTTGGTCCCAGTCCTGTGGCTCGAATTCAAGACCTGGGTGCCGTGCCTTGAGCTTTTTCATTCACTATTAGTGTATGACCAACTTGAGCCACACCTCTACTGCTTTTTGCTCCTTAACTGGAGGTAAGAGTCTTGTAGACTTTCCTGCCGATGCTAGCATCAAACCATGACCCTTACATCTTAACCTCTTGAGTTGCCAGGAATATAGGCATGAGCCACCAGGGCTCAGTTATATTATTTAATATTGAATATAGAAATACCTTCAATGAAGTAAGACTATACATGTTTATATACATACATGTTAGCACACAGAGTTTGGGCTATGTCTAGAATGAAGTCCTCATTTTGACAAGTCTCCCGAAGACTCTATAACACAGAATGGAAATTTGGTGTTTACCTATCTCATAAAAACTAAAACGACATATATGTGGACCCTATATTTTTAGTTCAAAGAAAAATATCCTCTTTGAAATTTAACTTTCATTATGTCCAGATTTTTCAGTACCAAAAAGCAAATAGTCACTGGGTTCTTCATTCCCATCTGCCAAGTGATCAGATATTGACAGAGAGTGTGAGCATTTTTGTGGCCTTCTTAGTCTGAAATAACACTTAATTTGTTGTCCAAAAATTGTGAGAAAATATGGAAAATATTTCATTTTTACTTATGGAGCTGATAAAAAAATCTTTCTTGTTAAGCACCTGAGAGTATGAATGATCCTAATGGATTTTGCTCTAAATAGGTGATAAAGCTGAATAACAGGTCTTTCAGAATCCATGGAGGGGGAGGGGCTTTCACATATCCAAATCTGTCTATCCTGAAATTCTTTCGAATAAATAAAAGATAGAAATCCTTACTTTAAACCAAGTCTAGCTTCCTTACATAATGCAAATGCTATGTAAATAGTTGAAAATTCATTAGTATTATTTATTATCTAATCTACCTACCTATCTATCTATAATCTATCATGTCTCTTGAACCCAGGGCCCTATGGTATTTTGCTTTTCTGCTCAAGGCTGGCCCTCTACCATTTGAGCCACAGCTCCACCTCCAGGCTTTTGTTCATTAATTGGAGCTAAGAGTCTGCTTAGGCTGGCTCTGAACCTGCACCCTCAGATCTCAGCATCCTGAGTAGCTCAGATTAACGGCCATTGGCAGCCAGCTTCATGGATTTTAAGTGTTATTTTTATGCTCATTAAATCAGTTGGTCTTTTCATCAATTAATTGGCTTCATGTATATTCATTTATTTTTGAACTTTCAAAGCTGTATTATTGCTGTATTGATTCTTTTAGGGAATAGTGATGAGAGGAAAGTGTACATGCTCAGTTCAGGTTTAAAATACAAACTATACATTTTGTTTTCAGTTTGGGGCTGTTTAAATACATCTATAGACAAGTTTGGAGCATGTGGCTCTGTGGGTGGGTGAATGTGCTTATGCTGTTATGTATGTACTCTGTATAGAGATGAAGATAAAGATCAAATGAAGAGTATATCACAGCTCCCAACTACAGCACCCCCCCTTTATACTTATGTGACCTTCATCAAATTGCTTGGCTTCCTGTACCTTTGATTCCAGAGCTGAAAAACTGAAATAATAAATGGCCTACTTCCTAGGATTATTAAAATCAAACAAGTTGATATATGTTAAACAATTAGAACTATTCTTTGTCCCAGACATGCTGAATTATATTTAATCAGTAAATTAAAAAAAGTATATTGAGTAGAAATTGCACCAGCAGCATGGCCGATGCCTGTTCAGGAGGCTGATAAATAATATTAGCTATTGTTAGGCCCCAACAGCATAGGCCACTATGGTTTCATAGTTCAAGATTAGTTTTAGTGATATTTTTGTATGTCCTTTGGAATTCCATAATTCAGAAGCTTTGTGATCAGAACGAATCAGCTGCCATCTTTAGAGCAGCATGGTTAATTTCATTCTTCACTGTACCTAACTGCTGTCATTTACATATTAAATCTACATCACCCATACCCAAGAGCTCCGGTGTTGTCAGCTTCACTGTGAAAAGCAAAGCAAATACTAACTAGCACATAAAGTCGATGGCAGTAACAGTCAAAAATGTTTTGGTAATCACATTGTCTGTGTGATGTTTTTTGAGATTAAGCCTAAACAAGAGTTGCAGGTGTAACTCAGTGGTAAGCACCAGGCAGGACAAAGCCAAGAATTCAAATCCCAGGGCTGACCAGATGAAAGTAGATTATTCCAAGACAAAGAGCAATAGGAAGACAAAAATCTCAAAGGATAGCCTCTCAAGTTTTCAAAAAGTTTAATTTTTAAGTCAACTTTTCAAAGACATCCGGGAGTTTACTTGTTCAGTCCTATCTCCAGAGCGAGTCTACATGGAATATGACTGCAGCTTGCTTTCCCCTGTATCAGCCTGTGGGAATACTAAACGGTTCCTTACAGAGTAAGTTGGCCATTTAACTTGTGCCGGCTGCACACGAGAGAAAGCTAATTATGTACACAAAACTGAATTCAAAAAAGAGACCTACAATTAAAATCCAAAGTCTATCATCTTTTTTATGCAGGGTTTATAACGCTGAATGCCATACTACTACTGTGAGCTTGCATCAAAATGTCCATGAATTTTCCAGTTATTGCAGTGACCTAGAATATTCATATAGGTCTCATTTGACACCAAGGATTTAAATATTCTACAAATCTTAACCGTGGATGAGAAAAAAATCACATCTAAAAGAAAATTAATGAGATCAACAATTGAAATAATCATTAAAAAAATCTTATCAGAACCTGACCTTACAAAGGATAATAGGCTATTTAATTTTACTTTTTAGTACAAGTTCTGGAGTTTTAACTGGAGGCCTGGATGCTTTCTCTGAGCTTTTACACAAAAGGCTGGTGTTCTACCCCTTGAACCACAGCTCCACTTCGGAGTTTTTGCTAGTTAACTGGAGAAAAGTGTTGCAAGGAATTTTTCTGCCCCTGCTGGCTTCAAAGTTGGACTAGAGACAGAGACGTTGCTGAAGATGGTGTGGCACACTGTGGGGCATAGGTGGCCCACTCCAAATTTGG
Organism: Dipodomys ordii; assembly: GCF_000151885.1. NCBI lineage: Eukaryota > Metazoa > Chordata > Mammalia > Rodentia > Heteromyidae > Dipodomys > Dipodomys ordii. Next base: position 3,994,821 of record NW_012267368.1, read on the forward strand.
TGCATGTATAGCAGACCCTGGCAGCTGGGCAGCTGTGGGGTTCCTGGTGTGGGGTGGAGGTACCGAACAGGAGAATCATCAGCCATAAGCATTCAGCTCTAACCCAGAAGGCCCTTCTCCCAGATAAGGCCTTCTAGAGAGAGCAAAGCCTTCACACCCAACCTGAAATAACCTTTACTACCAGCTGCAGAGAAATCTGCATCTAAGTATTCATATCCATATATAATATATGTCCATATATGTACATATCCAAGAAAAAATTTTAAAAATCATATGTGCTTGGTATGAATCTGTCTTTATTCCTCGATGAGTCTAAGTGTTTTGATTGCTGTATTTGTTTGGCTGTGAGTTTTATTATCTACTGTAAATCAGATAAAAGTCACTTTGCTTTTAATTGGAATATAATGCTCTCTCATTTTATCTCCATGTTCAGTCTCCCCATGCATTTTCTCCAAACTCATCTTGTCAAGTTATTGCCAACTTGTATTTCAGTTTTTCTTGTGAATCACGGCCTCCTCCCCTTCCACCACCCCCATGCTCACAGGAAACAGTGGAGCTCTTATTTCTCTCCTTGTTCTCCTACTCACTTTCCTTTACCTCCCAATCTTCCCTGGCACTTAAACTCATAGCTGGGAAATCTGCACAGCATTTGCTCTTTTGTTTTTCAGATTTTTGCTTCTGTCTTTTGTTTTTAGTTTTAGTTCTGGGGGTTTTTTTGCATTTTTTTCTTCTTCCTTCTTACACTTTTCCCCTCCCTTAGTCATTGTTAGTGTCCGAAACCAAATACCAAGAGAGTTTCCCCATCTGCCACCTCTCTCCCCACTTCTGCCTTATTCTTCCGATTGAGGACAGGCTTCGCAGAGAATACGGAATACACCTTGCACCGTATATTCATCTGAAACCACTAGAGCTATTGTGGTAAATCATCACCATTCGACAATGTAAATTCTAGACTGTCTTTACCACTAGCAATGGTCATTAAAATCAAGTTTCCTCACTCAGAATCTCACACATCGTCTCTAACAACAAAATTAACTCACCGAGCCATCATCCCACATTAACACAGTTTCAAGAGCAAGAATATTCAGGAGACCAAACACTGCACAAATCCTGAACACGGAGGAGTTAAACTCAGCAAATGATCATGAAACTCCTAAGTAGAAAAGGCTCCTTCAAAACAGAAATGCCACAATGAAGTACGTATCTGAGAGCAGAGAGAGAGAGAGGAAGCCCTAACACAAGCTGAATAAAGCTGTAATAATGGCTAAGGAAATAAAGGAAAGAATTGTACCATTTACAAAAATAACCATAAAAATTCCAGGAGAATTTGAACAAACCGAAAATCAAATTATTGAGAGAATATAAGCAACTGAATGAGTTAAAGATGTCAACCTAGAATAAGATAGGAAAACTCAATGCAGAGATAAAAGCAAATAAACCAAATCACCCCGAGTCTTGTAAATGAGGAGGTCACTTGCAAAAGAAAAAGACCCAAACACCCCAATTGAAAGCCTAGACAGTAGAGCAGAAGTTGAAACCAAGGTATCAGAAATTGAAGACAAGGAAGACCAAATATTCACACATTGAAAAAGCACTTAGAAGATACCAAGTAGGTTTACAAGACTTCTCAGTCTCTGTCAAAAGTCCAAATCCATGCATTATAGGGTCAGAACTGGCTGACAGAGGGAGCAGAAGGAGGAGAAGCAGAGATGTCCTGTTCTCCATTCAGTCATACCCAGGCTTATTTAGAGACAATGAGGTAGGTCGAGAGTGCCATTCCTAAGTTGGCAATATTAATGAAATATTGATATCTCTGTAACAATGCCAATAAATAACTTTAACTTTAATAAAATTAATAATGACATTTTTAATGGTTCTATCATTCACATAGAAGAACTCACATTTAGGAGATGGAAATGGAATTTGAATTCTACTCTGCAATGCTTCATTATTTCAAGGAAACAAATGGACCTCTTCTCTGTACAACACAACTAGTTAATTAACGCTGCACACTGTAATTGGAAATGCAAAATATGTGTCTTTTTACAGACATTATTGTTTATTGAGTTCACTGGCACAAATCCTGTGACTATTTTCATAATCAATCTACTGATTTCTTTTTATTTGTGTGCATAGTCAGACTAGCTTGCTACATTATTCATTGCTAATATAGAACAAAGAATAGAATTTAAGTATGTTCTATTGGTGGTGGCCAAGGTTCTTAAGATACCTCTTCCAGTTCCATGATTCTTGCTTCCTGGTTAGTCAATTCAACATTGATGTAGGCTCTGCTCTGGAATTCCTCACTGGATGTAATTATATTTATTAATCAGCTGACTTTCAGCTTGAGAAAGAGTACACCAGGTTATTCAGGCATGTTGAATGTAATCAAGGAACATTTAAAAGTAGAACAATCACACAGAGACACAAAAGAACATCTAAGAGGCAACAGGAATGGAGAACAATGGAGAGGAGGGGAGGGAATGGGAGGAGAGGGGAAGGGAGGGGAGAGGAAGGGAAGGGAGTGGAGGGGAGGGAAGGGGAGGGGAGGGGAGGGGAGGAGCCATCCAGGTCCAGTGTCCAGGAGGCCCAGGGCTCCAGCTCTCCAGCCACAATTGCTCAGACCCTGCCAGCAATGCTGGGGAATGGAGGACAGACTTGTGCTAGCTCCTTCTCAGTTTGGGCCTGCTGGCAAAGACCTTACCAAATAGTTTTGGTCTGCTGGGTATCTGACTTCAGAGCTGTGGGATGATAAATGTGGGATTCTGCCAGCATCAGGATGGTCCCACAGGATAGTAACAGATGAACCCACTTTTCATTTTTGGTAACTGATAATAGTGAAAGATTTTATTGAGAGCTGAATTATGATGGGTGAATTTCTGGATTCTGTTATCACTTTGAGAGGATATGAGAGTCATTCCCATTCCAAATGATCTGCTTCAAGCTTCCTGTCGTGGAGCGAGCACTGGGGTCTGGGGCATCACGGCACCAGCTGTGCAGCAGCTGTGGGAGCAGAACAGAGTCAGCCACTCAGTTGTGAGGACAAACTGTGCACAGCACAGGGTGTGTCAACCAGCAAGGGTATTTTGATTTAGGAGGCGTTCATAGGGATCTAAGGAAACTTCAGGAGCAAGACATGTGCATATGTATGCATGCGTGTATGTATGCATGCCTACTCACACATGTTTGTTTACACATGCATGCATGTGTGCACATGTGTAAGCGTATACGTCTGCAATTCTCCATCCGGTGTGGAGTTCATTCTGAACTGTTCTTGTCTCCAGTTATCTTCTTAGAGGCCTTGGCTTTGAGGAAGCCATCCTTCCTTGCCTTATGCCTGGATTTCCAAAATGAGACAATATCATATAGTACATCTCTCTATTTTAACCGATTCACTTCTTGTGTGGAAACTAATATGAAGTTATACACATGTGTATGGACATGCATTTACATGCATGTGCACATGCATGCAAATATAGGTACTCATATGCACATGCATGTATGCAGATACATGCATGGGTGCACATTCTTAGTAACTTGGTTGCAATTTGTTCCTATGTTTAAGTACTAGAAGCTGGTAGCCATTTGGCAGTGTCTTAGAGTGATGGGGCCTTTACAAACTCGGTGCCTGAGGATGCTGCCTTTGATTAACAGTGAGGTGGGGTTTTAGTGGGACCCTGAACAGCTGTTGTACAAAGGAGGCTGACCTTGAGCTGGCCTTGGGCCTTTAGTGGGGCCCTGAATGGTTGTTGTAAGAGGGAGACTGATTCAGAGATGGACTTGGGCTTCTGTCTGACGAAGTGTTGTTTTCCTTGTGTGTGTGTGTGTGTGCATGCGTGCATGTGTGTGCACATGTTTGTTTGTGTGTGTGTGTGTGTGTGTGTGAGGTCTCATTTAACCTCAGGCCTTCTCCAGAGGCAAACTGGTGCCAGCACAAAACCTTTGACCTCCAGAACTGTGTAATAAATAAACATCTTTCTTTTATAACTGCCTGCTTTGTTACAATAGTGAAAACAAATGAATACACCCTCGAAACCAACCCACCCCCCACATGAAGTTTTCATAAATTTGGATCCAGTATGAATATCAAAAGCCTTAAAAGTTATGTATACTTTGGAATGACCCTCATGATCTAGGAATATTGAAGAATATCATGCAAATTTTATCTATGTTCCAAAGTGGCAGAGCAAAGCAAACAAGCATCCTGTCACAGACAGAAGTCTGGATGCCAGTAGTTAGCAAGAAATGTATTTCAAGCCATTAAGACCTTAGACAATATGCATTAGTAGATATGCATACTTATATCACAATGGTACATACACAGACATCAAGAGACATGTGTTGGTTTTACCTCTCATCATATGCCTAAATTATACACGCTTGCTTAGGAAATTCATCATAATTATACATACAAGCTTCAAAATGTCCCACCTACAGGGAAAACATACCAAACAGTACATTAATTATTGTCTTATTTCTGAAAAAAACAACAAACTTGTAATGTGAATTTCTCAAATCATATTGATTCTCATAGTCTCGATTGTATATTCTGGGCCAAGATCACACTGCTGGTGATCTGTCAGTCATCATTGTGGGCAGCCATGTCAAGTGTACATACACTGAGCACACATCACACAACACATACTGCAAAGCACATACCAGGCAAGCTGTCAGGTAAGGAAAATCCATGGGGAACAAGCAGCGGGTGTTATCCCCACAGTTCCCAGGTGAATTGGCTCTTTTCTGGGCACAGTAAAACCCGGAATGTGGCACTTCTAGTTTTCCTGCTCGCTCAGCCTACGATGATTCTTCAGGATAAGAGTCTGTTGTACTTGGTAAAACATGAACAGAAAACGATTTGCAGGAAACAATGAATTGTAGGATACAGGTGTTTAAATTAATCTAGTAGTAAATATTCTAGTCCATACTTTCTCCCATCAACCATTTGGCAATGTTTGCATATAACTGTCAATAGTCTTTATTTTTCCTTGTTCAGTGGAGTATGGAGTAAAGTGGAGTAAAGCCACCAATGTGCGGGCGTAATTCCTGGACACTGAGCTTTCTGAGTCTTTCTATCTCCTTGTGATGAACGGATAAGATTAGACTCAGAGCTCAAGTACTTCTTCAGTAAGCCACTGTCTACAGAATGCACATATACTCCAGGCTCAGCCTGGCTTTTCTCTGCAGGGCATCTGACCTCCATACCTCACAACCCTTAGCAACCCCAGGAAAGGGAGGGAACCCTCTGTTGTCTCTGTGTGGGGAATTACCTTGGGCAGAACCCATCTTCTCCAGCTGCAGATGATGATTCGGTTTTGTCAAGGTGTTCAGTCTTCCTTCAGTGTGTTCTGAGGAAAACCCTTCATTCTGATTGTAGCATTATCTTCCGATGGAAAAAGTAGAACATGAGTGTTCATTTGTTCAGACGGTGCTTGCAGAGGCAAAGCTGATAGTTAAGAATGAAGAATGACATTTGATTATGTGTTTTATGCTTTGGGCGTTCATTCTCTGGTATTAGGAGCTCAGCAGCACATTGGAAGGTAATTTAAAGAGAAAATCCAGTGAATCAATTTGCTTGTCAGTCGTTGGAGCAGAACTGCCACCCACATTGCTCCAGCCAGAAATGTGTTCTTAAAAAAATTATTTATCAGACTAACAAACAAAATCTTTCATTATGCAGATCTGCATGAAAGGAAAGAAAATAAGAAATACTGATTTGAGATATACAATCCTATTTTTATGCTACAATATATGACAGTGTATTGGCTTGCTCTTCAGGCCAATACCTATTTGCTTAACAAAACACTTGGACACCTTTGGAACAGCTAATCTCATAGTTTTCTTTCCAACAGGTGTAATTGGACATTCATGTTGAAGATTCTTTCAAGAATCCCAGTGAAGAGAACCGCCACCCACTTCCCACACAAGTTCATGTCTGACTCTGCAGTCTTGTTAGTGTGACACTGAAGGGAGATAATCACCTGACAGGACATAGGTTAGTTCATCCCAATAAATGCTCAGTTAAGTCAGTTAATTTTGCTGCAGCAACTTCTCAGTTTAAGACTTCTTATTCTGTTCCCTAAACTACACATGATGGCATCTTTCATCTGTAGATTGTTGCACCGCTCCAAGAAGTATTCATCTTCTTGACATTTGAGCTTTACTAAACCATGCTCTCTGTTGAGAACAGGCTATTTAAAAGTTTGAGGAGAAGGCCACATGGGCAGAAACAACTCTGGCCTTGTGTCTTTCGGTGAAACACCATTCCTGCAATCCTCAGTGCTCTTGAGGCTGAGATCTGGAAGATTTCAATTCAAGCCATCCCAAGCAGAGAAGTCTTTCAGACACATTTTCTACAACAGCCTCCAGATAGATAGGCCTGGAGGTGTGGCTTGGGTGTAGAAGGCCCTAACTCCAAACCCAAACTTCAATTGAGCAAAGAAATGAACAAGAAGAAAATCACTAGCAAAGTAGGGAGGAAAAAAAACACAAAAGAACAATTTAACCACACAAAAGGTAAGCCAAAGCAATTCAATGCTGTCAGTACAAATCTATCAGGAAAGATAAAAGATCCTAAAGAAATTATAATTACTGAAGATTACAATAAGATAAAGTAATCGATGTACTAAAGAAGTAAAATATGACCAAACTTTAGGCGACTAGTAAGCTAGAGTAAATATACATAAAACCTAAATTGAGGATTTTCAAGGAAAAATTGACTGGTTTATAAGCAGCTGTAAATTGTTTTTTCACTACTTAATGATCTTGGCCGTTTTAAAATTGATTCATATTTTTTATTTATATAATTTATTTTTATTTATTATTATCATGTGTATGGGTAGTTGTACAAAAGAGCTACAAGTCTATGTGTCAGCCTGTGAGTTCAATGCAGTCAGCTACTGTCAATCTCTCCTTGTCCCTCCCATCTTTCCCTTCCCACCCCTAGCCTCAAGGTACAAAGATCATTTTTTACAGAATGTACACTGGCTATGAAGACTAGGGTTTTAATTTATTTTTATATTATTTTAAATTATACTTTTCCTATCTTTAAGTAGATTTATTATGGAACATGTCAGTTTATGAATACTGCCATCTTGATCAGTATCACCCAAATTCAACTCAGAGGGGCCTGGACACTAGCCTTTAGCTTTACTCCAGGTTGACCTTCCACCACTGGAGACCCAGCTCTACTTCTGGCTTTTTGATGGTTAACTGAAGACCAGATCTCAAAGACTTTATTACCCACACTGGCTTTGAATCATGATCCTCATAGCTCAGCCTCCTGAACAGCTACTACAAAAATGAGCCACCAGCTATGGTCTGTTGACACATTAAAAAAAACAAGATGAAATAGTTTAAATTATATATGCACTCTGTGTGTGTGTGTGTGTGTGTGTGTGTGTGTGTGTGTGTGCGCACACTTGTCCCCGGGCTTGAACTCACTCCTGGGCACTGTCCTTGAGCTTTTTCATTCAAGGCCAGTGGTCTATCACTTGAAGCATAGCCCCATTTCCAGTCTTTTGTGTGTGTGTGTGTGTGTGTGGTTAACTGGAGATAGATGTCTCTTGGACTGTCCTGACTCAAAGAGCTAAAATTGCAAGCCTGAGCCACTGGGGTCCAGGTATTTATTGCATTTTTTAAAAACCAGGATCTTTGTTTTTTACCTGTTTATTCAGGTACATATTTAGAATTCTATAATCCTTTAGAGGGCTTTCTTTTTTGGGTTTTATTCATTTTTTAGTTTTTTTTTATTGTAAAGATGCTCTACAGAGGGGTTACATTTACATGAGTAAGGTACATTTCTTGTTGAACATTGTTACCCACTCCATTGTTGTTCTCTCTCAATCCCATCCCTCTGCTCACTCCTTCCCCCCCCCCCACACACCATGAAGTTGTAAGGTTCATTTCACACATAGTTTCTTGAGAATGTCAGTGTTGCAATGGGTCATCTTTTCCACTTTTTTTCAGCATTTTGTTATTTCCCTTCCCTTCCCCCAATCAGATAAATGCATATACAAGATGGAGGGTATCAGAATCAAAGGCAGGAATTGCCAGGGATAAAACCAATGGGAAAAGAAAAATGAAATAAAATAAGAAGAAAGAACAGGTGGACTCATTGCAACAATGAGATGTACAAGTCGTTATGTCGAAAACGAACTTTACAACTTTGGGGGGACGTGGGGGGAGGATTGGGTGAGGAGGTGGGGGGAGGATGGGAAGAGATGGGAAGGTGAAACAAAGGAGGAGGTTACAATGCTTGATAAAAATGTACTCATTATCTTGCCCATGTAATTGTAACCTCTCTGTACAGTATTTTCACAATTTAAAAAAAAAGAACTAGATATGGTATATTCGCAACATCAGGGTTGACAACTAAAAAAAGACCTGTTGTTTCCATGTCTTGGAGGTTATTTCAATTAGCATCCTTTTGTATGGTCATATGTTCATAGCTCTTGAGCTATTACAATTCTCTGTCAGGACTAACCTATGCTTATACTAATTATTACAAATGAGGGAGACCATAGAACCTATGTTTCTTTGGGCCTGGCCTACTTCACTTAATCTGATTTTTTCCCAAGTTTTTTCATTTCCTTATGAAAGGGGCAATGTCATTCTTTCTTATGGAGGCATGCAATTCCATTGTGTATACATACCACATTTTCTTGATCCCTTCATCTATTGAGGGGCGTCTGAGTTGGTTCCATATCTTAGCTATGGTAAATAATGCTGCAATGAACATAGTTGTGCCAGTAGCTTTAGTATGGCCTAATTTGAGATCATTTGGATAAATGCCAAAGAGTGGGATTGTTGGATCTTAGGGGAGCTCTATGTTTAGTCTTTTGAGGAACCTCCATACTGCCTTCCAAAGTGGTTGAACCAGCTTACATTCCCACCAACAGTGTTGCAGCCTTTTGGCCACATCCTGGCCAGCATCTGTTATTATTTGTTTTCTTGATAACAGCCATTCTAACTGGCGTGAGGTGGAATCTCAATGTAGTTTGGATTTACATTTCTGTATGGTCATAGACACTGAACATTTCTTCATGTGTCTATTGGCCATTCTTATTTCCTCTCCAGATAAGTTAGAGGGCTTTTTCTAAACAAATACAAGATTAATCAGATGGTCTTTTCTACTTACTGTAATTTGTATGAACCAGTTGTGACAGATTTGATCATCCTTTGAATGTATAAAAATATGCACTAATACTTCTTGAAATTGCTAATACTCTTAAATTGACTTTCACTTATTTTTCCATGTGTGTATGCTTTGTTGATTTGTTTCTTTTTACTTTCATTTGTTTATTCATTGGGGAATAGAAACTCCAGGCTGCCCTTTACCTTCTTCCTCAGCTTTCAGAGTACTGGCATTAGAGACACATTGTCATTTAACAGAGGCACTGGTAATAAGGTAATGGGAATAGTGCTAATCCTGAACTCTGAGTAGAATGAACACGCTCTTATATACTGACACAATCTGTGTTATCACTCTAAGCTATGCTTCTTCACCTGCTGGTGTTTTGTATGACTTAGAACATAGAAAGACGTAGAATAAATTATCTGAATATACATGTTTTGCTTTATTTTTCCCTTCTTCTTACAATGAATAACAATGAAGTTGCCCACTGAATTGTTTTATTACACAGAGCTTGTAGGATGCACCTGAGACAATTTGTGTCAGTGGATATTGAGTTTCCAGCTTCGTGGAACAACCAGCAATGAATGAAACTTCTCTTGGTTCAAAGCTGGAAACATCACTGGCTGAAACTCACCTTGCAATGCAGTGCACACACTTAGTCATTGTACAGGAAGGTATGCTTTTTACTATGTTTTTTTTTAATTGGCTTATATTAGCTCTATACCAGGGCATTTCATTGTGATGTCTCCACCTATGATTATATTATATTCCAAACAATTTCATCCCCTCTAACAAACAGTGTGTCCCACAGAATTCCTTGCACCATTCAGAAAAGGCACCTGTCAATCAGCATTTTCATACCTGCTCTGATGACAAATTAACCCCATATCCTATGATTGAAATAGAAGTAATTTTAATTAATTTGAAATTTAAAAATTTGGATTTAAAATTTTAAATGGTGATGGGTATAAAAGTGATAGCAAAATTAAGGAGCATAGGTACAGTAAAGGTAGAAAATTCTGGTCATTCCCCGGACTTATTGCTCATTTTACACTCCATCAGGCACCATGAGTCATGAATATGGGCTGTCCTAGCCCATTTCCTCCCGGCCTCGGCTCCCTGCCTCCTCTCTTGGCTATTGTTCTCTTGGGGCTCTCACTTTAATCACACCAGTAATGAGGTGTCCTCCATGCACTGGAGGCTCATATACCTCTGACTTCTTCGTTTTGTATGAAAAGGCTTGCATACTCAAAATCGTGTGCTCTGGAGCTATATATACCCCTAGTCAACACACACACACACACACACACACACACACACACACACACAC
>NW_012267368.1:4005336-4095395 GCF_000151885.1 Dipodomys ordii
ACACACACACACACACACACACACACACACACACACACACACGGATAATACGTGGTATGTTTAAAATGAAAACTATCCAGCAAGAAAAACAATACGCTTTATGAATTTTGAAGTGCACACCTTAAAAAGTAATGATTGTCACGACTAAAATATCAAGATAGATTTTTTTGGCAGGGGGAGTAGGCTGATATTTCCACTTTTTTGTGGAACTTGGTGAGCTACAGAGTCAGACTTACCGAGGGGAATGGTGGCTTGAAGGTCAGATTACTTGTCTCTTAAATCTCCTAAGAACAAGGATGTCCTCATGACACTTCTCCAGCTGGTTACGGATCATCGGGCCACACTTGATGGTGAATATTGAGTAAAAGGCACGAGGCAATCACTGAGTGTACTTTTGCTCCTCCCCTATGTGGCTGTTCTCTGCAGAGTGAAAGTAAAGCCCAAATCCCCGCAGGGCAGGGCCCCACAGGACTTGGAGCTGTTTGCCCGTTCTAGGCACCACCAGAAAACTGGAAATGGTACTGTGGCTCAAGTGGTAGGGCGCTTGCCTTGAGGTGAAGAGCTCAGGGACAGTGCCCAGGCCCAGAGTTCAAGACCCACAACCAACAACTAAAAAGAAAAAAGCATCAAAATAGATTACCAGGTTTAGGAAATTAGTTTAGAAAACTAATGACTATGTTACCATACATAGACGGTCTATATTGAAAACATTATTCTATAAATATAAATATACATTTGTATATTAAATATATATGTTTATAGATGTGTGTGTGTGTGTGTGTGTGTGTGTGTGTGTGTGTGTGTATCAGATTCATGTGAAAACTCCTGAGGGAAATTGAAAGATAACAGGCTTTATGGAATACTTTAGCGTCAACCTCACACTAAAAGTGTGATTCAATCTAAATAAACATCTGTTACTGTATCATATTGATGATGAATTACCTTTTCTTTCCTTATTTGGGTATGCTTGACTTTACAGGCTTCGAAATGCCAGACATTCTTTCTATTGTTCAAGTGTAGTGTGCCATCGATGCCGGTGTGCAATTCCTCCATCATCGTCACCCATTTCTAGGTCTGCTTCTTTGTTCTCCCATGCAGCTCAGGGTGGGCAGGTAGAAGGTGGAAAGTTTGAGCCCAGCTCAGGCCCTGCAGTCACTGGACCTGTAGACATGCGGGCCAGGTCCTGAGGTCAGGTGCCTGGTGTCCTCCCTCCCCCCACATCGGGTGGCTGGTGTCCCCTCCACAGGACAGGCGCCTCGTGTCCCCCCCCAGGGGTCAGGGCACCGGGTATCCCCCAGCAGGTCAGGCACCTGGTGTCCCTCTGTGGGTCAGGAGCACCTGGTGGCCCTCCCACAAGTCAGGATGCACCGTGTCCCCTGCCCAGGTCTTAAGTCACACATGGTTGCTTGGATGTCTGTGAAACTTCCCACTGCAGCATGGACGGGCAGGCCAGCACCCGCCATGCACACACACAAGCAAGGAAGAAGAACTTGGTGGCAGTTGAACAGGAAAGGCTGTCTGCTAACCCTCACTGTATATATTTCCATTTATTAACGTTTCCAGCACCTATAGCCTCTTCCAATCCTCATTCTCAGACCAGGAAAAGCAGACAGGGTTCAATGTCAACCAAGTTCTCACAGACATGACCACCACACAGGGCTTTGCACTCAGTGTGCACATATTTCTAGAAACCAGCCATTTCCAGGCAAGTGAGGACCAGCTTGTGCATGTACACGGCATTGTTAGAAGTGCACGTGTCTATGGTGTTTGGGTTTTGAAATGTTTGCATCTCTGTCATTGTATAATACCTCTTTTTAATCCTGATTTTGCTTATGCTGAAATCTGCTACTCTGAAAGTAACTTAAATTAGATTTCTTTACATTGTTACTATGATGTGTATATCTCCATTTGCGTTTGTACATGTCATGTATGCGTTTATACATTTGATGCTTTTAATTAAATCTGTACTTATTTTCTATTAACTCCTAGCCAGTGTCTTTTAAGCCATCTATGTGTGTGTGTGTGTGTGTGTAACATATAACACACACACACACACACATGTTACTTACATTATTCACATTTGAAGTGACTATTAATTGTTGTGCTAATTTCTGCCACAGTAGTAACTGTACCTTGATTTATTTTCCCTTCTTTTTTTTCCCTCTGCTTTTGATAATATGTTGATGTCACAGTTAACCCTCTATTTGGATACAAATTGTCTTCCCTTGTAGATTTAATCTTAGATTTAAATGTACATTTCCATTCATCTAAGTTCATATTTAAATAACTCCATTTCACATAATTATCAGGTGCTCTGTAGTATTCTCACAAATATTCCCTCCTGCCCCTGTAACATTGGTAGCATATTGCTAATAATACCAATGACTGTATGATAGTAAATCAAATGCAAAAGTAAGTATGTATCACATATAAAAACTATATCTTCATCTATACATCCACTGATGTTCTTTCTTTAGGTACATTTGAAGTCTCAGTTCCTCCTTCCCCGGATTTTGTTTAGAACCTTTTCAATTCATTCCCTGCTGAATACTTCTACTTTGATTAGTTACATCATCTTTTGCTTGCTCTAAAAGTTTTTATTTTGATTTTATGTTTGGAAGTTAATTTTGCTAGACAGGCAGTTCTAGGTATTTGTCATTCTCTTTGAATAATTAAGAAATATATCTATAGTAATCTAGAATTTCTCTTAGTAAACACCTGTATGTGTGTGTGTGTGTGTGTGTATGTGTGTGTGTGTGTGCGAGAGAGAGAGAGAGAGGTATGAACATATGTGCTATGTGCGTGTTACTTTAAAACCTTTTGTCTTAGTATCATTATTTTACCAATATGAATTCACAAGGAATTCTTTTTATTATTGGTTATAATTGTCATTTAAAATTATATTAAGTGATGTTAGGGAAATGAACCCTAAGATATGTATTCAAATGTTTTAATTTCTTTCAAGCGATTGTTTCTAACACATTTATAAGATTATTTCTTTGTTGCTTTGTATGTCCCTCACCCTCAGTATAACCCCTGTTTTCACTGTATTTGATGTCGGTATAATTTGTGGAGGGGAAGGGGAAAAACAAATCTTTTAAATAGGGATACAGGTGGACCCATTGCAACAATGAGACGTACAAGTCGTTATGTGGAAAACGAACTTTACAACTTTGGTGGGGGAGGGGGAGGATGGGGGGGAGGATGGGAAGGGATGGGAAGGGGAAACAAAGGAGGAGGCTACAATGCTTGATAAGAAATGTACTCATTATCTTACCCACGTAATTTTAACCCCTCTGTACATTATTTTCACAATAAAAAAATTAAATTAAATTAAATTAAAAAATATATCTCAGAATATAGGAATAAAATAATAGGACAGTGAAAAATTTGTAGAAACCTAAAATGTAAAATAAAGTTGACTAGTAAAACTGTAAGAGATGTGATGAGATATTCTCCGTATGTTTGGAGTCCTAAGTAGGCACGGGAACTCTGAGAGTTTATTACGCCATGTTAACAGTAATAGGAGGAAGAGCAGGACACAGGTGATCAGATTATCTTCCATTCACAAATCTTCTAAGAACACATACTTTACACACCCTCAGCGGCATGGTTATCCTTCTTTGTCCACATCCTCAGATATCACCATTTTTCAGGGAAGCATTTTCATTTAATGTTTGCTAAGAGTACACATTCTTCCTTGGCACCAGTGAGCGGCTCACGCCTGTAATCCCAGCTACACAGCAGGTTGAGACCTGAGGATCACCATCTGCAAACAGCCTGGCAGGAAAGATAAGACTCTTATCTTCAGCTCTCCAGCAAAAATCCAGGAGTAGAGAGAGCTATGACAAAAGCAATAGGGTGCTAGCCATAAGCAGGAGGCCCTGAGCTCGGTCCTGATACCAGCACACATTGCTGCAGAGGTGAGAGGAGGACAACACATCTTGCCACATCTCTGATATACAGGTCAGACCTGCAGGAGGTGTACAAACTCCGATGAAGACAGCGTCCAACCAGCTAGAGTGAGGCCAGCACAGTGGAGGTCAGCATTACCCAGCCTTTTCTTTTTTCCCATTCATGTCTTTAACAGTTTAGATGAGGCCCATCTCCGGGGAGAGGGTGGTGCTGTGCCTGCCTTGAATCTACCGGTTCAAATTCATACACAAATGTACCTTTTGATATGCTCAGAGTAATAACCCAGTAAGTGTTTACCATGGAGCAAAATCAAGCAGAAACACACATTTCACGATTAAACCCAACAAAGGGAAATTTTTATTCAGTATAATTACCATTCCTGAGTCCTTTCTTCTGGCTCAAAAGTGTGACGAAACATGGAATAAATATCAAGCTGTATTAGAGAGAGATTATGAAAACTGAGAGAGGCAAAAGAAAATTCCCAGTTACACAAACTCATTTTCAAAAATGGAACGATAATTATTGGTACTGTGATCTGATAACAATTAGCACAATTAATTCACAGTGAAATAATTATTAATGACTCACCATGAATGATTCACTCCAAAGGAAGAGGATGAATTGCAATGCTACAGATGAGAGAAAATATTCCTTCCTGTCCTAACGTGTTTTCGTTAGCTATTTGGCTAAAAGAGATGAGGGAAAATGAAATTACCCTGTAATCATATGATGGTGTGTGTTCACCCCAACTCTGGTGTGCAAGTCCTCTCTCAGCTGCTGAGAGAATCACTGGTGGTGTTGTTGGTTCATGTCCTCTCTTTCTCTCTGCCCCCCCCGAGCCCAAGCCTGGGGTACAGGAACTTGGGGTGATGTCCCCGCAGGGAAGCTCATGATAACAGCACTTGACTCCACCTGTACAGCATGTGGGTGCTTATCATGCAGCAATAATGAAACCCCAAACGTTCAGTTATCATATTGCCAATGCGACGAACTGGACTTAAATTCAACCTGTTTTCAGCCCATAGCTGTTTTGGTTGATTCAGAGAAACAGAGAAGAGAAGAAACAAAGGAAGAGACGTTCATCCTTCTCACCACCAAGTACCAAGTCAGAGAAGGTCCAAGGAAAGGCTGGCAAAGCAGACACTGGTGGAGCACATGCTAACCAATGCACCTAGCTCATTCCCTGGCTTCCATTCTACAATACAGCGAGCTACGAACCTGAACTGTCCCTAATGCTGGTATTCAATCCTCACACACTTGTGGAAGATAGGAGTTGTCAACCCACGTTGGCAGAGAGGAAAAAGGAGGAGTGGAGGTACAACAGTCAACGCTCAAATTTGGTTCTTACTTCGCTGGCCACTGAGGTAAAGTCAGTGCTGGTCATCCACTCCTGATTTCACTCCTCTCACCATGATTGCAAACATTGTACGAGAGGGATGCCATCACCAAGAAGGAAGAAAATGGCTTTATGTTTGTGTGTGCTCGGACTGGGCCTTGAGTTCTGGATCTCCATTTTACTTGGATTTCAGCTCAAGGCTGGCACTCTACTACTCCTCTACCTCTCACTTGCTAATAATTGGAAATAGTCTCATGGACTTTTCTACGCTGTCTGGCTATGGACCATGAGCCTCAGATCTCAACCTCATCCATAGCTAGGATTACAGGCGTGAGCCACCATCCCTTGGCTAAAATATAATAATAAATTACATTTTTATTATCTTTAAGTAGTTATTCAAAGGATGTACTATTCAACAAATCAGTTAATTGATACAACACATCTCAATTGATGTCAATGTTTTATCATGTTCACCATCTCTCCCATTTCTCCCAACCCATACCCTTAATCGTCCTAGTTTCCTAGACTCTGCATTGAATATCATAATTTCAATTTCCCCCTTCTTGTTTCCAGCCCTCTTTCCCTTCCTCTTGGCCTAATCCTGTTCAAATCCCAGTTTTCTGTATTAATTTTGTTGGACTTTGGGCTAGGCTTTCTAAGGAACTGTTTCTAGTGAATTGTCCTCCGAAAATACAGATGCTGGTTAATACGTTTGTGTACACTTGCCTACAACCCCATATGTGTTTGCTTGCACATTTATAAATTAGATCTAATGTCCACATATGGAATTAAACATCCTTTGTCTCTTGCCCTTCATTTAAAATAATTTTTTACACGTCCATTCATTTCTTTACAAATGATATAATATTATTTTCCTAATGGATGTGTATATATACCAAATCTTCTTCATCTATTCATCCAAGGAGGGGCATTGGGGTTGTTTGCATAAGTTTTCTGCTTTGAATAGTGCTGCATGAACATGGGTGCTCAAGTGTCATTACTGTATCCCGACTCATAATATTTTGAATAAAGGCCTCTGAGTGGTAAAGCTGGATCATCTGGTAGCTCCTTATTCAGTGTTTAAGGAATCTCATAATTGTGCAAATATGAAAGCAAAAAGCTCCCTGCTCAATTCCAGTCATCCCTATTCTGATTTTATTGGAATCACTGAGAGAACTTGAGAGCTCACAGAAAGAAGAGCAATAATATGAGACTGCTGGAATGATCCTGTGGCTTCAGCCGCAGGAATTCTCCTCACAGTTGGAAGCTGGTTAAAAGAGCAGAGGTGTTTCTTCTCAGAAGCCTTTGCCACTAACTGCTCTTTCTGGTTTATGTTCAGGTATCCATTCCTCCTGGTGTTTGCTCCTGGTGGCTCCACTTTCCTTGTGTGTAGACTTGTCTCATTCCATCTCTGTCTAGCCGTCTAGCTCTGATTATGTCCCAACAGGCCCTATCTCCCCATCTCTGTTTGGAATTCACAGTTCAGTACATGACTCTTGGTGGATACAATTCAGTCTATACCACTGAAGTTCGAGAAAATGCATCTCCAAATATTTTATACTTGTTCTGTCTTTCTTATTTCCTTTCCTTAAACACTAGCACATTTCTTTAATATACATTTGTCCAACTTTTATCTCAGATGAAGAAAATCAATGTCATTTGATCCTTTTGGTAACAATACACTTGCTTCAATTTTTTAAAATCATATTATTTTTGTCTTGATTAATGGCCAATTCCCGCTGACGCCCTTTTCCTAGTTACTTACCTTAATTCATGATTCTGATGTAACAGAATTTTTTTCAACATCTTCTTACAAAAAGAATGTATGATTTAAGGATGTTTTTGTAAATAATTTATTCTATTATTGTGTTTATTATCTTGTTAACTTTTTGTTCTTTTTGTACTAAAAGTGTCTGTGTTTCAAATCTAGCCCACTCTCTATGTGTGAATCTAATTTTTTGTTTCCAACTGTTTTAACTATTCCACACTATACATCTACCATATGTCATTTAAATTTTGATATAGCCTACAGTATCTTCTGTAAGTCTGCTGTAACACAGACCTATTTATATTCTCAGAGTTTGTTAACTTTTTCTGAGAAATAACCCTAAAAAATTGAAAGCCACTCAAAGTTTAAAAATGAATCAATACATAAATGAGCAAATAAAACATCAAAAACAGAAAGAATCTATTGAAATCGATCAGCAGTCAGAGAGTATTATTTAAGCAAATACTAGAACCAAAAAAAAAAAGACAAGAAAGACAAAGGCAAGTATGAACCTCCAAACTCCAAGATCATTCCCAATTTTGTAGTCCAAAGCCTGTACATCTTACCCACAATAGCCAGATGTACATTTTATACATGAGACAGATGAATGAGTCACAGACTGAAGGAATACATGAGTATGCAAAGTACTGTGACTTAGGTGGAGCTCCCTAGAATCAAGTGGAAAAGTTATCATATGGAATTGACCTATTAAATCAATTTCTTCTGAAATTAACCTGTTAGATGAATTAACCTGTCAATCTAACTTGTTAGACTGGAGAACACAATCAGAGATAGGCAGAACAAGGCTTGTGTTATTTTGCTGGATGTTTCCCATGGCCCGGAGCATAAGTTCTTCCTTTAGGCTTAGGATTTCACATGGGTAGGAATGACCCAAGGACTTGCACACCAGTTATTTGGCGGAGGGAGGGGAGAGGTTCTAGTATAGTCCTGGGGCTTGAACTCAAGGCCAGGGCTTTGTTCATTAGCTTTATCCCTCAGTACTGACATTCTAGTATTTGAGCCACAGCTCCACTTGAGGATGTTTTGCTGGTTAGTTGGAGATAGGACTCTCACAGGCTTTCTTGTCTGAACTGGCTTCCAACTGGGACCCTCAGCTCTCAGCCTCTTGTGTAGCTGGAGGTGTGAGTGTGTAGAGGTGCAGAGGTGTAGGTGTGAGCCACCAGCCCCTGACTTATATTAGTTCTCCACTGGTTCTGGATCTTCTAGGTCAACCTCGAACACCCCAGGCTGTACCTGTTCCATGGTTCTGCTTTTGATGTGGGCGAACCTGCCACAGGCTCTAAGAAGTAATTTTTCCAAAAGCATTTCAAGACCAATACTTGCCTTTAAGGGTGTAGAGCACGCACAAGGCCTGAGCCTTTTCACATCAGAGCAGGCGAAGCTGTGGACTGAGCACAGCCCAGGAAACATCATAAAGACTCTGATCTCATCCATCCTTTTGGGAACAGAAATATCGTGCAGGTCTAGGGCAGGCCAGGTTTCAATCAGAGAGGACCAAACCAGAGGTAACTAAATTATATTCTGTCTACTTTCTGATGGTTCAGGGCCGTGTGAAATTGTCCCCAGTGCCATGCTGATGAGAAGTGGCCATTGCCACCTCTGCTCTAAATCAACAGCTGTCATGTGCACTGGAACACAGGAGTTCCGGAGAGCTTCAGAGATGTCCTCGCGGTCATGACCCAACCTTGCCTCAAAGCTCAGGAGCTCAAGACCTCTAAACAACATCTTTGATTATGAATTTTAAAAATCTCAATGGACATCGCAGTGACTACACTCACAGAATACGTTGCTTGCTATAAAATTTAATCAATAAAAATTAAACAGACAAGAAGCTGCATTAGTGGTTGGCATTCAAATATTGAGGATAAAGCAAGTGAATATCTGATGGTGAGAAACGGTCCACAAGTTATTCTACAGAGGAGGGAGAAGAGAGCACAACAACACAGAATAGCAAGACATAAAATGTATGAATGTCAGGATTTTCTTTTCCTAGACATAAGCATACTGCAAAGGATTGTCAGTCCAGTATATTTGATATTTGGGATGCTGTTCAGGTTGATCACTGCATAATGTATTCAAACCAATCAATGGAAGCACATTACAGCAAAAATAACTAAGCTCTTTTATTAAAATTCTGCTCATGACCTATTTTCAAATTTCAAATCCTCCCTACAATATCTCCAATACCACCTTATTGTTCCCAATATGATTTCCAAATGCAAGGCTTCTCTTGAGCTGGGTGGGTGTCTCTCTGCAGCTTTCTTCTATTTCTTGTCCTAAGTAGGTCAGAATAATAAAATATATATGGGGAATAGAAGTGATGCACTACAGATTTAATTTTGAGTCGTGAGCCCTTCTATGCCTTCATTGTGAGAAACTTAGACAACATTACTTATACTTCAAACTGATTTTATAATCAAAATTTTCTTCTCCAGACTTCAGAGGTTATAAAAAGAACTGGAACAATAAAAAATTCTTCCACCTTATTGAATGAGGATTTAGGATGTATAAAAAAATGTTTTCCTTAAAATAGGACGTTATTATTAATGAGTGCTTAATTACAATATTATAAATGTAGTTTATTAAGAAAATTAATGAGCTATTCATACTTTCCTCACTCATCCATTGCCTGGTATTTATATCCTGTCTGCCTAACATACACATAGCCTTAGCTTTTAAAATGAATATTTTCTTAAAGATCTTTAACAGCATTTTTACAAATTAAGGTCAAGGCAAAGATCCATAAATAATTCACATGAATGGAACAAAAATAAATTATATGTTTCTCTGTTATTTTCATTTTCATTGTCTTTGTTTAATATTATTGCATTTTAGCAGTTAATAAAAACATGTGTCAAACATATTTATCAATCAACTGGAGGACATACCTTCAATTTTTTTTGCCAACATTTTCACACTCACTATCTTATGCAATCAATTTGTCAAATGTAAAAAAATAATAAAACCTTTTGCTGTACCATTCATAAATCCTATATCAGTAGCAAGGACAGGTTTAGTTTGTGTTTGGGGGGGTCTTTTAAATTAAAGTGATCCAAAAATGACAGAAATGAAATTAACATTTTCTAAAGGATTTCTGACAATATAAAAGGAATTCACACACAGTCACAAAGAGTGAAGTGGTATAAGACTTTCCTATCAAGCCCAAGAACACGAGTTTAAACCCGAGTCCTCTGTGTGTGTGCGTGTGTGTGTATGTGTATACATTTATCTCAAAAGTTTTTGTGATCATATTTAGATTCTCAAAATACGTTATGTAGACAAGATAGAAACATATCACTTTATGCATAAGGTTAACTGAAATCATTTTGAAGTTATTAGTGAGCTATATTTACACACTTCGATTAATTACTGGTTACTATAAAGGGGTTTTGTTTGTGATGTCTTATTTCTCTGGGTCATTGTGACATTACATTGACAGTACATAATGCTGCTTCTGCTTTATTAATGCTCCTTGGCCACATAATATGATATGTAATATAGCACATGATATGACATCTATGACATACATGTGTGACATATGGTACTTACCATGTGTCAGATACTCTACAAAACAATCCTGGTGCCTCATGTGTTATAAAACACATAAATTTACACATCAATACATTTGTGAAACCCAGAATTAATCAGTATGTAATCTGACACAGGAAATCTCTCAATATGGTTAGACAATTCCTCTAAAGGAAAAGAGGACATTGTATGTTTTTTTAACAGATAATTGTAATGTATCTACAATTATGTATTCCACCTTGATGGGTACTGTTCTGCCAGAAGAGAGCTCGTTTGCTAAAGCTTGGAGGGAATTTCATCTACTTATAACATACACCTGAACATTGGAGCAGTCTTCCACACGCTCATCATTAGCTCCATGTCCCTCAGATATTCCTCATCCATCACTCATGATTATTTCAATGAGATTGAGGACATTCAATATTTCTGTACGATCTCCTTTTTCTACATTGTCTTATTTTATTAATTTATTTAGCTTTTGGCCAGCACTTGAGCTTGAACTTGAACTCAGGACCTAGGTGCCATCCCTTTGCCTTTTCACAAAAGGCGCGAGCACTCTACCACTTGAGCCAGAACTCCACTTCCAGCTTTTTCGTGGATAAGAATCTCAGAGACATTTCTGCCTGAACTGGCTTCAAACTGTGATCCTCAAATCTGAGCCTCCTGAGGAGCTGGAATGACAGGCGTGAGCCTCAAGGGCTGCCACCCTCCCTATCTTCTGTGGCTCGATGTGTTGATTCAGCAATGGGACTCCCAACCTAGAAGCTGTCTGCTGTGTGGTCAACTATCAGTCATCTCTCAATGAGGTGACCCTGGTCTATATAAGATTTCTGTGCTAAAGTTGAATTCAGTTTCCCTTAGCCACATTCCCAAATGTCATGATGTATTCTGGTGCAGGAATTAAATATGAGAAAACTGAGCTTCTATTCTTTCCCCGTATGGAAATGTGTATGGAGGCAATCGTGTAAGGGGTCTCTCTAGTCTTGGGGGACCCCATGACAATGAGCGTTACAGATTATTACACGTGAGTGGCTTGTAAGTCTGGCTTTGACAAACAAAAACATTTGACCTTCTCCCACAGCTTTCTCCTTCTGGAAGTTACCCTGATGTAAGACAAGGTGTCCATTTTCTTTCCCACATTAAAATATCTCCTGGATAATGAAAATCCACAAATCAGTGTCTTAGATGTTGTAAGGCTACAAAATAAGCTATGTCCCACTCCTCAAAAATATTTTCCAAAGTTTCTTTCTAAGACTTTTCTTTCTCAAGCTTGAATAATGACATCTGAACAAAGAGAACATCAATTCTAGTCACCTTTGGGTGGCTAATACAATATTTCATGGATTAAATCCACATACAACATGACTTTTCAAATAGAAATTTATGTATGAAAAGAACATACTGAGAAACATCTCAAAGGAACTCAGTTATTAAATCTTTTTTTGAGTGAGTCATAGGTATACCGGCAGGAGAGAGAAACACGCTGGTATACAGTAGAAATGAATGCAAACTCCAGGCTGAGCAGAAACAATGCTCTCTGGACTCATTGCATGAGAAAAGCTTTGTATGTATTAAGGTAATCCTTAATATATAAATTATAGGAAAACTTTCCCACAGAGGGAAATACATAAGGTTTGTTGTCAAGTTACTTCCTTGCTGATCTTCAATACTTAGTTCAAATAGGAACTAAGGGAAAATGTTAGGAGCTCTCCTAAGTAAGGAAGAGCAAGAGCCCCAACTCAGCCAAGGATAACTCAAGTGCTGCTGGCTTCGTCTGGCTGAGTCTTAGTGTGTGTACTTCTAACTCAGTCCTTGGGGTTGCAGATGACAGCTTACTCTTACTTTCGTATTGGTTTCAAATAATCACATCCTAGTGTGATGGTGAAAAGGTTAACCTGAACATGACATCAACCCATTGAACTTTCCTTCAACACTTCAGATTTATTTATGCTATGAGTTACAGCGCTTATTAAACTCGAGGCTATACTTGCTACATAAAAATACTGGAAAATTGTATGCCAGTGGCTGTGATGGCATTCCGATTTTGATTCATAGGTAATGAATAGAGGATTTCCACGTTGGGGCCTATGTATGACAAACTTTCTACATTTTCCTTCTGAGATTTGGGTGCTCCTATGTTTCTAGGTATAGTTCATGATCGAAGTATGAATGATTCATGCAGATCCAATTTAATTTTGGATTTTGGAATAACATGCCTTTTTTTAAAAAAAGAAAAACACTGTTTAGCTGGACACCAATGGTTCAAGCCAGTAATCTTAGCTACTCAGGAGGCTGAGATTTGAGGAACAAGGTTCACACCTAGGAGCCCAGGCAGAAAAGTCTCTGAGGTTCTTATCTCCAATAACCTCATGACTCACTTGGTAGAGAGTCAGGCTTGAGCAAAAAAGCTATGGGAAATCTCAGGGACTCAAGTTCAAGACCATGTACCAGCACATACACACACACACACACACACACACACACACACACACACACACACTTTAATCCATTACCTATTTTTCAGCAAAGTACTAGCTTATTTCACTGAAGATGACCTCCACTTCCATCCATTTAACATCCTGAAAGTAACATGATTTCATTGTATAGACTACATTTCCTTTCTCTACTGATGGAGACCTTGCCGGAGCCCACAAGTTGGCTGTGGTGAATAATCCCATGATGAACATGTGTGTGAGACCAGATCTCTGACGTGAGTCAACTGTGGTTTGTTTGCGCACATGTCCCACGTGATCACATGGCAGTTCTCATTTTACATTGTTTAGAGTTTGGAGGAAACTCCACTCTGACTCCCATCAGTAGTGTGCCAGGGTTCCTCTCGGCCTTCCCCTGCGTCTGTTCTTTATTTCCTTGGTCACAGCAACTCTGAGAGAACGGTAATAGAATCTCAGTGTTGCTTTGCATTCAGGGCCTGAGTGATGTTCTTTAGTTTTTTACTTTAGTCTGGCTCTCTACCAATTGATCCATGGCTCCATTTTCAGCTTTTTGGATATTAGTTGGAGATAAGGATCACAGGGAATTTCCTTGCCAGGCTGGATTTGAACTGTGATTCTGAGATCTGTCTCCTCAGTAGCTGGGATTACAGGTGTGAGCCACCAGTGCCTGGCTTTAAAACGTCATTTGGACTAGTCATTTTTTAAATGACTAAACATTTAATGCATTTCTTTCCCCCTTTGGATTCTTCATGTGCAAAAATGGCTTTTCAGTCCCTTTGGCCATTTAGGGATCATGTTATTTGTTCTTCTTTGTTCATTATTTGAGCTTCTTACATTTTCCAGTTATCAATCTCTTGTCCTGGGATGTCTCTTCACTCTGGTGATTTTTGAGGGGTTTTTCTGTTGGTTTGATTTTGATGTGCAAAAATTTTTGTTTTTGTTTTTTAATTGGATGCAATCCCATTTGCCAATGCCAGTTATTACTTTGTGGAGTTTATTCCAGCCAGGGGTCTTTATCTTGAAGCATTTCTCTGAACTTTTCCCCTAATCTCTGGAAGATGTTCAGGTCTTACACTGAGGTCTTTGAGCCACTTTTAGTAGCCTCGTGTGCATAGTGAGAGGCACTGATCTAATCCCAGTTTTATAGGCGAGGTGCTGTTTCCCCAGAAGCCTCCCTGCACAGATGAGGCTGCGGGCTGTCAGCAGTGTTTCTTTGGCCTATGCTTAGGGTTCTACGCCTCTAGCTTCTTCAGCTCCAATCCTGCAAGCTGTGCACACTGTGAAGAAACAAGAAGATAGTAAGACACCCGCATCGAACGAACCACTGCTTTGTTGGCCTTGATATTCCCAGGATGTCCGTTTTCTCTCTGAAATTTTCCATCTTCTTTGTGTTTTGTATGTAATGTGCTCATTGTCCCTCACAAAAGGAATAGAGGGACGCACATCTATCCCATACTCAAGGAAGAAATGTTTTATTTTATTTCTAGAACTCAGAAAATCTTTTTGAAAACCCTGCTACACAGATGTATGTTCAAACTTGCTCCATGATTTCCTTTGCCCAGAATACATTCTGGATATCTAAAACAATGTGAATCACATATGCAAACTGTTCTAAGTCGCAAACAACTCTGGCATACAGAGTTCCACTTCTGGACATTTTGCCTGGTTAATTGGAAATAGAAGTTTCATTCTTGCCAGTGTGAGCTTCAAATCCTGATCCTCAAATCTCAGGCTCCTGAGTAGCTAGGATGACCAGTGCCCAGATACAGCCAACATTTATTGAAAGCAAATAGAGAGATCAAAGAAACACGCCAACCCCATCAGTGTCACCAGCACACCTATTTTTCAAACTTGTATGAAATAAGATAAGGATACTTTGTGAAATTGCACAGGTCAGCAAAGCATGATTCTAGTTCAAAGGAGTTAATATATATGTATATATAATACATATATACATATATTATGTATTATATATGTATTATACATACAATACATATATGTACTGATGTGTGTATGTTGTGTGTACACATTATAGATGTAATGTGTGTATGTATGTATGTATGTATAGATGTATATATGTATAATAGATGTAGTAATGCAGATTGCATAGCTCAGTTCTGAGTGGGAAATGCACTCCTGTGTTTCCCCTGCCAGGCCCTTGTTAGGGAAGGGCAGGAAATGACAAAATGCCCAGTGGGAGAAGTTGTAAAGCATCTCATGGAAGGGTCTGATGTAAAGCAAAGTCTCAGCAAATGACATTTCATATTGCTTCTCAAAGAGTTCTTTGGGTGTGAAGAGGAAAAATCAGAGATTCAGTATTACAGGTCACATAAACCTTTAAAATAGCCATCGTGGTACACTTTAGTAAAAACCAAAATACTTTGAACACTGTGTGTGCTGTGGCCTTTAGTCTCTTCAAGAGGAGTGCATAAAGTCTTAGTTCAAATCACTAACCTTGGCTATGACTCATAACTCTGCATGTCAGGATGAGAGACTGGCCTTTTCGTGTAACATAATTGTAAAAATTAATTCCCATCATTTAAAAACCCATTCAACTCACTGCAGAAAATATATAAGCAAAAAAGGTCAAGGAGACATTACACAGAAGGGCTCAGCCCCAACTGAATAAAAGAGGAATAAAAACGTGCCGCTGTGGTTAGTAATTGAACCATTTATCATTTCTTTGGGGGTCACTGGCATCACAAAGATGCCAAAACTACTTTATATTAATGAAATTAAAATTTCAAGCAGCTGAAAATGTTTACTTCCAATAACCAAAACTTGAAATACTTATGTTCAATGGAATTCACATAGAATGAGGTGAGTGTAGAATTAACTATCAAATATTATACAAAGAAAACCAGTTAATTTTTTCACTCTTTGAGGACCTTCTATATAAGTTTTCTTTCTAATGTTTGCTAGGGTAGAATGAAACATTTTCTTCCCTTGTCTTAATTTAGAACACACTTTCTGTTTCTGCAAAACATAGGGTAATTTTAGTCAATTAGCACATACTGTTTCTATAATTGTAATCATGCCAAATTATGCAATTACAAAATATTACAAGTATCAGCAATCTTACATTGACAGCTCATAATTTTGTAATTACCACGTGGACTTACAGAATTATGATACCTAAAGATGTCAAGAAGATTTTAATATGCTTATTAACTCTTTAATAGTGCCATGAATCTAATTGAATTGTGTTACAAATTTAGAAAAAAACAGAGAGGTTTATTTGGAATCTAAAACTATGAAGCTAGGGAAAACTTTATGAAGCTCTGGAGCAAATAATTGATATTTAAAACATTCTAGAGTATCCATTTAACATTCACCATGTATACTAAGAAAGTTTTCTATTGTTTTATAAAACATAAAATACATTTCTTAAGTCATTCTTATTTTTTTTACCTCAATAAAGTAAACTGAAATAGATTATTCATTCAGACATCTTTATAAATGCATATCTAGACAGTCTATGCCCCAGGTTAAAAAAAGAATAATTCTTCATAATTTTGGATTTAGACTGCATTATATCTTTTAAAAAGCTAACTGTAGTCTACTCTAGTGGCTTATTTAATAACTGATCTACAAAACATATTTGCTAGTGTGGTGAATAAATGGGAGTTTGTGGTTTCTTGTGACCCAACACTAAACATAAAGGCACGTATAAATGAGGCATAAAAAATGAGAATTTGTGATCTGTGATTCTAACATGGTCAGAAAGAGGCATGAAGTGATTGATATATTTAACTACAGAAAAAATGAGAATCTGTGATCCGTGGTTCTAACGTGGTCAGATAAACCCACTTGGGCCTTCTTATCCAAATGACTACAAATGAAACTCCTAGGCTTCTGAAGGACTAACAATAGAGCTAGAGGTGTGATTCAAATGGTAGAACACGAGCCTAGCCAGCATCAGGCCCTGAGTCCAAATCTCAGTACTGGCAAAACAAAAAAATACACAAACAATCAAGCAAGCACAAGTAGAATGTAGATTCTACAATAAGACTATATGATATTCCTTAAAAATCCCCCATCAGTTTTGGGAATTTCCAATGTAAACATTTAAAATTTGCTGTAAAAATATACCAGGAAAACACATTATGTTGTCTCTTAGTTTGTTTGTTTCTCTGTATTTGTTAGGGTTTAAGCATCAAATACTAACAAATATTTTCCTTCCATGAAACTATTAGGCCAAGAAGTGGTAGTCTCTTTCATAGATCTAGGAACAAAACACATCATCAAAACGTACTTTCCTAATAAAGTATATTTGCCTTCTCCCTGTTCCAACTATAAGTCTTTTAAATTGATGTTGTAAACCAGGCCCTGCTTTTGTTATGCACATTCTGAAAATGAAGCATTAAATGTTTTTCCCAGTAAAGCTGACTTCTGTTACTACTCACAAATTATTGCCATAAATTTGTGTGCTCACAGGCCTTTAGCTGTATGTGTATGATTATATCTGCCTTTGTTTATTTATTGTTCTTAAGTTCACCTAGGTGAGGGGGAGGAGGAGCACATGCATTCACATGGTGTACTGAGAATAGATTCTCCCCTGAACCATGCCCTGGGCTCTCCTCCCTTCCCTAGTCTCTTTATTTTGTCCATGTACGTCCATCTTTGTTTTCTCATGTGTGCAGTTTGTTTTATTGTGTTTCTTTTGTTTTTGCTTTTGTTTTTGCTGGTCCTGGGGCTTGAACTCAGGGCCTGGGTGCTATCGCTGAGCCTCTTTGTGCTCAAGGTTAGCACTCTACCATTTGAGCCACAGTGCCACTTCCAGTTTTTTTGAGTAATTAATTGCAGTTAAGAGTTTCTTGGAGACTTTCCTGTCCAGGCTGGCTTGGAACTGAGATCCTCGGATCTCAGCTTCCTGAGCAGCAAGGATAACAGGCATGAGCCATAGGCACCTGGCTTACATCTGTTTTGAAACATGCAAATTTTCATTTTGGAGCATATAGTTTCAAGTATATTTGAATAAATGTGAACACACAATATGATTTAAATTACTTACATTTTTGCCTATGTAAAACAGAAATCTGTTTAGACTAAAGAACCTTTCTGGACTTGAGGCATGAATTCAGGGCCTTGTGCCCTCCGTCTATTTTTTTGCTCAAGTTCGGTGGCTCCATCACTTGAGCCACAGCTTCAGGTCTGTTTTTTTAATTGATTAAATGGAGATAAGACTCTCAGAACTTTCCTGCCTGGGTTGGTGTGAGCCACAATCTGAGCTTCTTGAGGAGCTAGTATTATAGCTGGGAGCCACTAGGGCTCGGCTAAGAACTTTTAATTTTTGCATCATAGCATCCCATTCTCTCTGGTAAAAATGAAACCTTTTGATTTGTCTTCTCTTCATCTGTTAAGAGAGCAGATTACAATTTCTGACAGGTTATCATTCAGTGCATTTATGTTCCTAACACATTTCCCAACCTTCTTTAAGAAGCAAAACATACCAAACCCAGTTATGCATAATCGCTCACATGCACACACAAGCCTACATCCACACCCCGGCTGCCACAGCCCCTTCCTCCACATGGAGTAAAAGCAGGAAACACACAGGCCTCTATATTCTACAGAAGGACTAGGATAATATTGGTGAGAAGAAAAGTCAATTCTGAATTCTGATGACTAGGCAGAAGAAAAAAATGCACTTTCATGAAATATGAAAAAACATGTTTTAGAATAAAACATGTATTTGCTGGTGCTTGTATTGATGCTATGTACAGGCAAGCAAGACTGTAGTAAAGTGGTCTCACCAGTTCTCATCTTTGGCTTTAATAAAGGAATGAGGGAGACTAAATGCCCATACTTGTAATCCCAGCTGAGATACAACGATTGCTTGCAGTTCAAAGCCAGTCCGGCAGTAAGTATCTCATCCCTAATAAAACACAAAAACAACAGAAGAGGAGATGAGGCTCAAGTGGTAGAGCACTACTCTGTACCGAAAAAGTTGCAGGCCAGTGCCAGGACTTGAGTTCAAGGCCCAATCCAGCCAACAAAACAAAACAAAACAAAACAAAGAAAGCATGGGAAATGTGTATATTTAATTATCTGATACAAAATAGGCTATGGATTACAGGAAGTCTTTGTGATGCATTTGTGTGTTTGGAGCTTATTTTAATAAATCTGTTAACTGGCTTGTCCTGGTCCTTTTCAATGTAAACATATCAGATTTTCTCTCCCAGTGTTCAAGCCTCACACCCTATCATCGCCAGCCTGAGACACACTGGATGTGGACCAGTTAAGTTTTCTTTCTTTTCCTACTTGAATTACAATGTAATTTAGAATTACAATGTAAATTTACTCAAGTACCTTAGCCTCTTAATTGGCCAGGCAAGGCTGTGCATTAATTTTTACAACAACATATCTGTGATTTGGGTCATGTCAGAACAGATTTCTGGGCTTTCTGATCCTGTAAAATGTACAGTGCTTGAGCATGAACTCTTTCATCTGCAAACTTTCTGTTTCTGCCCTGAGTAGCAGAGAATGAAGCCTGCTGTCTTACAGCTGAGTGGTACAGTTTTAAATCCTTAGGACTGCTGCTTGCCAGGATCCTGCTATCCAGTTTTAAGTATTTGTTCCTTTATCTTGAATGCTGGGTCTGTGTCATATACCTCTGTAACCTACTCTATTTGATTGGAATAAACCTGCTTTTAGTCCCTGGATCTCTGATAAAGGCACTAACTACCTGTGATTAGCTACCCTCGACAGCAAGATCAATTTCCCCTGACTTGTATGAATACTATAGCGTCCAGCTTCAGTGATCCAGTGTGTACCAGCCTAGTGTGTTCTGGTTATATAAATAATTTTAATCCGCACTGGGCATTCATTAGCTCTAGTTGTCATTTGTGGCAGATACCTTTCTACATGTCAATATTTACAATCGATGAAAGGTGTAACACACAACTCTCAACAGAGGTGGCAATAATCATAAGTTTATATAAGCAATATTTAACATTTGACACATTGTCTTCTTTGTATTAAAATAAACACACATTCATATTATTATTATTATTATGGTGATGTACAGAGGGGTTACAGCTAAAGCACACCTTTATCTTGATAACACAGAGTTTTGATGCAAAAAGTCATCCTGTATAGGGTTTAGTATTCGATGCTATTAGATTGTTTGCTTCAAATTTTTGTGGCAATTTTAAAGCCATCAAATTGAAAAGCATAGTTTGCAGACTTATCAGTCTATGCAGGTCCTCTAAAAATGTGCTGCTTGATTTGTCAACTAGTTGCAAAACAGAGAGGAATAAATGTTTTACAAAATGATAATGTTTGGTTTTAGTTTTTTTTTTTTGAGGGTGGTATAGGGCTTCAATTCAGGGCCTGGACGCTGTCGATTAGCTTTTCCATTCAAGGCTGTTGTTTTACCACTTGAACCACACCTCCATTTTCAGTTTTGTGCTGGTTAACTGGAGATATGGGTTGCCCAGTTTTATCTCCCTAGATTTGCATTGACTGAGAGATCCTTAGATCTCAGCCTCCTGGTTCACTAGTGTTCTGGTGTGAGCCACCTGAGTACAACCTTTATTTAACAGAGAGCTAGCCAATACGGCTAGCTTTGCACAGGAATATATGCTCTTTAAAAGCTGTTAGGTAGTTATATTTTGTTTTTCAATGTGAAGGCCATATTCCTTGAATTGCATGTTTTTCATTGAGTAATTCTCTACGGGGTTTTGTGTAGGTCAAAAGAAAATGGAGAATGCATAAGAACATGAAGGTTGTTATACCAGGGTGGTATAAGGTTATGAAATAAAAGGAAATTCCAGGACGGGAGGCTTGGGAAGCATCTGGCGTCCTGTCTGCAGAATGCTTGTGTAATGAAGATGCTCCTTTTGCTCTGGGGACGCTCTGCCATATGGACAGCTGTTACATATGGTCCCGAGTACAGCCGGAGGAGGAGGAAGACAGCCTCCACTCACACCACCTCTGCACGGAAGACAGAAAAGGACCACAGAACACCACACAGCCAACTGCTGGAAGAGCCACCAGCTTTATTTTAAATTTCTATTTTCACCGATTGCTTCACATGTCCTTACTTTGGGATGTTGCTAATAATAATGACTTCTGTGTGAACAAGGTGCAATCTGAGAGCCAGGTGTGTTGTGGCGGGGTGGGGTGGGGGTGGGGGGCTCCTGTAATAAAAGCCCCTGGGAAGCAGGAGGGGAGGGATGGGAGAGTTTGAGGTCACCCTGAACTGCACAGTGGCACCCCACTTAAACAAACATGAAGAACAAAACAAAATGGCAATTTCCCCCAAATTTGCTTTTCATCAGTGGATTGACTTTTACTTAAATTATGAAGTATCATGCAAAATAAGGTCCATTTAAAGAATTCTAATGGTGCAATGCTTTGGGATTTCTTACCATTAGCTTAGAAATGGAAGCTTTGGAAGAGCTTTTAGTTCTGTTGCACAGTGGCTGGAAAGCTGCTGATATAAATAAATGCATATAAATGTATATATACATTTATATATGTACATATGTATGTTAAAGAATCAAAATAGCTGGATGCTGGTGACTCATACCTGTAATCCTAGCTACTCAGGAGGCTAAGATCTGAGGATCGTGGTTCAAAGTCAGTCCGGGCAGGAAAGTCAATGAAACTCTTCTCTCCAATAAACCACCAGAAAACCAGAAGTGGCTCTGTGGCTCAAGTGGTAGAGAGCTAGCCTTGAGCTGGAGAGCTGAGGGACAGCGCTCAGGTCCAGAGTTCAAGCCTCACGACCAACAATAAAAAAAAAAGAATCAAAATGAAAACATTTTCATTTGCTAAAGGCCTAGCTTCTTTGGGAACAAGTAGTTTATATTCATTATCCAATTTAATCTTTTTTAAAAATTTTATTTATTTTTTATTGTGAAAATACTGTACAGAGGGGTTACAATTACATGGGCAAGATAATGAGTGCATTTCTTATCAAGCATTGTAGCCTCCTCCTTTGTTTCCCCTTCCCATCCCTTCCCATCCTCCACCCCCCCACACACACAATCCTCCCCGCCCACCCCCCACCAAAGTTGTAAAGTTCGTTTTCGACATAAGGACTTGTACTTCTCATTGTTGCAACGGGTCCACCTGTATCCAAAATGTTTCAACAAAGTATTTCCACATGATATTGGGGTGATTCAGTAATGGGGAATAAAACTTGACTGAAAGGGTTTTTTGTTTTTTTTGTTTGTTTGCTTAACTTGAGGTTGATCTCCGAGGTCAGCTGGTGCTATACCTTTTGAGACACAGTGTCAGCCCTAAGTTTTACTGGTTAATTGGAGATAAGGGTCTCATGCCTGTTTCTCCCCAGGCTGGCTTTGAATGAATGTCCTGCAGATCTCAGTCTCTGCAGTATCTAAGGTGACCGACACATGGTAAGTGGCAGGACAGTCAGTGGGGCTCACAGGAGCACGTCTGAAACCCCTGCACCATCCACACCAGCAGTGGGGGTGAGGCATCATCCCACTGCATTGCCGGGGCTCAATCCTGGCCTTGTGTGGCTGCACTTCAGGTCACGGCACAGAGACAAGGCGATCTAGTCACACCCATGCTCAGCTTGCACATTGCACGGGGAGACACAGAGCAAAACCAAGACAGCCAGCATGCAGACCGCCACACATGAGCCCCGGAAATCCCACAGTCTGCTTGACCCGGGACAGGCCCTGGAGCTCTTTGTCCACTGAGCAAACCCCATGGGTTCACTGGTCTGTGTGTGAGCGGCCATGTGGTCTATGCAAGAAGAGGGCTGAGGACTAGATCCCACCCCATTTCTGTTCGCTGTTTGGCAAACCCACAATACACAAAATAGAATTAAATGCATAAGGTCGTAATAACACTGAAATATGCTGTACTAATTTTTCTCATACCTGCTTATAAATAAGTGATGTCACATTGCAAAGCCAGGGAATATCCTACTAAGCATGCAACCAGGGCGCCCCTCCCTGCAAACTACACAGCAAGTTATGATGGTTGCACAGATGAGTTTTTGAAGACTTCCTTGAGTGGCTCAGGCAGGGCGGACTTGCAGGCACTGGGGGTCATTTCGGCTGTCTACTCACATGGCCAAAATGTGAAAAAGATGTGCCTGCTTTACTTCAGGAAAAAATATACACTCATCCTCTCTCTTCATTGCAGAATTATGAGTGTATTCATATTTTCTCCAATGGCTCCATAGACATACATATACTTTGTAACCGTGTTTCTAATTTTAGAGAAAAAAAAATGAAGGGAACGGAAGCTAGTCCAGTTCTCAATGAATGGAAAACATGCTAGGCTATTGAGTGTGTGCTCCAAAAGTGATGAGAATAGATAAAAATATTTCATGGGAGGCATGTACTTGTTTATACATTTATTAATTTCAAATTTTTATATTTAATTTTTGTAAATAAACACTTAACAAGTCAAATATATTAAAACACACACATATCTTGGGACTCTGATACCTGTCTCAGTGACAAAGCAAGTACAGAGCCCTGTGATCAGACCCTAAGTTCACCAAAAAAAAAAAATATTTTTATGTGATTGCAAGGTTGGTTAACTCATGATAGAAATAATACCCTCCCGAGATTATATGAAATCCTTTCTAAATGTAAATATTTATATAAATTAAACAAATCAGATGTGGGGAAACAGGGATCCTTACTACAATTTTGCATGATTTGAGGACATTAGGAGCAAAGTTGGCTAGCATTATAAAAAAGTAGCCTGTTTGTATGATAGGTTAAAACTGAAAAATATATAAATGAGGCTTAAAATTCATTTATTTCATGAAGATGATCGTGGGTGTCAATGGCAGAGGTGAGATTTACAGCACTACGTAAATGTCAAACCTGCCTGTGGAAAGACCAGGGGCCTGGCAAGTAAAATGACTACAATTTTATGAATGTGAAGAGACTCAAAGTAGTGTAAAAAACAAGAGAGTGAAAGAATTGACAATGCAAATTGAGATAAGACCCAGGGAGATTTGCATTTTAACTCAACTTAAGACCTAACTCTTTCCAACTTTAAACTGGCAATAAGGAAAAAAGTTCAGAGTTTTTAGAGTTTTGGATCTAATTTCATGGTGTTCTCTTTTCAGGGATTCTGAATAAACCACATCATCCAATAATAATGGAAAGGAGATTTGAGGTCTGGCTCCCTGAGCTTGTCTTTGAATAGTCTTAAGTAAATCAAATTCAGAGGTTTTGCCTGCAGATACCCTGAAATTTGCTGGTAAGCTAGAAGTCATCCGATCGATGTTTACGTGGAAAAAGGAAGAAAAAGTGGAGGCTGAGGGAAGCTGAAACGAACTTTCTTAATAGCTAGCTTCAAAGTTCATTATCTTCTCTTCTTAGTTTAGCTTCAGTGGCCATCTCCTTATGATTCAAATCTAGAATAATTCATGTTCAACCCCAGGCCAAGGCCTCCTTCCCATCTGTGTGCATCTTACCATATGTCCTGCATCTTGGCGACTTTGTCTGTTGGGCTAAGAATAGAGTAGCTGGTGTTTTTGTCATTGAGGTCCTTTCTCCCTCCCTCTCTTCCTCCCTCTCTTCCTCCCTCCCTCCCTTCCTTCCTTCCTTCCTTCTTCCCTCCCTCCTTCCCTCCTTCCCTCCCTCCCTCCCTCTCTCTCTCTCTCTCTTTCTTTCTTTCTTTCTTTCTTTCTTTCTTTCTTTCTTTCTTTCTTTCTTTCTTTCTTTCTTTCTATCTTCCTTTGTTGGAGCCTGAACTCTGGGCCTGGGCACTGTCCCTCAGCTCTTCAAGGCTAGTGCTCTACCACTTGAGCCATAGTGCCACTTCTGGCTTTTGTGGCTTATGTGGTGCTGAAGCATTGAACTCAGGGCCTCATGCATGCATGGCAAGTACTCTATGACTGAGCCACCTTCCCAGTCCCCCTTTTTTATTTTTTGGTGCCAGTACTGGTGCTTGAACTCAAGGCTTCACAATCTCCTTAACATTTTTCTCCCAAGGCTGAACTCTATCATTTGAGCCACAGCTTCTCTTTCAAACTTTTCTTGTTAATTGGTGTTTAGAGTCCATTGAACTTTCCTACCAGGTCTGCCTTTGAACGTAGATCCTCAGATCTCAGTCCTGAGAAGCTGGGATAACAGAAGTAAGTCACCACCAGTGCCTATAACTCCTTCATTGATTTCAATCACGTAGAGGAATATTTAATGCAGCTAGCGCTAAATGGTTTTCTTCCTTTCCTTCTTTCTGTAAACCCAAGGTCAAAGCTCATAATAAAGAAGTGTGAAATAAACAGGGCCAATACATGAATATTGTCCATCATGAAACATGATTCTCTTTCTATTATTCTCATGCCTAAGTGAAAATGGCAATTCAAGGTTAAGAATTGAGAGGAAATAGGAAAATACTTTGGAGTAGGTACTGAAATCTGCCTGTTTGTGTAATGATTCCTTTCCCTGCCAGGCAGGATGCTTTAAGAGGAGAGATGCCTTCTTTGCTACATTTCCCTCTGTTCCACCACTCAGCATCACGCCATCCATTTATTAGATATTTAATCATTGTCATTTGCCCAATTCCTGAACATGATAGCTACAATATATTTCTTTGCGAGTATGAGCTTTCAATCATTTTTCTCATATATATGTAAATTTATTCTCAATATGATTTTATATATTTATGTATTGCACATTATATACATGTAATATAGAGTATATATGTAAGATATAAACATGTATATACATATACTATAAAGTATTATGAATTGATTTATGTATACATAAATATATAACTTGATAGAGATTTTGATAAATATATGATAGCAGAAAAAATAGAAGATAAATTGGTTGAATGATTTATTGATGGTAGATTATACTTTCTTCTAGATTTTTCTGAGTTTTACCTCAGATAATACATATTTTCATTGACAAAAACTGAGTACTTGCAAGAGTGATATGAGGCACTTGTAATTACAAGACAGAGAGAGTTGTACATTGATAGTACTTCAGATAAAATTATGGTATACATCATATTGATCAACAAGTTTTCAGAAACTAGTTTATGAATTTCCTGTCATCAAGAAATTTTAAATTAGCTATTACCTGTTTTTCTCATGTGTGTGTGTGTGTGGGGAGACACTGGAGAGTTACGCTGCTGTCATAAACAACTTGTGCAAAGCATGAAGAGACATGACATTGTAAACATTGTAGCCTATTTGGACACATGCAGATGAGCAAGACTTTAAATTCACACTCACTTCAAAATTCACATAAATAAGAGATCTTGTGGAATACAAATAGGGGGATAAAACACTTAAGAAAGGAACTTTATAGGATATTTAAATAAAAATGGCATTTGAAGAGCCTATGAAGTTGAATGGAATATTTATATTCGTTGTATAATTAACAAACTAATATAAAAATGTCATTTAATTCATTTAAGTGATTATACTTGATAAGAGAATGTGTAATTAGGCTATAAAAATAACTAATCACAAGGCTGAGATCTAGAAGATTAAAGTTCAAAGTCAGCCAGAACAGAACATTTCCTGAGTATCCATCACCAAGTTAACTAGCAAAGAGCCACTCTGGAGGTGTGGCTCAAGTAGCAGAGCACCAGCTGGGTGTGCATGAGGTCCTGAACTCACACACCAGTACTGGAGGAAAAGTTTAAAATTGTAGTGCAGCAACTGTAAAATTAGAATAAAATATGGCCACGCCTACTGCATCTGGATCCTCAGAGATCATAGGGTGTCTTTATAGTGGGCAAAGGAGGACCAAGAGGACCTCTGCCTCCTTCCCTTCCATTCTGCAGCTCCGCACCACTGCATGCCTTCGAGGAGCTCCTGGGAGGAAGAAGGAGGAGCTGAGCTGGAGGAGAGTTCCCCCCAGTGCCAAGCAGAAGAAAGGGCAGAGACCAGATGACCTGGATTTCCATAAGGAAAACAGAGCTGACTGGACACTACAGTTGGTTTTGTCCACTGAATTAGATGTGATTTCAGTGTACTATGTGATGTGTGCCCTACTACACATACACATGTGAATATGAATGGCTGTCTCTGTGAAGTTAATTCGCCTACTCATCATTCCGTGATGGAATAAAACTCTGATTTCATAGCAAATCTCTCTTCCATGTTTTCCATACAGAGTCTGCCCATCTCCTGGGGGCGGTGTATATGGACTGCGGATCACATGGTCTAGGGCCATCAGATTTTATTCCTGACGTGGACAATTTCAAAGTCTTCTTTCTTAATTTTAGAACCAGAGTTATAAAAGCATTATTGCTGAACCACGGGCGCTGTGGTTCATACTGGGGAAAAAAATAGAAGTGTTAATGAAGAAATCCAAGACTCCATAACTGCCGATTCTGCATGGGATTGACGCACAGACACCAGGCGAAGGGAAGGCAGGCCCCACAAGAGCCGCCTGCTGCAGTGCTGCTTCCAGGTGCTCAATCAGAGGGGTTCGCCAAGTGCAGATGTAATCCTAGCTACTTGGGGGGCTGAGATCTGAGGACTGAAGAAGTCCATAAGACTCTTAACCTGTAATTACAGGTGCCAGAAGGGCAGCTTTGTGCTGAAAAGCTTAGGGACAGGTTCAGAGTTCAAGCCCCAAGACCAATACACACACACACACACACACACACACACACACACACACACACACACACAATAAATGGGTTCCTAATACACAAATACAGCATGCTTCACTTTGATGTGTGATGCAACAGGCTCAAGATTAAGTGGACAAACTCACTGGTTACAATACAATCCTTCTTTTGTACATAAACTTTCCCAGCCCTGTGTACTTTAGGAATGGGTCATTTTTCAGTAGTACAATTTGCTTTAACTCAATTTGCTTTGAGTCATGAGCATAATAGCTTTCCATGCTGATACTACGCAGATGATCCAGCCTCATGCTCAGTCACATGTGCAAAAGAGGAAGTTCCAGGAAGCAAAACCACAACAGATGGAAGATACTCACAAGAATCCATGAGAGGAAGTCACACTTTCTTCGCATTTTCATATGAAAAAGAAGCCTATTAACTCTGAGATATGGATTATCAGTTTTTTTTAACCTATGCACATAATTTGTGTTTTTGCCAAATACATATAGAGAGTCTATCTCCAGTGCTCCAGAGCTGTTTCTCTTAATGTCACCGTGATTTATAGCTGTGGAGTGTATTTGAACCTCTTTGCCAACTGGAGATGACTTATTTCTTCTCCAACAAATAATGCTGACTGCAAGGTTCTGCATATTTTACATTCTTTCAAAATCCTGGGCAAAGTATCTGAGGAAGCTGTACCCAGGATATCTCATTTTTAGGGCCTAATTTATTATTTTGTACTTGATCATCAGATATTTTATTTTTACCAAAGGCTACTCTTTGTCTTCAGGAAAGGTAAAGTAACTTAGAAATTATCACGTTTAATTGTTTTACCCTACGACCACTTAACCTTCAAAAAAATGTTTTTTAAGAATTAAAACAGCCATCTCCTGCATTGTGTGAAGCTTCGAGTTTTGTGTGTTTTGCTTTTCAGATCTACAGGAAAATATGAAAGGTTAGTCTCCTAATGTTGAAGAGATTTAATTCATATCTTGTGTTATTTAAAGCAAAATCTAAATGGTAAGTTCTAAAAAATTACAAAATTCAAATTGAAAATGTAAATTATAACTGGAATGCATTGTTACCTGGATAGAGGGCACCTAGCTAGGGGACCAGGGGGCTAAAAATCAAAGAAATGAAAACACAAACATTGAGATTCTAATAATGTGTGCATCACATTCTGAAATTGAGTCAATAAATATGAGGTCTCTGTTGTGAGTTTGTTTTAGTTTGATACTAAAAGAATCTTTATTTTCCTTTCCTTCAGCATGACACTGTCCCTCTCCCAAAGCCAATTGGATGTTCTCATTTCTTTTGGCTGATGTCTGTTTTCTTTGCCGTATCTGAGATAATTTTGTTTTTGTGGATCGTCAATTTTCAGTTCAATGACTTTTGTCTTGAAGAACACCCAGCACCTTTCACAAAAAGGCCTTGTCTTATTTCTGATTGAACATGCCTATCTCAGCCAACCCTGTCTGCAGGAACAGAACACCACAGGGAAGGAGGAATCCAGAGGCTAGGATGTTAACAAACTGGGGCTTGGAGCAAGACTCTTCCCCAAGCCAGAGAACAAAGATGTTGCTTTGGTCCTCGAAGCTTTCTGAAATCTCTGCCTGTGACCCGAGTGCTAGCCCAGCACCCTGAGGCCGCTGGCCACCTTCCCACATGCCACCTCACCACGGAAATCACAGGAGAGGAATTTGGCCTAGGAAGGATACCGGTGCCTGTATCTAGCAATAGCTAGAACCAGTGCTCAACCAGTAGTCAGGTTACTTGAAGCATCACTTTATCATCATCAGATGATTCTTGTGTGTTGGATATGTTTGTGCTGAATCTCCTGAGGGACTCGCTTGGTTTTGCAGTGCCCCAAATCCTGGACCATGGCTTGGAACACTGGATCCCCACTGAAGAAAACAAAGGGAACACCTGGGACAGGTCTGGGCATCCAGCTCATGAACTTTCCTCTCTCTCTGCCTGAGGGCTTCAGGATTGTGAGTGCCATCTTTGATTGGACATCATGCATGATATTCTATAGTCATCTACCACTACTGATACTTGATTGTTTTAGTTAATACAGGCATATAATTACATGCATAATTAAAAAGTGACCACAGAATTCTACAACTGGGGCCACAGAGTTTGGCCTTGTCAATTTGTGAAGATGGATGTGGCTGCCCAGACAGTTTTTGAGGAGAAGGCAGAAATTTGTCATACGACAGGAAAAGAGGAGATCCTGTCATAGTTGGATCAAATGTGTTTACCTGTGATTATTTCATTCTCATCGATTTAGGAAGATCATTCAGAAGAAATTACATAAGAGGTATGGACTTACACAGATAGTAAATAAACTTGATCAGTTACTCATTTTAAACCAACATGCTTTCAATAAAATTCCCAAGGATCTTGTTAGAAACACACATTTCTAGGCTAGTCTGCTATGATGGAAATATGGAGAAATCTGGCACAAAGCAAGGTTGTGCTGTTCTTGTGGTGTGTGGAGGAGGCTGGTGACCAGAGAGCAGGAAACCTGGACCAACGTGTCATTTCCCTCTCACTTAACAAATGCACAGCCCCTGTGAAAGATCAGTGCCCCACTGCTCTATTAATGAAACCGATGCAAATGACTTCCCAATGATTAGAAAGGTGATAAAAGGTCCTCAGATGGGGAAAAGCTGGGCTTGCCGGATGAAGCGTCCTCATGAAACTGCATGTCACAGCTTCTCATGAGGATCCAGCCAGGTGAACTGTCAACAGAAAGGAAAAACACACAGAAAACTGCAACAGGAAAAACAAAATCCATGTCATTGTTTGGAAGGATTTCTGACAATCATGATTTGGGGCTTTGATTTGCAATGACAATTGTCTGATTTTTTTTTGTACTGTTCTTAGGTCTTGAACTCAAGTCCTGGGTGCTGTCCCTGAGTTTTTGTGCCCAAAGCTAGTGCTCTGCTGCTTCTGCCACACCTCTACTTCTGGCTTTTTGGTGCTAAATTGTAGATGAGTATCTCATGGATTTTCCTGCTAGGGCTGGCTTCAAACTGAAATCCTTAGATTCCAGCCTCCTGAGTAGCTAAGATCATAGGTAGGTGTAGAGAGCTGCGTGCAGCCGCACCTTAAAGATGGCGCTGGCTTCTGCCCTCCGCCTTCCCGATGGCGAGTGCTCTCTGTGGTAAACAACTCCTTATATGGCTAAGGCATAGAATCTGGCTTGCTTCTGCGCACCTGGACCTATTGATGGCTCCCACGTGGCATATCAGGGTTGGTTACCCAGCGGGTACTTAAGGTTGTGTGGGATTCTCCATGGGGTCAGAAGAATGCTCAAAGGTCCTGAATAAACTGCTGAGAGGAAGAGCTCGGTGTTGCATCTTTCTTGCTGGTCGAGATGGACGAGACAGGTAGGAGCCGGGGGTACCTGGAAACTGTCTATTTTTATTTTTCCCCAAAGACACAATAGAGACAGAGAACAGGGAGTTTTCAGATGCTTGGCCATTTGTGTGCAGGTGGGAGTATGGCTCACTGTCCCCCAACGGGGCCTCCCCCCCTCCCCCACGGGACCTCCCCCTCCTCCCTCCACCCCCCACACCCTCCCCACCCCCGTCACCTTTCTTTCTGGCTCGGTGGCCTATATGGAGCCCCCTGGGTTTGCCTCTGTTTCTACCAAAGGAAATCCTG
Source organism: Dipodomys ordii (assembly GCF_000151885.1). Classification (NCBI taxonomy): domain Eukaryota; kingdom Metazoa; phylum Chordata; class Mammalia; order Rodentia; family Heteromyidae; genus Dipodomys; species Dipodomys ordii. Next base: position 4,036,571 of record NW_012267368.1, read on the forward strand.
TCTGCTCTTCTGGAAAGGAGTTGAATTGACTCATCCTTCACTCAACCATGCATTTCTCCATGAAGATTGGTCTGCTCTCTGCTGCACAAGGTGTTCAGTGCTGTTCGGTGCTGTGCTGGTGCGGTGTAGATAGGACTAGAATGAGAGGGGCTGGTACAGCAGGTCATGCAGAGGTTGCCATGACGGACTTGTGAAAACAGGAGATCTGGCCCCGCAAGAGCAATGCAAGTGCTGACTTGGGAAGAGCAGAATACAGGGGGCTGAACATTACCCCAGGAAACCTGGTCATGGGTGACACGGACCTCAGACAAAGGCTGGGGAAATCAGGTGGAAACTGACCAAAGCAGGAAGGTGGCCCAGCCCCAGAGTTGGGGCCAGGGGGCCAGGAAGAGATTGCTGGAGGAGAAGCTCATTGTCAACAAGTTTTCCTGTCACATGTAGTGGTATCAAGATGTGGACGTTGCTGTCCTATAGATTGTAAGCAACATTGTCTTTTGTCTCCCTGTAGTCTCGGTAGTCAATGATTTGTAAACAACAGTCTTCAGCCCATATGTGCCCAAAACATGAAGGAAGGTGGGAGACTTACTTTGGTCAGTCTTTCATTCTCCTCAATAGTTAAAAGAGCTGAAACCTCATTAGACATCGTCAACCGAATGTGGACATTGCTTGTTTTTTAATTTCACTGAGCAGTGTTTTTTGTTTAAAGTTTTTGTTTTCAGTTACTTTATGGAAACCAAAAACACTGTCATAAAGAAATTAGTTTGTTATTTCAGGACAAAATATTCTTAGTTACACATACCTGACATTTCAATGTATATTTTGCAAGCTAACATTGCATGGAATTCGGAGATGTGCTGACATTTTTTAATCAGGGCCCTGAATCACTGCTTTTGATCACACACACACACTCACACAGATATATATATATATATATAAATAGATATAGATATCTCTCTCTATATATATGCATGTATTTGATAGCATATGTAATGACATTCACTAATTAGATCGTTGAATAAACCTATGATAGCAGTTAATGTCAATCAGATTGTACAAAATTCCAAGAGGTGAAGCCATACCTGGAGTAGAGTGGTGTTGGGTGTGCCTGCTCTCAGTTTGATGAAGGAATTAACGAGAGGATTCTGTGCTGTTGTCTGAGTAACTCCCAGTGAGCAAACTTCTAGGTGATCCATAACTGTAATGGACCTGCTGGACAGGACCGATGACAGCAGCTATGAATTGGCCATCCAATTTGCTGTGGCTCATTAAGGTATCCCGTGCGAGAGGAAGGTGTAGACAGGTCACAACAAATCATGGCAAGGGAATTATTCAACCAGGTAGAATGCTGTCGTAAGGAGATGGCATGCAGCCAGGTTGAGGTATCACACTGTAACCTGGTTTGAGCGGCACCGTCAGAGACATTACAGTCTATGAAGGCAGCAACTCATTAAGATCATATCTACAGGACCCTGGAGTCCACTTTTATGTTATGTCATTGTTTCCCATGGAAGAACTCACACCTGCCATCCACTGTGCCGTCTGAGGGGAGAAGGAAATCTGGTGTGAGGAGAAAACCAGAACTTTCTGTTTGCTCAAAACTTTTAGTTACAGTGACCAGTTGGACATGGAGCTACAGGACCAAATTCATGTGAAATGAACACTGCACCGGCTCCTCTGTGCCTAGATGCACTTCCTCTGAGACACCCCACTTCAGATATAGCCTTGCTGGCTCTCTCCAGTCACATATATAGCCCTATTGCTTTAGTCATCTTTCTTGTCAAAATTAGAGCTCATCAGCCTATGTGGTCCCCTTCTGTTTTTCCTTTCCTCTTCTGGTACTCACATCAAAAGTCTGACCTGAGGGTTGGGAAAGTGGCCCAGTGATAGAGCGCTTGCCTTGCATGCATGAGGCTCTGGGTTTGATTCCTCAGCACCACATAAGCAGAAAAAAATGCTGGAAGTGGTGCTGTGGCTCAAGAGGTAGAGTGCTAGCCTTGAGGTGAAGAGCTGAGGGACATCACCCAGGCCCAGAATTCAGGCCCACAACTGGACCCCTCCCCCCAAAAAAAGTCTGACCTGATAACTGTAAGCACACATACACACAGAGTACATTGTATCATGACCCACTATGTGTATTAGAAGTCTGTGCAACCCAGAACCTTAATGAGCTCCAAAAATTAATCCTCATTTGTGTCAAGAACATGTTCTCCTCAGCTGCTGGTGACTCATGTTGGTAATCCTAGCTTCTCAGGAGGCTGAGATCTCAGAATCACAGTTCAAAGCAAGCCTGGACAGAAAAGTCTATGAGACTCTTATCTCCAATTAACCTGCCATAAGCTCTAAATGGCCCTGAGGCTCAAGTGGTAGGGCATCAGCCTTGAGTAAAACATCCAAGCAAAAGTGTGAGGTCCACAATGCAAGGCCCAGTTCCAGAAAAAGTCAAGAACTTTCCCCTTCCCCCATGTTCAACAAGTCACATGTAACAGTCACACAGAAGCAAACATTTGACGTTCTGTAACAATTCATAAACGATAATGCTATCTGTGTGTTCCTATGTTATATATATGTACATGTCTATGCAGACATGTTGTCAATGACTGCATTTCACATGAATGATAGTAATACTACCCATGATGACGAAAGGACCTCGATTAAACCTGGTGTCCAGAGCTGCTGGCACTATTACTTGGCACGCATATAGACACCGGTGTCCATCATTTCACTTTCTACAAAATACTCTGGCCAAATACCTATTGAATGCTCAGCAGGTTCTAGACAGTGCTCTCGATCTTGAGTAAAGAGGATGAATAGAGCAGAAGTTTTTAAGCCAGGTGCCAGTGATTCATATCTGCAGTCCTACCTACACCAGAGGTTGAAAGCTGAGCTCCCAGTTCAAAGCCAGCTTGGACAGGAAAGACAGAGGGGAGTGGGGAAACCTGAGATGTTTTCCCTCCCCATCCCACTCCCCACTCACAGTTCCTGCTCAGACCTTCATTTAGGAACAGATTTTCACCACCTTCCAGGCACGAAGAATGAAGATCAAAAGTAGACAGTATATGTTAACAGGATAAGGAAACTTCTTATTCTCATTCACTGTCTTTATAAGGGCAATTGCATTAGCATAGCCTTCGTTGTCTTAGTTGCAGTTATGTCTCGGGAAAAAGAAGCATGCGAGGTGCACCTTGGGTAATCTGCTATTCAAATACACTCCTTAGCCAGCTGGCAGAGGTGAGCCACACAATACTGGCTGGGCCTGGAGCTGGCTGTAGTCTCCCCGTGAACGGCAGGCCTGGAGCTGCAGACACTTTCCACGGGCCGAGCAGAGCACCAGCAATGGGCAAGTGCTGCACGCATTCCTTCTTTTACATGTCAAAATCCTCTGTAATCCGTCATCTAACCAACGCTCTGTGTAACACACAATTCAGCTGTGGGTACTTCAACTGTGCTGGAAGAGAGCCGTATGTAGAACCGCCACCTGGATAGCAGCCGTAATTCTCCACACAAGGATTTTGCTCATTGTTTGTGCTCGGCTTGTATTTCTCCATCACCTTGGGGATTTAAGTAAGCATTTAATACCAGATAAATAGAGGATCCATCTATTTGCTGAGACTTACAAGAGAGAAACTAGAGATTTCTTTCTAGACATTCAAGCAGTCTTTTCTCACTCCACCTTCTTTCAATTTGTCAATATTCCTTATGAGAGAGAGAGAGACAGAGAGAGAGAGAGAAATTTCTACCCACTAAAACAGAGCCTTTTTATTTTGCTGAGCCTTTATTCTATTTCATTATTTTTTTTATTTTAACTGCTCCAGTGTTTTCTTGAATGTTTAGCAGCTCTTAATGTGTCACAGTTTCTGTCTTTAACTCAGCTTTGCTTGTGACTGTGTTTCCCACGGTTGAAGAAACACTGTGTCATTTTTTAGGGTGCATGGAAAGCTCCTGAATCCGAATTTCTTGGAAGTGATGTCAACCTCTAGGTACATTCTAAATTCCTCTTACCATGCATTTGAGTATCTACATTTAAACTACTTACTGAAAAGATGATTTGTTTGGTGAGTGGAGTTACTGGAGTTTGAACTCAGGGACTTGGCATTTCCACTTAAACCATGCATCCATTCCAGCTTTTTGCTACTTATCCAGTGAGGTCTGGAGAACTTTCACCCATGATCCTTCAGATCTCAGCTTCCTGACTTGCTGGGATTATTTATAGACATGAGACACTGGCCCTGGGCTGGAAGCTTGTCTTTTATTTTTCTTTTTTTAATATATATTTTTATTGTAAAGATACTATACAGAGGGGTTACAGTTACAAGAGCAAGGTAATGAGTCCATTCCCTATTGAGCATTGTTACCCCCTCCTTTGTTTTTCCCCTACAATCCCTTCCCTCCCCACCTCCACAGCTACGTTCCTCCCCTCACTCCTCCCCCCCTTGCTTAAATTGTAAAGTTTGTTTTCAACATAGTATCTTGTACATCTCATTGTTACAATCCTTATTTCAGCATTTTGTTTTTTCTCTTCCCTTCCCCAAATTAGAAAAAAATGTATATATAAGATGCAAGACACCAGAATCAAATGCAGTAACAATAGGAGTTGTACCATAAGGGAAGAACATCCAAAGGGGAAAAAAAATCACATAATACATTAACAAGAACAGCAAGAAAGATAAAGCCACTTGTGTCCCTATCTTGGGGTTCATTTTGCTTAACATCATCTTATATGGTCATTTTTACATAGCTTTAGACCTTTTATGCTTGTCCTAGACATATACTAATTATTACAAATAAGGGAAACTATGGGACCTATGTTTCTTTGGGCCTGGCTCACTTCACTTAATATAATTTTTTCTAAGTCTTTCCATTTCCTAACAATTGGGGCAGTGTCATTCTTTCTGATGGAGGCATAGAATTCCATTGTGATACACACACACACACACACACACACACACACACACACACACATATCTCATTTTCTTGATCCATTCATCTACTGAGGAGAAGCTTGTCTTTTAAATGCATATATTTATCAAAATAAAGTTTAAAAATGGACACCCCCTGCCTGGAGCCACAGTAAAGGCCGATGAGCATTGTGTGTGCTGTGTGAAACCATTCAGAATGCAACTGCACCTCACTGTGCAACCATTGATGGTCCCCAACTGTATCTGGGGACAGCTCTGTAGTATCATCACAGGGAAACGGAGTCATCATTTGAAGTTGTACAGTTGGAAGGAAAACATTTACTAAAGACAATATAAAGCCAGGCTGCTATTTAGGATTGTGACCTGTCTTCTTAAGTGTAAGAAAAGATACAGCCATTGGCAGACAGCACCTGGCATGTAAGATAAAATGTGGGCACCCTATGATGCCCCAGCTCTGAAGAGCAGATGAGGAGAAGCAGGAACGTTTGGGTGACAAGCTGAAGCATTTGCCTTTCTCTGTGAAAAATTAAATTGTCATCGTGCCAAGGGTACACAGAGAATGTTCATTAGCAGTTGACGTTGCTGGGTTTATGTAGATGCTGAATGCGTTCTTTGTACAAAATGTAATTGGTTATGGGGGAAGGAAGCTGAATGCTTGAACTAAATACCAAGACAAAACAGAGCTAGGAAAGGGAGGCCAGAGCTCAGGCAGCTGCAGCCCGACGGCGCTGGTGCACCGGGGAGCATGTGTGGTTTCACCAGAGGCACTGAGGAATGAAGAGTAGATGACACTGCAAAGCTAAGCCTGTGCAGTTCAGAAAACCGGGGAGAACTGGTCCTACTACGAAGTTGAGAGCGACACATTTGCAAGTTGGTTTCTGACTATGATATCTCTTTAGAAATTTACTCCTACTTAGGTCCCACGCCACATCCTGGCCATCATTTTGAACTTTTGAGTGGTTTTACCAGCTTCACCAGCTGAAAAATGCTGGTAGACACTTGACCTGAACAACAACACCTGAACAATGACAAAACAAAACAAGACAAAACAAACAAACAAAAAAAACCACCTTCAACGGGATGACATTTCTCTAATTGCATTTCTTGTGCCAGTTGGAAAATTGCTGTACTGATGGTTGGAGAGGATGCCTGGAGAGCTGAAAAAATGTGAAATGCACAAAGAAAGGGTCACAGAAACGTAGAATTTTGCCACATGAAAGTTGGAACTGGGTTTCCATTTGTTCTTTGCTTTTACTGTTTTACATATAGCAATGCTTCTTCCTCACAAGACAGAAACTGAACTTGTGAATATTTGACATTAGTGTGTGAGTAGGGAAGAGAACACTGTTGTTCACTCAATAAATTGCAATCACTAAAACTTCCTTCTTTCTAGAACAATCTCCTGTGATAGATAGCTGACTAAAGCCAATTCATATAAGTCACTAAACCATACTTCTTCGTAGAATATTTGCATACAAAACAAATCACCCTTAGGAGGCTCTCTCTCTCTGTTCTTTTCTTCAATTATATTCATATTTTGCAATTTTACTCTATTCAAATTAGATCAAAATTTTTCAATTAGTTATCATTTGCTTAAAGTGAGCATTTACTGCACATACCAAAAACTGAATGTATTTCAAAGTATACAAAGCAAAGATACAGCTAATTCATATCTTCAAAAACTGATCAGCTCTTTGAACAAATACATACATCCATGAAGACACAGTGGGGCTGCGTCTGCTGCATCCCAGGTACCCCCCGGGTGGCATAGTCAGGAATGAGCCTAAATCAGCACAGAAAAACATCAAATCAAGGATTAAGTTCACTTGGTAGAGATGGAGTCCCAACTGATAAAGAAGACACAGGTCCACAAGGCCCTGGGTTGTTTCCTTTGGGGCCAGGAAAGAGGCAGGATCCAGTGGTAAGCAAACAAACATGTAAGAACTACCACAAGGGTAGTTTTCACTTGATCTGGCTGCTAGTTAATTATAGATAAGAGTCTCATACACTTTCTTTCCCAGACTGGCTTTGAACCCTGGATCCTCAGTTCTCAGACTTCTGAGTAGCTAGGATTACAGGCCAGCTCGCTCCTCAATTTCATGTCACTGAATGGAGCAAGAGGAAGGACACCCAAGCCGGTCTATGACTCCATTATGGCTAACTCTACCACAACATCAGGTAAGTGATAAGTCACAGATGTGTATTTGATAAGTGCTTCCCAATGATCAACAGGATGCCTTCCCAACTGGTTCTCACAGCATAGCTCCTGTACAGTGTCCAGAAAGAGACCATGCTTTCACCTCCCAAGGTTTGATGTGTAGATCTGGACTGGAAGAGAAAGGCTGGAAATTCATACAAGACAGCAGCAAATACTTTCTCAACTGTGCTGGGAACCAGTGGCTCACACCTGTCATCTTAGCTACTCAAAGAGGCTGAGAGCTGGGGGATTGGGATTTGAAGCCAGCCCAGGCATAAACTCTTCCAGAATGCCTCTTTAATTAACCAACCAAATGTTGGACTGGGAGCATGGCTCAAGTAGTAGAGCACCAGCTTTGAACAAGAAAGTCAAGCAAGCATGTGGACTTGAGTTCAAGCCCAGTACTTGCCACATAACTAACTAACCCAAGTAAATAGGTAAATATTTTCTCAAATTGTAAGTTTATAAATATTTGAAACTTGAAATCAATATGGGGAGTGACTTAGAAAAATTAATTACATCTGTCTAGCTATGTTATCAAATTCATAGATTTTATTACATGAAGCATTTGCACAGCTTGAATTCTTAATGGAATGACACGATTTAATCCATGGTAAGCCTATTTTAAGTTAAAACTGGAAGGTGCTCACTTCTCCACAGTAATGACAGGTACAGAGAGCAACTGGCAAAAAGCACTGGATTTTTCACTTGGGCTCCCAAGTTAATTAAAAGCAGGATAAGACATCAGTTCTTGCTTTTGGTTTTAGTTGTAGTGAGACATGTTGTCTGTTTTATGTGTTTGCTTGTTTGCGTCACATTGTTCTAGGAACTGAACTAAAGGGCTTCAGCCTTGTTAGAAAAGTGCTCTGCCATCTGAGTCCTGACTCAGTGCTTTTGCTTTTACTTTGATTTAACAATAAGCTCTATGACTTTCATCTGGGAAGCCTGGGCCTCCTTCTCCTACCTCCTCTGAAGCTGGGATTCAGGACATGGGCCACATGCCACATTTGCTCTGTGTAGTTGGGATTAAAAGCATGAGTCACTATACTTGCACCTATTTAGTACTTGAAAGACTGGGTTTTATGAGTGCATGTATTTGCATGAAAAACACTGCAGGCTTTATTTTTCATAACTTTTTCTTTTGTGTATTATTGTATGATTCTGCTGAAATTCTAATATTAAGCAGAATATAATTTGGGGAGCATTTCACAGTTAAAACTCTCTATTGGCATCTTTCTGAAATACATCAAAATAAATGTGACTATGTGATGAATAAAATATTTGCTATAGGGTTGGGAAGGTGACTCAGTGGTAGAGTGTTTACCTTGCATGCATGAGGTCCTGGGATCGATTCCTCAGCAATACATAAGCAGAAAAAAAAAGTGGCACTGTGGCTCAAGTGGTAGAGCATTAGCCTTGAACTGAAGAGCTGAGCGACAGTGCTCAGGCCCAGAGTTCAGCCTCCAGGACCCACAAAAAAAAATATTTGCTATGACTTCAAATTGTTAATCAATTATTCATGACTATACATAATATTTTAATTATTGGCACAATAATAAATAATTATACTGTGTGTTTCTAGTATTTATGTGCTAACTGGCTAATATTTATGTGCTAACTGGCTAATATTATTCGTAACTAACATATTCATGGATGTATATATAAATAAAGTAGCAAGAATCAATTTATCAGATATTCAATTTAAATGTACTTCTCAGACATAATTATCCCAGATAGCATTGCACTGAACCACTATCAACATTTTATTAAGAGATACATGATAGGGCTGGCATGTGGGCTATAGTCTCAGGCCTAGAGTGCATGAGACCCTGTGTTCAAATCCCTGTGTTCAAAAAAAATTGAATAAAAAATCGTTACTTATAACTACTTATAAAGACACTATAAGAACAATGTTTGTGAGTGTTTATGTAAGAACAAAAATGTTTAGTGACATGATTTGGATTCAGTAAGTTCTATCATTCTTAAAAAGAAATCTCCAGCTATGTTTGACAAAAAATGCACATGCACGCGTGTGCGCACACACACACACACACACACACATTTTGGCAGTCCCTTCTCTAAGGCACATAGACGTCCCTTGACATGGAATTTCTCACTGTAGCACTCATTTCAGGGAACTCTGTCAGGAAAGGTTAGCAAAGCCCCATTAAGTCATTTTGACTTATCTTCGAGTGAACTTTAAGAAGTTGTTCAGACAGTTGTAATATACTTGAAGCGCTGGAGAAGAGTTTGGTTTCTAAAGCCCACACCTGGCACCTGGTTCGTTGTGACGGCAGGATTGATGGCCAAGCTGGTCCAAGCGGCCAGATCGGAGTCATGGTAAGACGGAGCTGCTGGATATGCACAGCCCCTCAGCCACAGCCCAGCACACAGAGAGGCCATGGCCGTCCACGAGCAAGGGAGAGTTGATTTTCTGCCTGGTGGCATCAGCATGCCCTGTGCTCTCTTCCCAGATACAGTTCAAGTCTTCATTCACTCCCCTGGACCATGGCAGAGCCACTCAGCAATCTTATCCTAGAAACAAGCACAGTAGAGGAAAAGAGAAAGAGGATCATGTTTTTTCTTATACTTGCAATGATAGTGATTTTGCTTATTTGTATTCCTACTTGTGAAATGACCTTGAAGTTAACTGAAACTTATTAAAAAGAATTTGAGTAAAATAAATAAATACAAAGACACGAAGACAGACAGAGAAAAGGGAATAAAGTAGACAGTGAAGCACATCTATTTAATTTCCTCAGATGTGGAGTAAAATGATGGTTTATATATATATATATATATATATATATATACCAGACATACATATATAGACACATATATGAGAGAGGAAGAGAGAATGGTAAGATAGATATAGATAGAGATATATAGTTATAGATACAGGCAGGTAGATAAAAATATAGGTATAGGTATAAATGTGTATATATTATAGATGATATATATATATATATACACATATTTGTCAGTAACTTAATCTAAAATACATCTTAACTATATAAAAAAGCACATTCCTTGGGCTGGGAAGGTGGCTCAGTGGTAGAGTGCTTGTCTTGTGTGCATGAGGTCCTGGGTTTGATTCCTCAGCACCACATTAGCAGAAAAGTGACACTGTGGCTCAAGTGGTAGAGCACTATCCTTGAGCTGAAGAGCTGAGGAACAGCGTCCAGGCCCAGAGTTCAAGCCCCACAACTGACAAAAAAAAGTACATTCCTTTATAAAAGCCAATATACCTACTTATTTTACTGAATTAAAAAAATCTCAACGAAACACAACTATATCTTTCCTATACTTTTTGAGTCAGAATGCACCTTGAATGAAATGTGGCCTTTTGTTAACTTAGCAAGTGAGTCTGGTAATAGGTAAAGCAAGTATGAACAAGAAGAAGAAGGGATTACAGCATCCACACCTAACAAGGTTTGCAGGTTGGTCATTGCAATCTGCTCTGTCAAGTGGCTGAAGAAGAAAACTCTTAGGACCTCACTGATAGAGTCACCAAAAGCATTTGATAAAGTCCAACATCCAAGCATTACTTTTAAAGCAATTCAGACTATTTCAATTTAACAAAAATGTCTCCAATAACAATATATATATCAGTGTATTTAGTAGACTTTAACAGTATAAAACTAAATACTTTCCCTGTGAGATCAGCAATATGGTATGAAATTGGGCACAGTGGCTGATGTCTGTAATCCTAACTACATAGGAGGCTGAGAGGTGAGGACCATGATTTGAAAAGTCTGTAAGACTCATCTATTAACTACCAAACAGCTGGAAGTAGAGCTGTGGCTCAAGTGGTAGAGCACCAGTCTTGAGCAAAAAAGTTAAGGAACAGTGCCCAGATACTAAGTTCAAGACCTAGTACTAGCACTCCCTAAATTAATACTTTATATCTCGGAAAGCACTCATCCCTAACCCCTTAGGTAAGAGATGTTTTGGCCAGTTAGGATGTTCTAACATTTCATCCTACTATCCAGAAGTTAAGTCCCAGCATTTCTGTTAATATTCAGACTGGTGATGCTTACATTGAGCAAAAAATTGAGTGTCAGAACGATAAATACCACATAATTTTGCTCCTAGGTAGAATCTGTATGTACAAAACAACAATAAAATGGTAGGATGATAATAGGGATGAAAATGATCAACACACACACACACACACACACACACACACACATATGCTAAGAAAGAAGTCTGTGGTGGGGAAGGAAAGGGGGAAAAGAGGTAATGCGTGGGCTAAGTTTGATTAAAGTACACTTAACGCATGGGTAGAAATAACACTGTAAAATTCCTGTGTGCAGTTAATTTATGCCAATAAAAACTATTCATGAGAAAGTTTGATCACTAAATTATATTTTTCTAAATCTTGGTGAAGCTTGAATTAATCAAATATATTGAGTTTTCCTTGTTTTTAAGAGCTGTGGCACTGCTCTCATTTAGCAAAAGAGAATTCAAATCATTGATTTTTCTAACTACTGACATTGTAGGGGAAATTAATTATGAGTCAATTATGCACAAACTTCATATTTTAAAGGTTTATGCGATATTACTCAAACAGTGATATTATAAACAAAGATTTATTCAGACGGAGAGGTAAAATAGATTTTAAAAAGTCCAAGTGATATAAAACAGGAAGAAAAAATAAGCAAAACCCGTAAAGTTCAAGCTTACATTAATCAAACAGATTATTACCTGATATGATTTTGTAAACAATTCAATAATATACACTAAATATTTAGTTAGAAGTTAATGATATAATGAAAATCACACCAGTCACTTGTGCTCACAACTGTGACCCTGGCTCCTCAGGAGGCTGAGATCTGAGGATCATAGGTCACAGTCAACCTGGGAAGAAAAGTTTGAGAGACCCAATTTCCAATTAACCAGCAAAATGTTAGACTGAAGTCAAGTCTCAATTGGTAGAGCATCTGTCTTAAGCTAAAAGTTGAGCAAGAATTGGAAATCCTTCAGGCCTTATTACTGCCACACATATAATATTGTTTCTGTGCTCTATAACAAGTTGATATTATTCAAACATTTGGCTATTGTAAAGATTTCATTTGAAATTCTGAAGCTATTACATTAATTTATCATGTTTTATGTATTAAAATGTTACACGCAATGTAGTTGTTTTGTGAATTTATCTACCCTACCCTATATACATGGAAGACAACTTATTATTCCATATAATCACAACCAATCCTGTGTTTTTCACACACTCTTCTGAGGGAAAATGGCATTATACAATTAGAGATTGTGTGTGTGTATGTGTGTGTGTGTGCCTGTAGTGAGACTTGCACTCAGGCCTCACACACTTGTTCTGTTTCTTCTGCTTAAGGATGAAGCTCTACCATCAGCCATACCTCCACTTTCCAATAATAGGTTTTAAAGAAAGAAACAAAAATGTCTTGAATTTGGCAAGCTACTGTCACAGCAAAGCTGAGAATCCTTTTAAAGAGATCAAAGATATTTTCTGTGAGTAAATCTCAAGTCTGAGATGCTATAACTTTGCTAGATTTACTTTCTTCCTGTGTGTTTCCAGGGACTTTGGGTCCCTAGGTGACTGCTCTCACATGCCAACACAAGCCAATACTGCACACATAATTATCAGCCACTAGCCCAGGGTCACAACACCAGGAGAATAGGATCACGTCTGTTGTGGCCAGCCTTGTGATGGATGAAAGCTTCATTTTACTCTAAGTGTGTAAAGGAATAGCTACATTCTTACATGCACATCTGCACACAGAGAATGTGCATGCACACATGCACACAACTGAGTTGTGCTGTTTTACATTCTTACTAATTAGTTCTCCAAGAGTGCTGGTTGCTTTTTTTTACAGTTCTTCATGATTATTTTTGCAACATAGACAATTAGTATTACATTTTTAGGTCCATATCTGCTTTTATAAATGAGGTAAGAGCTGGGCACTGATGCTTCTTGCCTGTAATTCTAGATGCTTTGTGGGCTGGCATCTGAAGATCCTGGTTCTAGGCCAACTTGGGCAGACAAATCCAACAAGATCTTGTGCTCAATGATCCAGCAAGAAGCCAGAAGTGGAGGTGTTACTCAAGTGGTACATATCAGCCTTGAATATAAAAGACAAGAAAGTGCAACAGGCCCTTATTTTAACACCAAGAACTGGTACACACACACACATGCACACATACACACACACACATACACACACACACACACACACACACACACTCCATAGTAATTCTATAGAAATTCTATAGTGCTGTTCAGCTTCACGTCAATCTGTAGACTTCTCTAAGGTCAATCTCACCTATATACAAGACAGATTACTTTTTTAATCATGAGTGTGACATTCTCTGTGCAATGACAAGTGTCCTTTAATCTTAAATTGCTTAAACTGAAGTTGCCATTCCAATGAGGCCAGATACACCTGAATTCCTGAACAGAGTGCTTCTCAAGCTAGATTTGGTCAATGCTTTATTTTTTAATTCTATTTAACTTTTGTCTGTTGTCTTCAAATAGTTGTACATGTCAGTTTAAGAGTATAAGGCATCCTGGTCAAGGTCACCCTTCCTATCATTCCTCTGTACATCTATTTGTAGAGTATCAATATTTTGATGGATTATTATAAGAAATAGTTAATACACTACTAATGCTACATCATCAACATATAATTGATTATTGATATATTTTAAGATATCACTAATATACAATGCTATATAATATGTAAAATACAGTATTATATAATAATGTTACATAATATATTATATGCTATATTATATCCAATGAATAATATATATTAGAATGTTAATTATTGAGCCAAGGTCAATACTTTATTATTAATACAGAAATATTTACTTCAAATTCATTTATTTGTTTACATTTCTTACTCAGTTAATGCTTTTTAGTAGAAGTCTACTTTTCTAAAAATGTACTTTTGGCCTGTGAAGTATAGCTCTCTGTTTTTCTGTACTTACCTAATCATAAATTATGACACGTTACTTAATTAGATGTCTGATACTGCTGAAATGAGGAATGAGATAAAAATCATTGTAAGAATATTCTCAGTGTCACATAAGGACTGAACAAGAGTTAAATTACTTTTTACCTTTTGAAAAGCTTGGAACAAAAAAGATATTTTCATGATGTGAAGGATAAAGTATGTTTTGCATTGTTTATTTCATAGAACATAGGTGTTATTTGTCTTATACTGAAGTTAAACTTAAGCATTAGGTCAGAGATAATTGAGATAATTTACCCTTTGTTAAAATATGATGTTAATCTTAAAAATGTCATGGTGCCTGGGTACTGATAAATCACACTGTAATTCTAGACTCAGGAGTCTGAGATTTAAGGATCATAATTTGAAGCCAGCTCCAGGCAAGTAAGTCTAAAAGACTCTGAAATTAACCAGCAAAAATCTGGAGGTGGAAGCATGTCTCCCAAGTGGGATTGTGAGGTCCTGTGAGTTCCAGCACACATGCACATACACATACACACACAGTACTAGCATGCATGCACACATATGCACACTGCCCCAGTACCAGTGTGAGTGCATGTGTGCACACACAGTCCCAGTACCAGCATGCACACACACATACACACACACATGCATGTGCACACACACACACACACACACACACACACAGAGCCATATGAATTAGTTGGTATCCAGTATCTTGAAAGAGTTGCTTTATATGTGTCATCTAACTTGCAAAATAGTGATCCTGTGTCTCTAGAAGGGACTATCCAAGAGTCCACAGGGCTGTACAGGGCTTGTGCCTGGGCGTTCTATGAGAAAGGAGTTAAAACTGGTGCCAAGCCAATCTCTATTAGTTGTTCCCCTTCAGTGCACAAGAACTGGCACAGCACACTTCCGTGAGAAGTCACGGAACTCGTGGGCATCACCGCGTCTCTCCCAGGTTTCGTGTGAATGGTTGGTTTACACATTTGTGTCTCAGTAGTTGGTCTGTAATAGCAACAATTCATTTTTCTGAGTATGTGTGTCAGGATAGGAATGTGAACTCCGAGCCTAGGCACTCTCGGCTATTTCACTGAAGGTTGGTGCTCCACCACTTGAGCCACGCCTCAATATCTGGGTAATTCATTGAAGATAGGATTCTGGGCAGACTTTCCTGCCCAAGCTGGCTTCAAACTAGTGTCCTCAGATCTCAGCTTCCTGAGTAGCTAGGATGACAGATGCTAGCCATGGCCGCCAGGCAGTGGCATTGTGTTTTTAATCAGATTGTATTTTCTGTTTGTCATGGTGCTGCGACCTCTGTGGTGTTGGCAAAACCATCCTCTTGATGTCCCCTAGGATTGGTGGTCTCTCTCCTCAAAGCAAAGGAACAGAGCCTACTGGGTAATTGACTCCCTACACTGCACGCATCTTTCAGAGTGTTTCTATAGCTTGGCTCAGATCATTAATTAAACAGTCTGTGAGTATGATTCATGTGACTCAGATGTTTTCATGTAAAAATTAGAAATTCTTAGTAATGATAAAGTAAGGTAGAACATATTGTACATTTCAGAATGCAATGCAGATAAATCAAATCAGCTTCAAATCAAAATTCAAGACATTCCAGGCATGTGGAACTCAAGTATACTGAGAAATAAAAACAGGAATCATATTCTTATTTTATTTAAATCAATAATTGAATAGCAATGAATTCATTGACAGATTTCAGAGTATTTATCCCCTGCAATGGATAGAAACTGTCCAAAACGTTCTTGTATCCTTCACTCTTCATTGGGTAAGTGCCACAAGAAAAATATGTATGAAAGCCATCTCAAGCAGGTATGGCTGTGCACCCCTGTAATCTCAGGAGGCTGAGGCTGTGGCTTGAGGAACAAAACAAGAAAGCCACAAATCTCTATATGAAATTACTCACAATTTCACCAGCTCATCAACTGGTTAATTTGAAACAGATACATTTCAATTAAGTACTAATTGTACTTAATATAGAAATTTACAGTATATTTTTTATGTTTTTTATTTTTTAATATATGTACAGAGAGATTACACTTACATGAGTAAGGTAATGAGTCCTATCTAGCATTGTTACCTCCTCCTTTGTTTTTCCACTACTATCCCTTTCCTCCCCACCTCCACAACTCCCCCCACCCAAGTTGTAAAGTTTGTTTCCAACATAGTGTCTTGTGCATGTCATTGTTACAATGGGTCAACCTGTATCCTTATTTCCGCATTTTGTTATTTCCCTTCCCCTCCCCAAATTAGAAAAATGTATATACAAGATGCCGGACACCAGAATCAAATACAGCTAAAACAGGGATTATACCAAGGAGGAAGAACATACAAAAGAAACAAAAAGAATCACATAGTACATCATAAGTACATTAAAAAAACAACAGCAATAAAGATAAAATAAATCTCTTGTGTCCCTATCTTGGGGGGTTCATTTCGCTTAGCATCATCTTATAGGGTCATATGTACATAGCTCTTGACCTTTTCTGCTTGTCCTAGACATAGACTTCTTTTGAGTGATAAGTCATTCCTATTTTTAAATCTGGAATTGGGGTTTGAACTCAAGGCCTAGTAAGAAAAGCCATCTTTTCTGTCAAGGTGGATCACTTGCTGTCTGTCCATCTTGTGAGAATTGTTGATCTGAGAAAGTTCTTACTTGGGCTTTGTTGATTAAATTTCAGTTACATTCCTTTTGAGCTACACTCAGGTTAAGACAATCCCGTTACAAACTCCTTTAATTTCAATTGCGTTCAGTGCCCACTAATGAGGACAACCTGTTGCAGACTGTGAACCCGAGCTGGGCCAGTCCCAGGAGTCAGGTGGGATGGCTGGGGTGGAGGTGACAGAGGAGCAGCTGGCCTGAAGTGGGCCGGAGTCCCGGCCAGAAATGCCCAGGCATGCCATGAGTGTGTAGCATGGGGTAGTGGGACAATGATGGACACATTCACATTCCCCAGGTCAACTAGCTCATCCTCCAACAGAAACGCCCATCGTAAGCTAAAATGTTTTTTCCTGAATTCATCTGTCCTGACAAACGCCAGCTGCGTGACCAGTCTAGACTTCAAGATATATATTGATGGGCTGAACTCATCCTCTTCTTCCCCTTCCAACAATCTGCCAGCAAATTGCTCTCTCTTAAGTGTCATTCTGACCTTGTCCAGCTCTGCTCAGTTCAGATCCATCAGTAGCCTGATATTGCCTCCAGGACCAACTTGAGACTGCCCCTTTGCATGGTGGAATTATTTTCTAGACAATCGATTCCAAGTGGGAGGTCTTTAACTTGAAGTCAATATACTGTGAGTAAAAATACTAATGTTTAATAGTTGTCTACATTCATAATAATGATGATGGAAAGAACAGACATGTTTCCTGTGTTGTGTTGTGTATTTGTGTGTGAGAGAGAAGAGAGATTCTCTCAGATATTTGTTGTCTACTCAGGAGGCTAACACCTGAAGAGATTTTTGGCTCCAGGACAGCCAGGGTAGGAAGGTCTATGACACTCTTATTTCCAATTCACCATCAAAAAGCCAGAAGTGGAACTGTGGCTCAAGTGGTGGAGTGCTACCCATGTCCGAAAAAGCCAAGGGAGCCTCTGTGGTTTGAGTTCAAGCCTCAGTATAGGCACTAACTAACTAACTAAATTAACAATTGAGATGATCCATTTCCTAAAAAGAAATGTGCAAAACAATTTTCTCTTTGGGTCACATCAGTCTAAATATCTATTGTACAGTTCCTGCCTAACAAGGGAGAAACCCTGAGATTAAACCTCCGTATCAAGATAATAAAACGGAACGTAATTGGAAGAAGGATTACTAACTTTGTTGGCGCAAAACAAAATAATTATGTGTTGTAAGCAACGTTCTCAAGCTTTCAAATGTCTCCAAATTCTAAAATTCAGAGTCATCATCTTGAGGGCTTTTTCTGCCCTTGTTCTGTTCAAATGCTCCTCTTGTCTGTGGAGGGGAGGCTTAATTAGTAGGCAGAGATTAAGTAGTTCTAATTGGAAAAGTCAAATAGGTGTGTTAGAACACAGCCAAACACACTGCCGCCCATTCTTCTTTCCCTAACACATTAGATAATTACTTACATCTCTTCTATTAAATCTACCAGGCAAGCTTGCTGATTGATAGCCAAATGCAAATTGCAAAAAGAAACGCTTTCACTTGTTTTCATAAACAACGTCTCATTAAACACACAAGCCGTGTTTGCAGCAATACATGCCACAGCTTCCCTTCTCTTGCGACTCTCTGGGCTGTCCATGGGGAGTTCATTTGCATCTCTTCTAACACCTCCTGAGCCCTTGTTTTATCACAGCAAAATTAAGGCAATACTGTGTGTTTTTCCTTGTTTCTAACAAAAAAATCAAATCCTGCTTGGGAAATTACTAGGAATGTCCTGACTTGATGCACCAACTGCCACCAAAATCATGTTCATTGTGCTTGGCAGGCAGATGATAGCAAAGCCCTGGCCTACTTTGTGTAAGGTCCAGGGTTCTGTGCCAGCATGGATGGAAAGAACTCAGATCATAATGATGATGATGGTGATAATGATGATGATGGTGTGTATGTGTGTGTGTGTGTGTGCTGGTACTGAGGCTTGCACTCGGAACCTCTTGCTCTTGCTTTGTTCTTTTGCTCAAGGCTGGTGCTGTACCATTTGAGCCACACCCATTCTTCCAGCCTTTTGCTGGTTAGCTATAAGGAAGAGTCTCATTAACTTTTCTGCTCTGGCTGGCTTCAAATCATGATCCTCACTTCTTAGCTTCCTGAGTAGCCATGATTACAGGTATGAACTGCCTGTAATCTGCATCATGTGTTTAATAAAAATGAAAATTGTAGCTGCTATAGTTTTGCATTTTATATTATATAGTATTATACATAACAGCCCGCCCACAGTGTATTGTATATATTATAGCATGTAATATATGTATTATATGATATATTCATTGTATTATGCATATACTATTATAGCAAGAAAATAGGCCCTGAGTTCAAGCTCCAAGTCCAGCACAAAAAGCAAAGTAATAATGAAAAATTAATAAATGACTCTGTTCAAATAGATGGACAAGTCGGGTGCCGTGGCTCATGCCTGTTATCCTAGCTACTCAGGAGGCTGAGATCTGAGGATCGAGGTTCAAAGCCAGCCTGGGCAGGAAAGCCCATGAGACTCTTATCTCCAATGAACCACTAGAAAACTGGAAGTGGAGCTGTGGCTCAAGCAGTAGAGCATTCGCCTTGAGCTGAAGAGCGCAGGGACAACGTCCATGCCCAGAGTTCAAGCCCCATGACCGACAAAAAAAAAAAAAAAGAAATAGATGGAGAGCACTTGAGAAAGGAAGATTTTTTTCAGCCAAAGGATGAATAATATAAAAAAGAAAAACAATTATATAATTATTAATAGTACTAATTATAGATAATAGTATAAAAGTTTAATCATATCTGGAAAAATACAGTATCAGAGTTTTTTTTTAAACCCAGTGAACAGATTTAAAAGAATATTAGAGCTTTGGAAAGGATCAATGATCTTGTCAATGGTAATAGAGTAACTCATGTACCTTCTTAGGTTACCAAAGCACCAGGACTTTAAATGAAGACAGCATAAATTAGACTTCGGAGTGATTGTCCATCACTGCTGCTGGGGTTTGGGTATGGAGTGCTGCCAGCAAGCTGTGTGTGTGCTGCACACATGCTGGTCCTCAGCCAGCCCAGCCGTGGAGAGGGGGTCAGATTATCAGTGCTCACCCCTTCCGCACAATCCCCTGGTAAATGCAGCCAAATGGCTGGTGAAGAGAGAGCCAGAGAGTGGAAGTCAGTCGGGGAGGATGGCTGGGGAAGGCTGTTGTTGGTCCCCAGTCCCTGCTTCACTCTGTCTGTTTCTTGGTATTATAACTATGATGCTGGGGGCATAGAAGTGATAGAGCAGCTTACCCAGGGGCAAGACCTCAGAACTGTGAGCCCAGCCTAGCTCTCCCTTAAAGTTCTTCTTGTTGAAGTGATAGAAATTTGACAATCACGGTTGCTTTCTTAAAATTCACCCTGAAGAAGAAAAACAGGCAAGCCACACATATTTATTTACATATTTATTATATATTATGTAGTTTTTATTTTATTTCATTTTGTTAGATTATTAGATATTGAAACTATTATTATTATAATACTGTTTAATTTATTTTTTATTTTATATTATGTTTTTTATTTTTATATATTACATATTATACATTGAAATATGTGTCCTGAATAAACAAAATCAAATAGTTCTATTATATAAATGTAACTTTGGATAATACATTCATAATAAAGTTCTCAGCATTATTTGTCATCGGGAAAAGGAAAATCAAAAATATTATTAGATGGCTTTTATTGCTCTCTGAGTGTGCTTAAATATCTAAAAAGGAAAGGAAGACATTGACTATTGGAGAGAATGAGTAGAAAGTAGAATTTTTTGTTGTTAATGTATACATGAGGTACAGAGGGGTTACAGTTACGTAAGTTGGGTAAAGAGTACATTTCCTTTTAGACAATGTCATCCCTTCCCTTTCTCTCTCCCAGTTTTTCCTCTCCAAATAGAATCCTTAGACTGTGTCTTGACCCATGTCACCCTTCCATTGTGCTCCCCCATCTCTCCCACCCCTCCCCTCCAGGGACCCAGCTCCATTTTCTCGTGTTCCTCTTGCCTTGCTCTCTCCATTCTGTCCCCATCTCTTCCCTCTCTTTCTCCCCACTCCCGGCCTCCTCAGATTTCAGCTCCCTGGTGTTCATTTTGTTAAACCATAAGTTCATAGTTCAAAGGAGTTACACCATTGGAATCCTCCCCTGAACATATCATACTTAGTTAATGTTTATGTATATATGCATGTGGCTCTGTATAGATTTAATATATTTTCTCTTCTGAGTCTGACTCAGTTCACATAAGTTTTTTTATCCTGAGGTATATCTATTTCTCTACTAATGGCACAATATCATTCTTCCTGATGCATAATAAAATTCCATTGTGTAAGCACCACCTTTTCTTGAGGAATTCACCTACTGAGGGCCCTGGGGCTGTTGTTCATGGTGACCATGAACAAGGGTGTGCAAGTAATACTAACATGTTGAACTGAAAGCCCTTGACACCATTATTTAAGGATAATAGAAAAACTTTAAGACAAAATAAAGTTGAAACCTGATACAGAACTGGTGGTAATATAATGTTGCATCCCTAACAGAAACAATTTGGCCCCTGGATGTATGTTTACCCTGTATCTTAACAATTCTGTTGTCAAAAATGTATCCAATAGTAGTGAAACTATGTCCAAAATCTCACTGGAGAATAATGCCCCAATATATTCCAATATAATGCCTGAAATCAGAAAACAACTTCAGTAGCTATTATGAGGAAGCTTGACTCACATATTGTAATATATTTATGCAATTATAATATCACTCAGCAAAAGAAAATCATGGAATTTGAGTACAGGCAACCAGATGTATAATATTCAAAACTAATCTTGAGTGGACAATGTGAAGTACAAATATCTGCAGCATAACTGAATATATAGGAAGTATAACTATGGAAAGAATTAACTTGAATTGAAAAAATCAGAATTTTAATTTTCTCTTGAAAAAATGGCTACAATTTAGTACAGAAAAATTATGTAGAATGATGGATATATTCTGTCTTCTTTGCACTGGTCATTGCAAGAATTAATATATGTTTCAAGCCTTGTTGTAGTAAACATAACACAAGAGCACATATTGACTTGTTTTAAGACAGGTTGTTTTTCTTTGCTATTCTCTTGACCTCGAGAGATTAGATAAAATATTATATTGATAAAGAATTAAAAGTCAGAATGTAGGGTCCTAGAGAACTGATTGATTATGGAAGCAGAGGGGAACCACGGAACTGGCAAAAATCAAAGCCTAAGAAATTTACGGAGCTCACATTAGAGTGGCTCAGCTTACAGCTGTCTTCCTGTTCTGTTCGTCAACATGCATTCCTATGGCAAGGAAACCATTATCTGAGAGCAGCTAGGAAATCTGTTGACGCTATCTAGTAAATTTGAATCCATGAATTGCAATGAGTCAGGAACGTGTGTGGATAGACAGGATATTTTTATAATCTCGGGAATCAGTGAATGAGACAGTTGCTATCAGAGGCAGAACCTTCTCCCCTTGGAAAGAAAGAGGTCAGCGTGTGTGTGTTTCTAATAATCAGATGATGTGGCCTAGAGAGACCTGCAATCGCTGCAGGTCATCTAACTCAGAGCCTTGATTAAGCTGCTGGCTCGGCAGAGTTCACATGTGCTCAGCTCATCCGGATGTGAACATGAAACCCAAACACTTCATACATCATTGATACCTCTTTTGCTCTCACTCTGAATTGGTCAGTTAGCTCTTAGTGCCCTTTGATGTTCGGGTCACATCAGGATAAGCTGCCCAGAGACAGGTTGTTAGTCTGCCTTTCAGTTATATTTCCCAGCACAACTGAATAACTCATTGTCCTGATCATCTACAGAATAGCTTGTGGACCAGCCAGTTTCTTTAAACACATTGAACTCTGAGCTCAACCAATTTGTAAATACAAAGCTTGGCTTTGAATGACTCAAAATAAAGTTGCCAGCCATAATCGGTGACCGAGTGGCCAGTTGGCTTCTGCAGTGACTCACGAGTTTATCTATTATCAGAATACAAGGCAGATATGTGTGTGTTTGTGTGTGTGTATGTTCACGCGTGCATGCACATGCTGGTACTGGGCCTTGACTTCACGGTCAAGGGCTTTCGCTTGGCTTTCTCCATTTAAGGCTTGTGTTCTATCACTTGAGCCAAATCTCCACTTCTCTGAGCCTCTCGCCAGGCACCAGAGTCGCAACTTCTATTCTTAACTATTCAGAAGGCTCAAATCTAGCATGGCAGTTCAAAGCCAGGCCAGGTAGAAAAGTCCTTGGGACTCTTATCTCCCATTAACCACCAAAAAATGCCAGAAGTGAAACTGTGGTTCAAGTGGTAGAGGGCCACTCTTGAGCAGAAAAGCTCAAGGACAAAAGGGGAGGAAAAGGTCTCAAGGACTTTTTTGCCTGTGTGGCTTTGAACTTTCATTCTCGAATCTCTGTCTCCTGAACCGCTAGGAAGACAGAAGTGAGCTCCAGCACAGGTACATAAGGCAGGTTCTCAGGGAAGTTTCCAGGCTGGGTTCACCACACTCCCCAATGTGAAGAAATGTGTTTGTTGTATGGAAGGAGTGTGGTCTAAGTGTAAAAGAAGAATGAGGGCAGGAATTTAGAAGTGAAAGAAAGAAACAAAGAAGCACAGATACTGCTAATAAGGACAAAGTCATGATCCAGAAACCAGGGAACATCAGAAGACAGAGAAGTCATCTCACAGGCCGGTGGTCATAAGAAGAGACCAAGCCAAGACTCCAGCCAGGCGCAGCTCAGCTACACAGGGAGGGGAAATGCCAGAGGGGAAAGGCAGACACGGTGAGGGAAATCAGGGCTGTGGATGATACCACACAGGAGATAATGTGATAGAGGGAAAAAAAGAAGATAAAATCCATGCACGATTCCTGTGGCTCAGTTTTCCTAGACAAGACACGCATGCATTTCTCGATGTCACTGGAATAATTGCCTCCAAAATTCAGTGATGAGAATGAAATGAAAATTCAATGTTTCCTAAGTGAGTAAACTATGAATAACAAAGATTTAAAAAATAAATAAGTAAATTCCCATAACAACAGAAACAGCGAAATGTTAAAAATGGAAAACAAGTCACAAATAATGAAAACGAAGCAATCCGAATACATAACATGTAATCATGTTGAATCATATAAACATGTTAAAAGATTTTTATGTATGTTAAATAACAATATGAAAGGATCTACAATATGTTAAACCTTCAGTTTGGAGCTTCCTTTTAATCTAAAGTGGAGTTCATTAACAACTAGAGATATTTATATAGACAATGTAAAATTTCAGAAATGTTGAGGTATTTTAGAAATTAATTTATAATAAATTTAGTTTGAAAGTTTAGCATGCTATTTACATTTATTCAATTAGTTTTTATCATTAAAATACATGTAGCTTTCACATATACCAAAGCTATAAGTGAGCATAAAAAGTTTAAAAAAACCTCTTGGAAGCCAAATTAAGATTTCAGGGTTTTTGCTGAAAGGACATAAAAATAAACTTAAATTTCATTTCCTTCCATCATCTTGGCTAGTAGATGGTTGTTTTGAAATCGTTGAATTTTTATGGATGAATGTAGGCCAGAAATGGCTCTCGTTTTCTTTCCTAAAAATATGTATTTTGTATGTTGTCTGAGACAGAGATGTATGTATCCTCTCTGTTCTCTAAATGGACCATTTCAAATAGTTCCCACAATAATTCTTTCCTTCTGCCTTCCCCTTCTCTCATTGTTCCATGAGTGTTCGTCATCTTTGTCCTCTGTGCTCAGCATTGAGGACAGCAAGATGAATCCTATCTAGTGACTGACCTTAGGGATCTTAATGGAATAACCAGTAAGAAAGATACACGTGTTTCCATATCATGGTTACCAAAGAGAATGGGGGAGTGATAGATCCACATAAAGAAATTATAAGTAGGCTAAAAGATGAAGCGATCTGTTTCGGAGCAGACACAAGAGCCAAGATAGAGCAGAGAAACAGGTGTGGGAACATGTTCACAGAACAGAAAATAGCAGAAACGTTGCAAGGTAGACTTGAGCTTTGAGCCTGCAAGAAGAGATGGACAGATAGGAGGGATGTGTAAGCTACCCAAGAATTTATCTCTATCTTTTAGAGTGCAGTGCAGGGACAAGATAACACGTAGAAATAATGTCACTTGGATACGAGGCAGTCTCTACCACAGGAAATAAGTCTGATTCTGTTTTTACAACTCAAGAAAAAGAGGGTAGTGCCTGGCCCAAAGGTGCTCAGTGATTTCACGCTTTCCAAAGTGAAATCGAATCTTAGAGAGACTATTACAATAAACAACACTCACCCAAGCCGTGTGAAAAATGATAAAAATCACGACTTTGCTATTAAAAGGAAATATTCATGGTGCATGACCCTGATTTTCAGTGTTTGTGGGTTTTCCATCATCCGAAGAGCCAGAGATGCTTAAGGCTGATTTACTATTGCTTGAAGGACTGCACAAAACTCCAGTTGAGCTAGGTGATTCTAAATTGGAACAAACTATGCTAGCAGCACAACTGCAAAACCTTCTAACTCACAAAAACATAATTATTTTCAATCATGTTCACTGAATGTTCTTCTATTTCTATGCAAATGACTGTGTTTTCTCCCCTCTGAGTCTGTTCAGATTCGTGTGTGGGTGACCACAGGAATGTAAGTTCTGATTGTGTGGAAGATCATAAGGAGCGTCCTTCATGCATTCCTTCCTAGTTACTCTGCACCAGAGGTCACTGAACTTTGGTGTTACCTCTAAGCAAAATAAGTCTGTGCTGGCAAAAACCATGTTTGAATTTACCTACAGGCAACATGCTTCTCAGTGTAATTTCCTCCCAAGGCGACATTGAGCCCCTGGTGTGAAGGATTTCCCTGCTGTTCATTCTTTCTCTTGACTATCTCGAAGGGGAAGAACCAAGGCAGGTGAGGTGCCCGGAGAGATCTAAAGTATAAATTTAACAGGGTCAGAATTTGTAAAGATTCTGTTCAGTCAAATGCATACTATTTGTATGTGTTATGAAATGCTTGTAATAAAATTGACCTGGGCAAGAGGAAGATGGAGATAAAGGGAAAAGATAGAGCTGGGCTGAGGTGCCAGGACAAGTATCCAGTTATTGCTGACCACTGAGAGGGACTGTAAACTTATGGAGGTGCCAGGGCAGTTAATTGTGCTTAATAGGAGCACTTGATGTAGCTGATATTTTTATAGACTCAAGATGACATTTGTCCATGAATCGGAGGCTCTATTAAGCCAAGCAACGTTGATGGCAGAAAGGACCTAGAGGACCATGTCCTTGCCAAATAGTAAAACATTCTCTCACATGCAGGAGCAACCTGATACTTCTTTAAAGATACAAAATGAAAAAAATACATAAAATGTGAAATGTATAGATAGTGGGGGGGTTGGGTGAATAGATAAATGTGTAGATGGATGAATAAACAAATGAGTTCCTAAAATTTGATTAGAGCTGACTAAGCTTAAATTGTAGTGTGTGTGTGTGTGTGTGTGTGTGTGTGTGTGTGTGTGTGTGTGTGTGTGCATGGATGAATGGATAGATGGGTGCATGGATAGGTGGATGGATGAGTAGGCCGATAGATGGGTAGATGAGTGGAGAGCCAGATGATTTCTAAAATTTGATTAGAGTTGTCTAAGATTAAATTGTGTGTTCATGAATGTGTGGAAAAGAGAGGAGAGAGGAGAAGTAGAGGAGTTTTCCCCTACTTTTTAATACTAAATTGTTATATTAGTAAGGATCTGGGTTTTCATTCCGATATTTCTCATATATGTTCTAGCTCTCATGTGGAACAATGCTAATTTCAGCAATTCGCTCACTAAATGCAAATTCTGAAAATATTAAGATTCATTATGTGTGCTTTCCTTTCCCTTCTGTATCTTTTCAATAGCTTCTGTAAACCCTAGCAGACTTGGACTCCATTGCTTACAATCATCAGCGTGGTGGCTGTTTGGTCTTTGTCATTGGGAATCTCTCAATGGAGATGAACCATTCTGCCTCTAAGTATGTTTCTACACTGAATTTATTCCTTCCTCTGGAGAGTATAGGGTTATATTTTTTCTTTTGAGCCCATCAATACAAAATAACAACAATAATATTAGCAATCACGCCCTTAACAATTTAAAACATCAACATGTATAAGAAGATTAATTACTTAATCTGAACAATGAAATGTGGCCTTGTCACTGTTGAGAACTTCGCTGGCTTGGGACAGCTCAGGTAGAAATGACATCCACAGAGACTGGGAAAGCCCAGGCTTCCAGTTCACACTGGAATAAATGTAGACACCAGGAAAAGCTGGATTAGTCTGCAGCCAAAGGTTGTATGCCCGAATAGACAGTGAGATAATCTTTTCACTTGTGGATTAGACAGCAAAAGAAAACATAATGAACACACCAAGAAGACAATAGGAAATTTAGGAGAATTGTAATTTTTAATGTTTCTGATGGTGTTAATACAGGAAAGTGTACCTTTGAATTTTGAATAGTTTGCCAGGCCCTCATAGCTCACAACTTAATACTAGCTGTGCCAGAGGCTGAGATATGAGGATGGAGGTTCAAACACAGGCTGGGCAGACAAATCTGAGAGAATATTAATCTCCTACTAACTAGCATAAAGCTTGAAGTAGATGTGTGGCTCACATAGTAGAGAGCCAGCCTTGAGCAAAAAAGAAAAAAAAGTCAAACAAAAGCAAGAGTATTTGTGCTGGCACAAATACTCAGACACACACACACACACACACACACTCACACAGACATACAAATACACTCACACACAAACACAGACACACACACAGACACACAGATGTGCACACACTCTTAAACACACACACACACACACACACACACACAAAAGAAGGGAAAAAAAGAAAATTTGAAAACTCACTAGAATTTTAAATAAGCCAAATTAAGTGCAACTCTAGACTTTGGATGGCTACCACAGGCATTCATTCTTTAAGTTGCCATAACTCTTTTGGGTAGGAACCATTGCTGAGTATCTTGAAAACTCTTGGGAAAGATATGTTTACACATGTATTTTAAGGTAAGTCTGGATTTGAGCAGATGACCAAAAGACAGCTTGGAGTGTTGCCTTAGTGTTCACAATACATCCTTAAAAATGAAAAACGAGGAAACTCATTGTATTTTTTAATCAAAAAGTGAGTAGTACTATAGTGCTTGGGAAAATTCTTTTTTCTTATTAATAAAGGAACAGTGATGAAGGACCAGCACTTGACTGTTGCCGCAGTGTATGAGAGCACTCGACCTCTGGGCCCGGACCCACACCTCTGCAGGAGGCTGACGGGAAGGACTGAAGATGACAGGGTGCCAGAATCAGAGATGGCAGGTACAGGGCTGTGGCCCTGCAGGAGCCTGGCAGGTACAGACAGTGTCCAAGAAGAGGGAAGTAAGCAGCAGTGACCGCACGCAGAATCCAGAAGAATCCAGAAACACTGAACTTCATATTTATAAAAGAATCTGAGCCTCCGAACATCCTCAGGCAGACACCATCTGGCATTCTACAAAAATAAAAGCCAAGGCGGGAGATCGATTTACTGCCCAGCGTTCAGAGGAGGGAGAGAGCCTGCCTCTCTTCCTACAGACACGAAGACTTCCCCTCCCACAGAGTGAGCAGGCCAGCTCAGCTTCACCAGCAGAGTTGATGGGGTCCAGGGTCTGTGACAGGGTCTCAGCTTCAGTCAAAGGCAAAAGGCATCCACACAATAGGTCAATGTGAGCCTACTTGGTACCGAGGACTCCTGTGCCCACTGCAGAGGGAGATCGCTCACACCAAATCTCTCAACTCCAGGGAAAGAAGGGACTTCAGAGGTCCGTGGAGAGACAGACACTGGTGAAGGAAAAGCAGTGAGAATCACCCAGCAGCCCTTGGCTGGCCCAGTCGGTACCAACTATTACCAGGATGGCCTTGCAGGCCAGAGAGGTGGGTGGACCTGCTCTGGCTCTGGTATTTATTCCCCTTGGTAATCACAGAGCCATCCACCCAGGGAGGCCTCCACTCCCCCACGGAGCAGCCAAGGACAGTTACTCCACCAGCCACCTGCTCCAACCCAGCCAAAAGACCAGCTAAAGAACTCAGCCCTCCAACCCACCCCAGCTCTGACTTCTTGTAAATTCTAAGGGGAAAAATAAAAAAGAAAAGGCTGTCCTGCCACAGAGACAAGCCTGAAAAGACAAGATGGGCGAAGGTGGATAGAAGTCTACCCTTGTTTACCTGAACCACAAAGAAGAAACACTGCCTTCTCTATATTAACTTGTTTTCTTCTTGTTGTATATCTTCCACTGTAGTTGGATCTCTGTAATTATGGGTTTGTTCATTTTCTTTCTCTTTTCCCTTTTAATCATTTATCTTTTATTGTATGCGTTGTACCCCATTCTTTCTCACCATTACTCTATGTTTCCTTACACATCACCCTTCAGACTCTTCCTCTCCTTCCTATGTTGTTTCTCCTTCTCATTCTTTTCCTTTCTCCATTTTTCCTTCTCTTTTTTAGCTTCTAATTATTAATATCTCCACATCTAAGAGCTTTTGAATGACTGGTGGTGTCCATGAACATCCTTGTTGGAGTGTAGCTCATGTATACAGTTCTATTAGACTACATTTAAATACCCAGTGTATTTCTGGGTTATTGGTAATTGTACAGTCTGCCTCTACTATGAGTAACAGAAGAGACAGGGACTATGGATAATGGTACTGAATGTCAACAAAGTGAATCAGTGCTGGTCCTTGTGCCCAGCAAGAGATGGTAGCTTCAACAAACCATGCCCAAACTGGATCTCCACATGGGGAAATAAGGCTGAAACCAAACCCCATTTGTCACCCTGTACTAAAAGTAGTTCAAAGTAGATCACAGATCTTAATATAGGACATTAAATTTCACTAACAGATGGAAAAAGAAACATAGGGAAAACAATTTAAAATATAGGCATAAGCTGGACACTGCTGGCTCAAGCCTGTAATTCTGGCTACTCAGGAGATAACTCTATGAAGCTCTTATCTCTAATTAACCAGTAAAAAAAAACCAGAATTGGAGCTGTGGTTCAAAATGGCAGAGCTCTAGTCTTACAATAGAGCTCAGAGACAGTGCCTTTACCCTGAGTTTAAGCCCCATGACCAGCAAAACATAAAAATAAAAATAAGCATAAGCAATGAGTTAGAAGAGAGCATTCTGAGTTTTAATTCAAGCCCCAGTACTAGAAAATAAAAGAAGGAGGAGGAGGAAAAGGAAAAAGAAAAAGGAGGACAAGCAGAGGGACAGGGAAAGGGAGATAGCGGGTAAGCAAAGGAGAGGAAGAGGGCCACATTCAACATCCTTAGCCATAAGGAAGTATAAATCAAAACAATGAGATCTCACCTTATCTCAATCAGACCAGCAATCACCAAGTAAGCAAGCAACAGCAAATGCTAGCAGAGCTGGGATAAATGAATCATTATACATTGATGGCAGGAATACAAATTAATGCAGTGATTACAAAACAAGGATGAAGTTCCCTCACAAACAAACTACTTTAGCCAAATTATGGATTCAACCTGTATGCTCATCAGCAGTTGAATGTAAAATAATATTCTTTATGTGTAAACAATGGAGGTTTGTTCTGTCTTAAAGAAGAATGGAATAATGTGGTCTCCAGGAAAGTGGAAGGAATGGGAACTGAAGATCATTAGGAGAAATAAGCTAGACTCAGAAAGACAAATACTTTACATGTCCCATAAGTGCTGGGCTCTAAATCTATACACAAACAGAAAGATGGCAACCTCACAGAGGTCATGTTATCTTTGGGAGTACAGGGTAGTTGAGGAATGAAAAGTTCCAAGTCTATTGTGAGGATGTGTGGAAATCTCATGATAGAGTAAGAGAATGTTGGCATGGACATCAGGTGAATGAGTTACTCCATAGGAACTGTTTGGATCAGGGCCAGGCCTACGGTAGTTGGTGCAAAGTCTTAGCATTTATCTTCATTCTTGTAGTTATCCAACTTTATCCTTTGCCATCTTTCACTGAACAACAAGTCTGAGTAATTTTTATAACTAATACACATGCAAAGGACAAAATAAATACTATCTTCATATTATCACCAAGGAAATGGATGAATGCATATGCTACAAGTTGGCTTGTTCGCTCCTGTTTTTCTCTAGCAATTACACAGATCTTTTCGCGTAACATCTAATGGATGAAAAAGAACGTTAAAACATTTCCTCCATATGGTTTTGCTGAAGAACGACTTCGAGGGATTGAACTGTGCAGTAACGGCACAGATGTGCTCATCTCTGCTTCTCGGAGATGCCAAGACATGTCTCCTGGGAATGAAACCCAGGGTAATTTGTGTAAATCATACTATGTTAAATGCATTGTGTATTAAGTGCTTGTCTATTACCACTAGAATAATAATGTCTTCTAAACTTCTGTACCCTGTTGCCTACTCCATAGCAACAGATGAGATGGCTCTAATAAAAGACTAATGAACAACTTAAATTCTATACCACATTCCCACTAGAGGTTTTGCAAGATCAATGTTATCTGTTGTTTAGATCTCTCTGAGAGGCAGATAATCAGATTTTCCCTCCTTTAGTAGAGTTTGTGTACTACGTGTAGCCAGTGTATCTTAAAGCAGCCACATAATCTGCTAATCCACTGAGTGTCCTAAATTTACAAGGCAGAATTTAGCTGTCAATTAACATTCTCAGAATTACAATATAGCCACACAATAGCGCAATATAGCCACACACCCATACATCTTTCAGGAATTACCATGTCATTTAGCTCTTAACAACACATATATTTGGACCAAGCTTTGGGAATGCCTAGACTTCCTTAGTTCTTGGGGTATGCTGGCATATTTCCTTTCTCCCCATCCTTAGGCTTGGTTAACTGCTGAGTATGCATAACTAACAATTACCAAGTGTTCTCTCATATTTTGAGATGATTTCCTACATTTGTACAAGTATTTGACAAGTCTTACCTTGTTTTTTTACTAGACTGCAAGAAGATAGGTTTTTAGGTAACATGAATTACAGCTAGTACTCTGTAGATATCAATGCTGCAATGGAACTATCCATTGGTTGGTTCATTCTTTTTCTGTTTGGATTCCATTTCTAGTTCATAGCATAAGCAAGTCTTCATGTTCATCAGCATGGTGGCTTTGTGGAAATGCTGGCATTCTTTCTTCATAGCTATTCTGTACAAATTAAATAGCACATAAGAAGTCTTTCTGGGAAAGTCTTCTGTCCCTTGCAGCTTTTTTATTTTTTTAATGTATTTTTTGTAAAGATGATCTACAGAGGGGTTACAGTCACATAGGTCAGATAAAAAGTATGTCTCTTTTTCTCCCAGTTTTTACCCTCCTGACACCATACATTGTACAGTTCATTTTCAACAGTGTTTAGTAAGTAACACTGCTGAATCAGTTTACCTTTTATCCTACCATTTCTGTGATTCCTCTTACCCTCCTCAAAACAAATAAACTTAGATACAATACAAAAAGTACAGAAATAAAAAACAGTGACAATGAGGATAGACAAATCTCTCCCCAAGGTGGGGGGAACTCTTTTATCCATTTCTTTGAGTTCATTTCAATAAACATCATTTTATATGACAATATGCACACAGCTATTGAGCCTTTGTGTTTCTCTCCTAAGAATATCCTCCTTTGGTCTCACTGTGTGAATAGTTAGGGTCCTGTTTAATTTATCATGTCCAAGTGTAATTTTTTTGTCTGCTACCATCCATTGTGTCTACTGTTTACTTATAGATTTATAGGCATATTCTAATTACTAAAAATGGGGGAAATCGTGAAACCTATGTTTCTTTGATCTGGCTTACTTCAGTTAATGTAATTGCTTCAAGTTTTTACATTTCCTTATGAATAAGAGAATATCATTCTTTCTGATAGATGAGTAGAATTCCATTGTGTATATATACCACATTTCCTTGATCCATTCATCCACTGAGGGGCATCTGGATTAACTGCATATCTTGGCTATGGTAACCAAGGATGTAATGAGCATGGTTGTCCTGATAACTTTAGTGTGGCCTTGTTTGAATTCTATTGGATAAATGCCCAAGAGTGGAATTGCTGGGTCACAGGAAATTCTAGGTTTAGATTCTTGAGGAATCTCCATACTGCTTTCCAGAGTGGTTGAACAAGTTTACATTCCCAGCAACAGTGTACTAGTGTTTCCTTTGGGCCACATCTCTGCCAGCATCTGCTATTGTTACTTTTTTTGATAATGGTGAATGTAACTGGGGGAGATGAAATCTCAGTTACTTTGATTGACATTTCTTTTATGGCAAGACATGATGAGCATCTCTGCATGTGTCTATTGGCCATTCTTACTTCTTCTAAGAAATTTGTACTTAAATCTTTATCCCATTTACTAATTGGTTTATTACTTCTGTGTGAGTTTGTTATGGAGGGTTACTTTTTGAGCTCTTAAGTATGTTTTAGATATGAGGCTCTTGCCTGATGCATAACTAGTGAGAATTTCCCATCCTGTGGATAGTTCTACTTATCTTGCTGGTTATGTCCTTTGCAATGCAAAACTCTTCAGTTTAATGTAACTCCATTTACCAGTCTTTTCTTGATTTGTTGTGATTCTGGATCTTTGCTTAGGAAGTTTTGGCCTGTAACTAGAAGCTCTAATGTATCCTTGATTGCTTCCTGTAATATTTTCAGGGTATCTGGTCTTATATTGAGGTCTTTGATATGTTTGGAATTGATTCGAGGGCAGGGGGATATATAAGGATCTAGCTGCATATTTGTGTACATGTATAGCCAAATCTGCCAGCATCATTTGTTGAAGAAGCTTCCTCCATTCTGTGTTTTGGCTCTCATATCAAATATTAGATTGCTAGTGGTTTCTGGGTTCATTTCTGGGTCTTCTATTCTATTTCATTAGAACTCAGGCCAATTCTTCTGTCAGTATGAAGCTGTTTTTATTACTACAGCTTTGTAATAGTTTGAAATTTGGTTTTGATGTTCCTCCAGCATGGTTCTTCCTGCTAAAGATTGTTTTTGTTGTCATGGGTTTTGTATTAATCCATATGAATTATTGAATTTCTTCCTCTATATCACTGAAAATATTGTTGGGAATTTGATGGGTTTCACACTGAATTTGTAGAGAGCTTTGGAGAAGTATTGCCATTTTCACAATGTTAATCAATCATATTCTAATCAAGGAATTGAAAGTATTTTTTTAATTTCTTAAATCTACTTTAATTCCTTTTTCCATATTTTTAAAGTTTTCGTCACAGAGGTCCTTCACAGCTTTGGTCAATTACTAGGTTTTACTTTTCTTTTTTTTTGAGGCTATTTAAAAAAAAACTTCTCATTGGTTTGCATATAGAAAAGCTACTGATTTTCATGGGTTCATTTTATACCTTGCTACTTTGCAAAATTTCAGATCAGCTCGAGTAACTTGGGAGAGGAATCTACAAGGCTCTTTAAATACAGGATCACATCATCTGCAAGGAAGGAGAGTTTTACTTCTTTCCCTATTTGGATCCTCTTTATGTTTGTCTTTTGACTTATTGCTCTTGCTAGGAATACCATTACTATACTGAAGAGGAATGGAGAGAGTGGACATCCTTATCTTGTTCCTGATTTTAGAGGAAATGGTTTTAAGTTTTCACCATTAAGCATTATGCTGGTGTTATTATATTAAGGAATATTCCATGGATTCCTAGCTTCTCGAGAGCTTATTACAAAAGGGTATTGGATCTTGTCAAATATTTTTCAGCATGTATTGAAATGATCATGTTGTTACTGTCTTTGCTTCTGTTGATATGCTGAATTATGTTGACTCACGTACATTGAAACAAATTTGTATCCCTAAAATGAATCCCATTTGATCATAATGTATTGTTTGGTTAGTTGTTGAATATGATTGGGTAGAATTTTATTGGGAAATTTTGCATCAATGCTCATCAAAGAGATGGGTCAATAGTGCTCTTTCTTTGATTACTCCCTATCTTGTTTTGAGATGTTATGCTGGATTCATAGAATGAGTTTGGTAGTAATCTTTCCTTTTGAATTTCATTGAAGAGTTGTGGAGTATCAGAGTGAGTTCTCCTCTGAAAACCTTATAGAATTCAGCTGTGAATCCATCTGGTCCTGGGGGTTTTTTGGATAGGTTAATCTTTTATTCTCATTTCTATTTCATTATTCACAGGATGGAGGGGATAGTTTCAATTTTGTGAATTTGTACAGGCTTGCTTTATGACCTAAAATATGATCTATTTTGGATAATGTTCCATGAGATGCTGAGAATATGCTGCTAGGTGAAATAAGCTGTAGATGTCTGTTAAGTCTAATTCATCAAAGCAATTATTTAGGTCTAGGATTTCTCTGTTGAGTTTTGCTGGGATTATCTATTCAGAGGTGACAGTGATGTGGTGAAGTCACCAATAAGGGATGTGTTTGGACCTATGTGTGTTTTAGGTTAAATAGTTTTTGATGAAGTTGGATGCTTCAGCATTCAGTGTATACATATTTAGAATTGCTATCTCCTCCTATAGTAAAGTTCCTTTTATAAGTATGTTATGTTCTTTGTCTCTCCTCACTAATTTTAATTTGAAGTCCTTTTATCTGTTATTAGTATTGCTACTCTGGCTTGTTTTAGGGGCCGTTTGCTTAAAGATTTTATTCCAGCCTTTCGCTTTCAGACTATGTTTGTTTTTGTGGGCAAGGTCTGTCTGCTGAAGACAGCAGATGGATGGGTCTTGCTTTGCAATCCAACTAGTCAATCTTTGTCATTTAATCCAAGAGTTAAGTCCATTAGTATTGATAGTAAGGGCTGAGAAGTGTTTTGTAATTCTACCCTGTTAAGCAATTTTGTAGTAGCTGCACCTCAACTTTTCTTACTGTATTTGTCTAGTTCTCTAGCAAACCTTTTCTCTGCCACGACTGTGTTCTTGTTGATTTTCTATATGTAGGATGTCTTTAAGTTAATCTTCTGTAGTGTTGGTTTGGTGGATATAAATTGTTTAAATTTTTCCTTGTCATGAAAAGTCCTTATTTGATCCCCAGTCATAAAGAAGAGCTTTGCTCAGACAGTATTCTTGGTTGATATTTGTTTTTATTAAAGGCGTGGCATACCTCATTCCAGGCTCTCCTTGCCTTCATGCTCTCTGCTGAGAATTCTATAGTTATTCTGATTGGCTTTCCTTTGTAGGTAATTCATCTTTTCCCTCTAACATCTTGAAGGATCCCTTCCTTGGTCTTTATTGATCTTGTGTGGATTACAATGTGTGGGTTTGATATTCTTTTCTGACCCAGTTTGTTTGGAGTTCTTAAGACTTCTTGTATCTGAGTGGTTCTATTATTTTGGATGTTTGAGAAGTTTTCTGCCAAAATTCTGTTAAATATCTTTCCTATCCCTTTAGTTGTCTTCTATCTGTCTTCAGACCTACCAGTCTTAAATTAGGTCTTCTGATTGAAACCTAGAGTTCTTTCAACCAAGTTTCTTGTTTCTTGAATTTGTCTGGATAATTGTCTCCTTTTTCTCTATAATATCTAATTGATCTTCAGTCTGTCAAGACATTCTCCCTTGTTCTTTATTGCCCTTACTTCTAATTAATCACTTTTTATGGCTTCTATCATTACATTGACACTTTCCGTTAAGTCTTGTTTGGACTTCCTGCTTGTGTGTCTGTGTCTTCTCACATATCCCTTTCCTTCTCTAGGAATTCATTTAGATTTCTGTTTGTGACCTCCATGAACTTTTCTAATCTTCAATTAGTCTCACCATACTCATGCCTAGCCTTGTGTAGGGCTTCTATCTTTTCATTAAACATATTTGTCAGCAGTGTTTTTAAAGCATTTTGAGAACTATCTTCTAGGTTCTTCATTTTCTGATCTATTGCCTCATCATTTTCTGTGGGAGTTAAGTTTCTTTGAATTATTTTTCTAGTGTCTCTATGGTTTATTCTTCCCATTTATTCAAAAAAGTCACTCAAAGTACAGAAGGACATAATATGAAGTTGAAAACAAACACAGATATCCACAACTGCTTACACTTTAAATCAGAGGTTTTAAATGACAAATAGGTATTCCAGTATCTAAATGAGTTTTCACTTTTGTTTAGGTAGGAGTATTATGGTGTTGAAAAATATATTATATACGTTTGTAGGCAGTGAGAAAACCTGTTATAAGAATCAGGATAAACCAAACCAAACCAAAAAGATAACTGAATGAGCCAACCAGATAGAATCAAAATGGAAACAAAGACAATCCAGCAAACAAACAATATGGAAACACGTGAACAAAGAAAAGAAAGAAAATGACAAAGATCAGAAAAAAGACAACAAACAAAAATAAAATTAAAAGCAATAAAGGAAGGAATAAAAAAGCATAAGGAATTATAAACATCGATGCCTAAACAAAACCACAAAATACCAAAGAAAATAGAAAGAAAGAAAAAAGACAAAAACAAACAAATGAGTCCTCCAATGGGATCGGGATGTCTGATGTCTGGGATGCAGTATAGTGGAGTTTCTGTTTTAATTACTGAGATCTGCAGTGATCCTTGTAACTAAAATCTGGGCATATCCAGAGGGTACAGTTCCTTATTTCACAGAATAGAGGCATCTCTGATGTGTGTAGAATCCACGTTGCTTAAGTACAACAGTCTGGGGCATAGTTGAATTCTGAAGCTTTCATGATCTGGGAATGTGGCTGTTAGGTAGAAGCTAGGATTTGAAGGCTTGCCTGTGGCTTATAAATCAAAGAGAAAAGATGAATTCTCTAATCAGTTTGTTGGAGTGGCCAGAAAAATGTTCTTCCTAATAAGAACTTCTTAAGCAAGAACTTCCTAAGCAAGCTTCTCTGCAGCTTGCTTCCCAACCCAGATTAAGCAGCTCTGGAAGGTGTGGCTCCTTAGTTTTCACCAGTAGGAGATGGCTCTTCTGGAGAGTGCTTGCATGTGGCGGGCTGTGCACAAGTGGAATCTGTAGTGATGGGATTTGTAGATGTGGTGAGAACCTGGGTTCCCACTCTCAGCCTGGAATTGTACTCTGTCTTTTAAAGACCTGTCTGTTTTTTGCTTTTTGTTTTTTGTTTTTTTCTTCAGGGAGATTTTAGAGACTTTCTGATTTGTAATTTCAGAGTGCTGGACTGGCCCAGGGCCAGCCTGGAACTTGGCCGGAATGCCTACCTTGTCCTAGCTCACTGCTGCAGGACAGGGCTGCCTTGCACCGGGCTGGGCTTTTGATGGCCATCAAAGAGGGCTGGTGCAAGGAGATCAGAGGCCTTTGCCTCTGTCCAAAATGGTGCTGCTCCTCCAGCAAGCTCTCAGGCCAGGTCTTCTGGATGCCTGTTTGTCACTTCCAAAAACAGAGCTCCTCTCTGGTGGGGGAACGGGTTCCCGTCCAGGTGCTGTTCTGGGGTTCTGGGGGTGGGAATGTCTTTCGTGGCACACTTATGGCTCTCAGTGTTACTTCAGACCATCCATGATATGGCACATTGTCACTGTGTCGGACAGTGGCTGGCTTGGATTTGGGCTCCCATTCTTTCACAAGCAGTTTCTGATCTTTTTTGGTGTGTATCTCTCTATAATTCTAGCTTACTTGGAGTGACTCTTTAGATGTGGAGTGCCTGTTGGAACCCTAAAACTCTGCTTCTTTGGAGAGAGCTTAGGTTGTTCCCTGTTCTCATTCTGTCATTTTCTGAAAACCTTCTCCCCCTTACATCTTTCTTAGTAGAACAGTTGTGTCCATGCATTAGATATATTTTTATCCATTGGAGGTTTTTTTAAGAGTTTGTATTCATATTCTACTTATCCCAATACATTTACTCTTATCTCTACCTGGAAGCTATAATTTCTTGGTAAAGTATGAAAATTATATTGTATTGCTCTAAGATTTCTTTAATCAAAAGGATCAGGAGGTCTTGGAATAGTCTGAGTAGACAAAATATATTTAACAACTAATAAGACTGGGATTATATATTTGTTTTCCACTTAGTTCCCACCCCTCTGGGAAGAGAAGATGGATTTGGAGTAATGGAACATAAAACATGAGAAGCCATTTTCTCCCTCTCCAGGAGTCTCTCTTCTTAACCAACATTAGCCCTTCCAACTTATTTCAACCTGGTATGTAATCACAACATGCAAGGACAAGAACTATAGTTTTAATATGGAAGAAACCCAATTATTTATCACATATGAAAATGTTTTTAGTTTGTTACTTTGAGCTCATAAATAATCGCCATAACCCAGACCACTCACTGAATGAAAAAGTATTTTGACTGATCCTAGTCAACCTATTATTATTGTTTTGCAAAAGCTAATATGTATGTTGCTCTTTATTTCTCTGAAGTCATAATTGCAAACACATATGGAAGCTCTTTATGGCTTAACTGGAAGCTTTTATGAATTTAAGTGATGTTATCTAATTTTCACATTTTGTATAACCACTCCAATGCTTATCTATAAAGAAATAAAGAATCTCTTCTCTACATACTCTTGCGTGACTTGTATTTTCACATTTAAATGATATATTTCACAGTTAAAAGTAATTCTTGGGCTCAGTATATAACTAATTTTGTGCTTGTAAGTACCACAAATGAATTATGAGGAACAAAACAAATGCCTTGTTCAGTTATTCATCCAGTAACACTGATCTCAGATTAAATACCTCCTTGAGCAATAACAGCTGCCATTCATTACAATGTGAACCACAGAAAGACTTGATAGAGTCCTCCTCATGACAGTGTAATAGAATTTCTGTAAAATGCTATGGAATGAATATAAGATAATGCCTAGTGATTAAAGTTATCACCTGTCTCAAGCTAATCAAAGAAAAAGAAATAGTTGTTAGAAAATGAATATGGATCATACCACACAAAGAAATGTTTTTCTTGAAACTCTGGGGTGACACATCTCTAATTAAGAACCCAAATATTTGAAGAAATTCAGATTTTTAGTGTGATGCTGGCTTCAGGATTACAATATACCATCAAATTAGAAACACAAAGATTTTTGTAATTAATAAATGCAATTTTAAGCATTCAAAGGATTGAACAATCAGAAAGATTCAATGCGTTAAAGATTAAATAAAGCAGTATCTATAGATACAAGTGAATATTTGATTTCCACAGGTACAAACTTAGCCCATTCTGGAGGAAACTAAACACTGCAGGGGGAAAAATACAGATTGGAAAGAAATATGGATTAGAGGAGAAACATGCCAGAGGCTCTACTATGACAGTAAAGCTACTCACCACTAACCTTGTAGGCAGTGGAGATGCTGAAAACCATATGGAATGTCACACATGCAAGCTCTCTGGCCAACCTTACTACATCTGCCCTGCTTGGCCCTGGAGGCTCACAGAGCACTGCAGGCTTTGAGCAGGAAACAGCTCCTCAGCAGATGCCACAATCACTCAGACTCCACCAAGATTTCTGGGTGTTGTAAGACTGTAGTGCTTGTGTTATAGCAACCCAGGACCAAAACAGCCGAATAGATTCTGTTAGCTCTCAGACTGCCCTGGGAATACAAGACACAAAGAAGGTTGCGGAGACATGCAGAGTTTTCTTTAAATGGTTGAGACGCTTTTACCCCCAATTTGGTGTAAGTTTTAAACAATTTTCACTCAGAAGGAATGACAGATTCCAAAGCAGAGGGAGGGTGGCCAATCCAAGGTGACACAATACAGCTTTAGCTGAGGAAAACAGTTGTATATTCAATGCTACTCCTGCTAAGGAACTTCTCCTCCAGGCACCCAGGATTCCAATGCTAAGAACTTAGACATCCTTAGAAGCATCAGAGATACTTGGAGTACCAAGGGTGGAAGAATTCCTAGGAGCTGACTTGGTCCCTCTGAGCTCTGCAAAAGAAGAAAGTTAAGAGCAATTGCAGGGTTACAATTCTCACATACAGTGTAATGGAGTTCTCTTTTGGCCATATCCCCACCAGCATCTGTTATTGTTAGTTTTGTTTGTTTTGTTTTTTCTTATAATGGCCATTCTAACTGAGGTGAGGTGGAATCTCAATGTTGTTTTGATTTGCATTTCTTTTTTGAGATTTTTTTGAATTGTATTGTATTGTAAAGTTGCTGTGCAGAGGGGTTACAGTTATAAGACTAAGGCAATGAGTACATTTTTTGTCCAGCATTGTTCCCTCCCTTGTTGTTCTCCCGCTATCCCTTCCCTCTGTCACCTCCCTTACTCCTCCCCCACTCCAAGTTGTGAAGTTCATTTCCAATATAGTGTTTTGTATGGCCAGAGATGTTGAACATTCCAAGTGTCTAGTGGCCATTCTTACTTCTCTTAGAAGTCTGTTCTTAAGTTTTTATAGCCCCTTTATTAATTTGTGTTGCTGTTTCTTTGAGAGTTTATTTTAGTGGGGGAGTTAATTTTTTAAGCTATAAATATATTTCAGATCTGAGGCCCTTGTATGGTGCATAGCTGGTGAAAAACTTCTCCCATTCTGTAGACTTCTCTTTATCTTACTAGTATGTCCTTTGCCATGCAGAAACTCTTCAGTTTGATAACATGCCATTTGTCCAGTCTTTCCTTGATTTGCTATGATTCTGTATATTTACTTAGGAAAAAAATTACACTGGGACATGATAAATTATACAAATATTTACACATTCATACAGAGTGAGACTAAGAGAATAGTCTTAGGAGAGGATCACAAAGACACAATAGCTATGTGCATCTGATCATATAAAATAATATTTATCTAAAGGAACTACAGGAAATAGAAAAGAGGTTGTTTTTTTTCCTTTGTTGTCGTTTCTGTTATCTTTTCCTATTGTCTTGTTTGTTTGTATCTCTTGGAGGGGGAAAGGCTGCACAGAAATGGAGGGACAAAGGGTGAACAGATGTAGCACCAGTACTCAGTGAACACTATGTTAAAAACGAAGAATACAACTTGTGGGTGGGGCCAGAAAGGAAAAATTGGGAGAGCATGAAAAAAGAAGGAAGATGGTTGAAAAGGAAATGTCCTCTTACCTGACTTATATAATTATAACCCCTCTGTATGTCACTTTTACAATAAAAACAATAAATTTTAAAAAGATATATCAAAATAACAGAGAAAAATATTTGTAATATTCATGTGCCAGTATATTAGCAGTCAATAAATATTTTTATCTTTAAAAATATTCAAAGATAAAAATTCTATCCTGACTTAAGATAAAAAAGGTTAGCCCCATGACAGTGACTCACACTTGTAATCCTAGCTACTCAGGAGGCTGAGATCTGAGAATTATGGTTCAACGCCAGGCTGGACAGAAAAGTCCATGACACTCTTATTTCTAATTAACTAGCAAAAAGCCAGAAGTAGGG
The DNA here is from genome assembly GCF_000151885.1 of Dipodomys ordii. NCBI lineage: Eukaryota > Metazoa > Chordata > Mammalia > Rodentia > Heteromyidae > Dipodomys > Dipodomys ordii. The sequence continues at coordinate 4,078,641 of NW_012267368.1, forward strand.
GTATGGTTCCAGTGGTAGTGTGCTAGCCTTGAGTAAACCAGCTAAACAAGAGCTCAAGACCCTCAGTTTAAACCTCAGAGCAGACACACACACACACACACACACACACACAAACACAATGTGATTCATCCAGTAATGACATGAGCTATACTAGACTCTATACTATTGTAAGACTTTGGTGAAATGAAGTTAAACAAGACTGGATTGATAGTAAAACAAGCACATAATTACACTGACAGCAGAGTTCCATGAATTTCACATGAATGTAATTTCTTTCCTCTGTCTAAGAAGGATAAATAATAATTTGGACATTAAAGTTTAAGGTAATAAGAACTACTTTATAAACTTAAACTTCTTAGAAAAATAAAAAATACATATTAAAAGATTTTAACCATGACATTTCTTGAATTACTTTTATTTTCTGCTTTTTCATATGGAAAGACTTGAAAAATTCTACACCATTTTTTAAAACTAAGAGCAATGTTTTAATTTCTAAATTACTTTGTGTTTTTCTTAATTCATCAAGAAGCATATTTGATTTTTATCCTTGAACATTTCCAAACTTAGGATGCCTTTTTGATAGTGAAATTAAGGAGCTGTGATTTTAAGGGTATCATTTTTAAATCCCTTTTTCTTTCTTTTTGCCTACACTGGTAATTTTTAGATATATTACATTTAATAAGAGCAACTCAGGCAGGGATTATTTATTCAATACATAATTTTTCTTAGATATTCGAATTATTATTTTTCTCTGAACTCTCACTGTTAGGATGACTTAGGACACAGCTCCAAAAGCCAGCTCTAGTCCTGTTCACAAAAGCCTCTTGTGGTGCTGGAGATTGAATCTTGGGGCTTTGCACACTTAGACAAGAGTTCAAGTGCTTGTGTCATGCTCCAGATATTTTTGCTTTAGTTTTGGTTTTAGACAGAGTTTCCTGTCTTTTCTGTCACTGGGCCAAGTTTTTCCTATATTCACCTCTCATATAGCTGGGATTATAGGTGTGAACCACTGTACCTAACCTTTATATTTCTTTATCATAATATAAGAAAATATTGATACTTTCACAATGTGATGCTTCCTATAGATAATATAGTCTAGAATGTTCTAGTAAAACTTTGCAGTGCCCTAGGTTGCTGAAGTTTATGTCTCTCTCCATGCATCAGAACAACACTGATTTTATTCCTTCTCCTTTGACTTTATTTCTCTGCTTTCTCCTTTTTCCCTTTATGTCCACAAACACAAAGCGAGCTTCCTCTGTCTTCCAAAGCCTGTTTTGCTTTTCTTTGTTTCTTCTTCACTAGCTTGGGTAACTAATTTGAAATCATTCTGTGAATCTTACACCTTCCACATAAAGCAATGCTTCATTGACAGTCAATCATTTATGAGCTAATCAAATCCCCAAACAGTTATTAATAATTTGCTCCCAGCACTCTAGCTTAATTTCTTATTTTTGCAGGGGAATTCTTCATTTTCACAGGGCAATTGAGTAGAAATGATACTTTCATGGTTGAATCTGTCCCCAAACAATCCCTCATTTTCAACTGGACAGGAGATATGTAAAGATGATCAGCATGTGGCAGGTCTCTTTGAGGGATGCTTGAAATTTCTTAGTTGCTTGGGTTTTTTTGTTCAGTAGTGGCATGCACCCTCTTGGACCATGTCTCCACTTCTAGATTTTTTATTTTTATTTTTGTGTGTGATTTTGAGATAGTCTCAGGTATCTGTCTACCTAGGCCAGCTTTGAACTTTGATCCTCAGGTCTCAAACTCCTAAAGAGCTGGAGTGTCAGCCACCAGTGCCTAACTTATTCAATATCTATTGAATTATTTTCCAGATTTTTTGGGAAAATTTTGTATTAAAGAAACAAATTCCTGTTCAAAATTGCAAGGAGAAAAATTGTACTCACATTTATTTTTACTTGTGTTTTAAATGAGCATTCAATCATTGCAACATTCTTGATTTGAGGGACTTTTACTGGGATGGGTCTGTGTTCACCATGGATTTGCACAGTCTACAACTGTGCTCTTATTTGTATAAACAGAGGTGATATTGTTCTAGACAAAGGCTTTCAGTAGGCATATACATCATAATCTCCTTTATATGGAAAAAGTGACCCACAAAGAAAGCAAATAATGTCAACCCTTCTTTTAAAAGACCCATCATAAGCTTGCTGGAAAATAAATACAAGGTGAAATCCTTGTGATGGTTAATGTGGATATTGCTAGGATCTTTCTTTATATGGTAGACTATTAGTACTATTAGTAGAATTTGCTGCAATGTATGCTTTTGAGAAGTGTGACTATTTCAAAATTGTCATCAAAATCAAACTTTTGAAACAAAAGCAGTAACATTTCATGACCAAAATAGATTTTTTTCTATATCATAATTAATTGCAAAATGAACATTCCTATTAAAACAAGAAAAGGTAACTGCTCTATGTTTAATGTATATATAACTCTGCATAACAGTTTGAATAGCCAGATGTTCTAATCTTCTAATGTGGGAGGGAAGGGAGGAAGAAATTAGATTGGCGTGTTCAACCTGCTTCTACATTGCTTGTGTCTTGTAATAATTACTGTAGATTGCTAACTGGAGGAAGCTCTGAATATCACCACAGAATGCCCAAAGGGATCTCAAATTCCAAGTCTCACAATACTGAATTGCAAATATGGACACTTACATAGATATGAGAGACACAAAGGTATGTAACCGAGAAAGACAGTTAAGATGGGAGTCCAAGGGTGAAGTATCCTCCCCAAGCTAAGAGCATCTGCACACCACCAAGAGATATGATTTTCATTATTCATTCCATGGATACGTGAGGTTGTAGATATCAATGAACATGTCATGCAATGTTATGTAACACTTATTATTATTACTTAAATCACTTAAAGGCCCAGCTAGTGAATAGTTTCAGCTTTGCAGGTCACTGGATTTCTTTCTCATCTCTTCAACTCTGCATTTGGCCTTAGAATAAACCACCCATGGTATATACATGCAAACACAGGTCCTCTGGTTCTAGGCCCTAGATCTAGGTCTGCTCACCACACCTGTACCAAGGCAGGCAAGCCAAGTGTCCTTCGAGCTTCCCTGCCATGGCTTATTGTGTGTCTCACTCTCTCAGGTCTTTCCAGAGATCTCAAGGATGGACTTTCTTAAGTCATGAAGTAGCTAGAGACAATATAACCACACAAGACGCCTACCATGCTCTTGCTCCTATTCTATAACCTAATAATGTTCTTCCTTTTGTTGCAATCAACCAGTAATCCTTACATATTTTAAGTGGCATGCATGTATCCAGAAATTTGCTTTGTGTCATGCCTAGGTTAAATACGCTGGTAATATTAAAATTTAATGGATAAAATTATGTAGGCACATTTATGCACAAAATAAAAGGCATTACCCATGCATAGGCATATGGTTCAGTATTGTCATGGGCTTACATTTTTATACAATCAGACTATAGCCCACTTATAGAAATTAATTGTTCCTTTATACATAGACTGTTGCTATTAGATTATCAGTTACCATCTAACTCAGTTGAAACAAGATAGAATTCAAATATTTACCGTGATCTTTTGTGTTTTCATGGTCTTTGTTTGTGTAAATACAACTTTGAAAGGGTTCCACTAATTTCCTAGGATAGAAAGTGAATGGTTGTGTAGTCTAAGTCTACCAAGAAGATTCTCAGCAAAGGTACATCTGAGAAGTCCCACAGATGCCATTTTTGTAGGATAACTTTCTAGACATAAAATTCTAAATTTCTTTTTATTTCTTTAGTATTTTATTAATGTTACCTTGTTTCTTCTAGCTGTTTATTCCTAGAATTTCTGATTAATTTGATATATATTAACATATACACACATATGCTTATCTATACACTTATATGTCTATATGTTTATATATGTACATACATATGTATGTATATATATTAAAGGTGAAGCTTAAGAACTTCAGTATGCTTGTTTACAAAAAAATCTCAAGCTATATTATGGAAATTGAGAATTATTTACAAAATGCAAACCACAATAATTCAGTCACTGTATTAAATGGCCTCCCAAATTAAATAAACCATCAATCAGAAAAGTGGAGCTTGGTATGGAATAAAATAAATTATAGTCTAGGAAGAGTGCTTCATTTCCAGAAAATAAATATGTATTATTACAAAGCATCCATAAATGCCACAGCACAAGGTGTTGTTGTAGTCAAAGGCCTGGAGAAATAAAATTGTACCTGGGAATCATTTCTATGGAAATTTATTAAGAAACTACATTTTATACATTTTGTATGTGCCTTAGCCACTGCCTTCAAAACCAATTATAGTGAAATTGTGGCAGAGATTTGATTAGATAACAAAGTAAATCCAGGAGATTGAATTTGCATTGATCGAGGTATTACTTTAGCTGTTTTAAGAAAATTTATCCAAACCTGGAATTCAAAAGTATACATTATACACTTCAATGACCTTCAGAGGTAATGTTTGTGAGCATTGCCAAGTATTATTTAATAATTTAGGAGTGTCTAGAACACTCATCCATACTACAGTCCAAGAAGTGTGTGTATATGAGTGTGTGTGTGAGTGTGTGTGTGTGTGTGTGTGTGTGTGCGCGCGCGTGTGTGTGTACACCAGTACTGGGACTTCTTTAATCCAAGGCTTAGGCACTGTCACCATTTTTGCCCATGACTGGTGCTTTACCACTTGAGACACACTTCCATTTTTAACTTTGTGCTAGTTAATTAGACAAAAGAATCTCTTGGACTTGTCTGCCTGGGCTGGATTTGGACTTCACTTTGACCCTCAGATCTCAGCCTGTAGAGTAGTTGAGTTGCAGCTGTGAGCCGCCAGACCTGGCTCAGTTCCTGGCTTGGTTAGGATCTGGCTGGCATCAAGGTCAATGTTACTGTGTAGAGTGATGTGCAGCGGAGAAGATAATCAAAATGTTTTCTTAAAAAAATTGCTTCCCAAACAAAGGCCAAATGTGAATGCCATTTGTGATTCATATTCCTTGCTTTTTCTTTTCACACAGTCCTCTGAGGTATTTTACTGGGAAATTCTCTTATTAAATTTAGAGAATAAATAATTCCTGTTTGGGGCTGGGAAGGTAGCTCAGTGGTAGAGCACTTGCCTTGCATGCATAAAGCCCTGGGTTCGATTCCTCAGCACCACACCTCAGCTGAAGAGCTGAGGGACAGCTCCCAGGCCCAGAGTTCAGGCCCCACAACCGGACCCAAAAAAAAAAAAATCCCTGTTCATCAGGATGAAATCCTACTTCCCCAACTCTACCACTGCACCTCCAAGTAGCCACGGAAAATGCAGAAACAATTAGGTTTGTTTATATTCCATGGAGCTTTCATTGGTAACAGCTGAGTGGCAGGGTTTGGTCTATTGGTAAATTCCCTCTCCATGTCCAATCCATTATTGAAGAGTACTCTTGGCAATACCTGAGCCATCTTACTGAGTTGTTATTTTGTTTAGTGTTTGCTTTTTGTGTTCAGGCTGGGGTTTGATCACAGGGCCTGGGTGTTTAAACATCCATTCAAGTCTGGCACTTGAGCCACACTTCAGAGCTTTGCTATTTAATTGGAAATAAGAGTCTTGTTCATGCAGTGATTCATGACATAATTTTAGCTACTAGAGAGGCTGAGATCTGAGGATCACAGTTCAAAGCCAGCCTGGGAAGAAAAGTCTATGAGATACTTATTCCCAATTAACCACCAAAAAGTTGGAAGTGGAGCTGACTCAAGTAACAGAGAACTAGCCTTGAGCTAAAAAGCTCAGAGACAGCATCCAGGCCCTGAATCCAAGCCCAGCAAAAGCACAGGCATGCATGTGTGTGTGTGTGTGTGTGTGTGCGCGCACACACACACACACACACACACTTTGTAGGTATTATTTTGTTGAATTATCTCCATAATCAAGTGAATCAACAGATTTATCTCCCGATATGTTATTTATTAATGTGTTTATTGTTGAGAACATATGCAATCCACTGTTTTGGTAACTTTCAATAATACAACATAGTGTTCACTATTCTACTGGTTGAGCCATGAATCCCTATTTATTCTCATGGCTAAAAGTTGTAGGCTTTTCCTAATGTCATCTTTGTCTCTATCACCCAACCCCCCAGGTGCCTTTCTACTCTCTACTGATGTTAAATTTCTTACAAAAAATCATGAAGTTGTGTTTTTCTGAGTGATTCACGTTGTGCACTGTTCTCTGCTGTGTACATGTGGCCAGCAAAAGCAACCTTTCCTTCATTGTGACCATATTCTGGGCACATACACATCCAAGCATTGCCTTCAAATAATATTGCCAATGGAACACATTTTGAATATCATAAAACACCCCATATCCTTTTTTTAAACAATAAATATAAATCAATTCTACATTTCTCAGGAAGGAAACTATACATCCTTTTTGATGAACTGTAAGTTCCCATTTTGTTGAAGTCCCAATAGTGTTTTTTTAATCTGTTGTGGGACTTGAACTTGGGGCTCAGGCACGGTTCTGAGCTTTTCTGCTCAAGGCTAGTGCTCTGGTTTTCTGGTTGTTAATTGGAACTAAGTCTCAAGGATTTTCCTGGCTTTGAACTGTATCCTCAGATCTCAGCCTCCTGAGTGGCTAGGATTACAAGTGTGAATCACTGGCAACTAGCCCCAATAGTGGTTTATAAATCTATCTGGAAGGAATGCTTAATTGCTACAAATATTTAAATATTGTTCTTGACACTGGTGGCTTGAACTGTAATTCTAGCTACTCAGAGGCTTGTGGTCAGAGAATTGAGACTTGAAGCCAGCCTGGACAGGAAAGTCCATGAGAATCTCTTCTCTAGTTAACCACCAAAAAGGTAGATATGAAGCTGTGCTTCAAGTGGTAAAGCACTAGACCTGAGCACAGGCACAGAATTTAAGACCTAGAACCAGCACAATTATGTGGAGAAAACACTCTGCTATGTAGATAGATAGAAAATTCTGGATAAAGACTCAGAAGGGTTTTCTCTATAGAACACTCAAAGGTTTTAAAATTGCAGATTTATTTGCTTACCATTTCCTCTTGCTGGCTGAATAGAGGACTTTGAAATTAAACATGACTTGATTCATATATTTTGCCACAAAACTAGCCATGTGAATTTCATCAGATAATAAATCTTTCTGACCAGAAAATTATGGACAAACCACAGGCAATGTTCCATCTCATCAAAATCACCATCAGAGGAAAATTCACAAGTTTTAGACATACTATTAAGAAAGAAAGGAATAAAACGCTCTTTCAGTCATAACTGCATCTTGCATTGAGCAAAAACAAAATGGTAGAATATAAATATAACTCTTGGTAAGCACTAAATACATTGTGTCTCTGATAATATTTGCCATATAAAACTGCAGGGGAAAGGAGAGAGAAAGAAATGAATGAATCAATATTTTCACCTTCCATCCTATCCAAGATGCATTTGCGTACTTCCATAGCTGTGATGATAATCATGTTGTTGCTTTCAAGAGTATATTTAATATATCTTACATATTTCCCATATCATGCAGTCTTCTGAACTGTTTTGAGCTAACACATTGACCTAAGTCATCTAAATATATTTCCATATATATGTGCTACAAATTCTAAGATCACACCGAGGTAAATATTTCCACCTACTTCCATCTTCTGTTCCTACCGTTGTCTCCTAGTCTGTGTGGACGCAGTGGTGTTGGGAAGGAAGGGACTTGGTTGTGCACCTCTGGACCTTCAGCACCATCTGTGGATGGAAGATTATTCCACACACTTTTCCCTGTCTGCTCAAGTATTAACCATCTCCCACAACCTAACTCCACGAACTTATGGTGCCGTCTAACTGGTCCTTCATCAGCCTAGTGGAGAGAAAAATATTTCCCAGATAATATACTCAGGCCAATCACGTTGCTTACATGGTAGAAAAATAGAAAAATACAGGAAAGATTGTGGACTTTGGATAGAAGTGGGGAGTCAAAGCATTTTCTTGGTGGATTTGAACTCATCATTGACGCTTACAACACACATTCATTGTGCTCTATTCTTTGTTACTTTGGTAACAGCCCTGGGACCTGTCCTGAAGACCCCCCTGCTCTAACACTGCCTTTTCTCTCCATTCTGGAATCATGCCTCCTCTTCTGGCTCTTCACTAGTTAACTAGAAGTAAGAGTCTCATGGACATTTTAGCCCAATTTGACTTTGAACCTTGATCTTCAGCTCCGATTACAGCTTAAACTCCTATTTTGTTACATTTTCTTAAGTGCGAATACCTCCTTAGACTGCCTTTACCCTTTTATCTCTAGATTACACTATCCTTTTTTGAAAATAAGTATTTCCTGTTTATATTGTTAATGAGTAAGTAACTACTTAGCTAGTCTATTGTTCCTGTCATGATCAAAGGTCTAAATTCTTACCGGAATGACCTTCCCTCAGAAGCTCTAAAACTCTTCCACTGTTTTGTAAAAAGCAGCCATTTAATGTAACTTTATTTACAAAAAGATAGTTGTGTAGCTGTCACTAGCTAAACACATTCACATAAGAGATTTTCTGGTTGGCTTCACCTTTTTGAAAATATTGTTATTATCTTAGAGTATTTGTACAAAGGAGGTGTCACTCACTGCAGGAAGTTTATGAACACAGGGTATCTTGATCAATGTCACCCCTTTCAACCTTCTCCCCATCCCTCTCAACCCACCTCTTCCATCACGTATCTTAATTTCAGGTTATAGAACTAATTTTTTCGCCTTTCAACAAGGCATCTTGATCTGTGTCATGACTCCAGCATCTTCACCCCCTTCCACCCACCCCCTTGCTTATAACGCTCAATTCTGTGGTAAATACAATGGATTCTTGCCAGCCTTTTCCTACCTCCTCCTCTTGATTCCTCCAGCCTCGTCCCTTGGCCCCAGCCTCCCCTCTTGCAAATACTCACTTTCTGGTACCTATTTAGTTGGGCCTTGACTTAGCCTTTTAAATGAATTATACTACTCGCACTCTCCATAGAGTCTAATCCACTCCAGTTTGTTCATTTGTATTCACCACCCAGTGTGTTTACTTGTAGATTTATAGGCACATTCTAGCTACCACAAATGAGAGAAACCATGTTATTCATTAAAAATTTAAAGCAAACTTACTCTCTAATCTAGGACTTTGCAAAGTTAGTCTCTATTATAAAGGTTATTATGTTCTTTCTTATTAAAAAAAGGTAATATATCATTATGTACATGTATATGCACTCCAAAGTCTTCTCATGTGCCTTTGTAGGCTCTATCCGCCTGCTTATCTATCTATCTATCCAACTATCTATCTATCTACCCATCCATCTATCCTTCTATCCATCTATCTATCATCTCTACTAAGCATGTATCAGTACATAAGTGCAGAATTTCCATACATCAAGTTCATATTTTTAGTTATTTGTAAAAAAAGTAATCTGACAAACCCAGATTTTAGAAGGTTCAATTATGACCTTGAACACATTCTGGTCATTTATTCTGTGTGACTTGATTTATCTCCTGCCATTAGTAATATTGTCTACTTTTTCATATTAGATGAAAGTTTCAGTGCTATGTATTTTTGTGGTAGAGCTAGGCAAGAAAATATGTCTCTGGTTATTTTAGGCAGTGCTTGTCATTAAGTGTACGTGTGTGCATGTGTGTGTGTGTGTTTGTGTATGTGTTTTCTGTTAATATGAATAGATTTCAGGGTCTGACACATTCTAGGCAGAAGCTGTAGCACTGAGCTACATCTCCAGCCAGCCCTTGTATCAGATTTCATACTGAGACAAGGCTCCCTCCATTACCAGAGTGGTGTGGAACTCAGGATCTTGCTTCTTCAGCTTCTCACTTAGCCTTTGCTCTCGCTATTACCAAATTGCCAAAAGTTTATTTCAGATAACTGTCTATAAGAAATTCTTGCAGTCAGGCCCAGGCTGGGGGAGGGTGTTCTTTTTACTGTGAACTAGAGCTGTCCTCAACCTTGCTGACATCATCTAATTGCTGCTTTTCTTCCTTGGCTATCATTTTAAGTTCTTTGCAGGGTATTTTCTCTTTTCTTTGGTACATAAGTCCACTTTCTCATGCATTACCTAAATTTGCTACTTGGGAGACAAGTGAATTTCTCACAGTAGGAAGCTGAGTTTTCCTGGAGTAAAAAGATCTATAACATAAACTGTGTGGAAAAAAAACACAGCCTCTTCTACAAGCTCAAACTGTTTTATGAATAAAACATGAGGCCCATAAAGATCGGTGCATTGCCCTTTAGCTAAGAGATTCAGAAGTGTTGTTTAGCAGACATTGTTGTTCTGTTCTAACCCTCTTGAAAGACAGCTCACAAATCTACCTTCTCTAAATCCCTTCATTTCATTTCAACCATTGGGTCATTTAATTCTGTTCCATTGTCATTCAATACATCCTCAATAGAGTTTTTGCTGTATTTTCACATTACAAAGGAAAGAAAGATCTTATTTATTGCTATTGAAGTTCTATTTACCCTAACCGTCATAGAAAAATATGCTTTCTTGGGGATTATCTGGGCATGCTTTTGTGACACACACAATATGTTCAGTGACAAATTTGCCTTCTTGTTAGTTATTACTCATAGTGACATTTTTAAAGGAGTAAAGAGTCTCTACCATATTTTGGGGTCCACCAGTGTAACAATGTGCATGCCTTGTCTCAGGCGTGGATTCAGCCCTACAAGGAGAGAGCAAATCCCGATGTCAGCGTGTGCTCACACATAATCTCCCGGGGACCATCAACCCCGACGGTTTTACTAGGCTCTATTCACCATTAGTTAAATTAGCCATCACTTTTTAACATCAGTGGCTAATTGCCTTGTGAGTCAAAGTTAACTCCTGAGCTTACTAAAGTCTCTAGCTGACACAGCCCACATCCCCCTGCAGAAGACAGCTCAGCACTGGGTTGAAGTCCTCATGGATTTCAGGGGCTCTTGGCTCATGCCCACAATCCGGGCTACTCAGGAGGCTGAGCTCTTAGGATCCTGGTTGGAACTATCCTGTGCAAAGAAAAAATGTCCCTGAGACTCTTATCTCCATTTAATGAGATGCATATGTTCTTACAAGTACTCGTTGCCTATGTCCTAGCTAAGGGAATCCCATGTCCTGGAAGGGCAGAGCAGAGAGTGCATAGATCAAGGTCCCAGGACAGCATGAGGAAAACAATGGACATGGACACAAATAACCACCTAGATATTCACTAGGGACAGCCAGCAAAACAAAGGGAAGTGAGCAGTCTAGTCGTTGATGGGAGATACAGTTCTTGACAAGGGTGATGAAATAGAACCGTGTTCTAAGATACATTTGAGCAGAGGTTATCCTGCGGGGTGCAAGGTACAGAGCCACGCAGAAACCTGAAGCAAGAAATTACAGGGCCAGCTCAATTGTGAAGCTGAGCTTCGCCACAGGTTTAGGAGAGCTAAGGGTGGGGAGAAAGGAGGAACTGGGGCTTGAGGAATGATCAGATTGGACCGAGGAATGGCTGGGGCAGATGACCCCCACAGCTCAGGTCTGTGCCCACTCCCAAGCAGCCCCCGAATGATCTTTCAGATGTTTAGTTTAAAATGAATGCAGGCCAAGGCACCAGGGTTTCAGGCCTGGAATCCAAGCTACTCAAGAGGCTGAGATCTAAGGATCTTGGTTCAGAGCCAGCCTAAGCAGGAAAATTTATGGGATTCAGCAAAAAGCCAGAAGTGGAACTGTGGCTCAAGTGGTATAGCATTAGCCTTGAGTGAAAAAGCTCAGGGATAGTCCCCAGGTTGTGAGTTCAAGTCCTAGAATAGCCCCCCCACACACACACACAGTTTAGATTTACAATGGTGATTTCTTTATTTTTTTCCCAGTTCCATGACCTGGACTTGAATACTCATTGCACTCATGAGCCAGTACTGTACCTACTGAGCCATGCCTTCACCCTGGCAATGGTCTCCTAAGAGCTGAGAATCCTTCAACTTACCTGTATTCAGTGTCTTCTAATGGCATTTTAAATAACCTTAGCACATGTTGATCAAAGTTAAGAATGGTCACTGGTACAATCCTGTTACCTGACATAGAGACCTTCCTGAGGCTTCCCACCCCTTTCTCTGACTGAGGATCCCATTCAGATCATGCCCCTACCAGCCTCCAGCATCAACTCGGGTGATCGTTTGCCCAGCTGGTCTTTTCTGTCTGACCTTGACAGGGCCTCTGGGTAACTGATGGAATCCCACTCGGTTTGAGCGTTCCTGGTGTTCTTGCTGTCTGGCCAACACGCTGAGTTTCAGGGCAGATACTGGACAGTGGTGTGAACTTCACTGAGCTGGCGTACATCACTGCTGCTGAAATGAGGAGGCTGAGGATAGAAACTTCTCACAGCCATCTTGATGGGGCGGGGGAGGGGCGAGTGGAGGGATGGAAGGAGGAAGTTGCTGGTGTGTGGGGGGGTGTTGTTCCACCCAGAGCTGAATAGCCTAGAGGTAAGAGAGGCCCAGCCATGCATTGAATTTCAAAGGTCAGTCCTGCTGCTTAGCCTAGGAAAGCTTTGCATAGAGAATGCTCTGCTTCTGCCTGGATTACCTCCCTCAGTGGCCTGATCACCAGCCCCCAGGAGCCTCTGAGTATACCCTCTATGGAAGGCTGAGGCATGCCTTCCCTAGATGGGAAAGTTCACTGGTACCTGAGCTTGTACCTGAGCAGATCCGTACCAGGTCTGCTGTTGTTAAGGCTTGGTCCACACCCCACGCATGTGGTTCTTGTCTTTAAATCTTAGTTCAAGGTCTGTTCTGGGCTGCTGGTCTTTGAGACAGGAGCCCACCTTCAGCCACTGCCTCTCCAATAAAGACTCTCAATTCAACCCCTCAAAATGTGGTTTCTGTGTCCATTGCATTACCTTACAGTACCGTGAACTTAACCTTAACTTGGACCAGAGCCATGATCTACACTGGGCCTGGTCGGGGACGGCTCTCACTGAGCTGGTCTGTGAGCAGGTGACTGACTCAGGACGTTTGTGTGCAATCCCACTGGGAGAGGAGAGATCTTCGCAAGATGTAAGTGAAGGAGGGGCTGTAGAGCAGGGTTTGCCAGACCTGGACAGATTTCCTGAGGGTTCTGCCTGCAGCAGGAAGGCCTCACAAAGGAGGGAGATTCTGAACTGGGGCAATCAGGGTGGGCCCCTTTTAATGTAGGAGACATACTCTTGGGAGATGTCAAGGAACAGTGTGAGTACAAGGGAGAACGTTGGTTTAGACAGATTTTCAGAGGACTATTCAGAATCCAATGGAGTTTTTGGAGAGTTCAAGCGGAGGTTTGCAGATAGGCTATAAGCAATATATTAGAGCTAACTTATGTATAAGAAAGTAATTGAAGACATAGAATTATATGAAGTTGCTTAAATAATATATATAAAAGAAGGCCAGGAGCCAGGCGCTGGTGGCTTAGGCCTATTATCCCAGCTGCTCAGGCAGTTTACATCTAACTAAGGAGCGTGGTTCAAACTAGTAAGGCAAGTCCAAGACTCTTAATCCCAATAAACCATCAAAAAGCTGTGAGATTCTTATCTCCAATAAACAACCTCAAATGGAGCAGTGGTTCAAGTGGCAGACCAGGACTTAAAAGGCTCTGCAAGCTTGAACCCATTTATGTTTTCTTATTCCTAAATTAAAACCAGTGAGGATTGACGATGAAGAGTACTGACTTTGGTATTAAAGAAAAAGTTGGGAGGAAAGCTGAGTGACTCAGCCAGTGCACAGGTGTCCATAATGCCCATGATCTTCTGACCCAGCAAGTCATCTCCTGCGGATACACTCTAAAAATGTGCTCAAGGGCAAGATTCCTCCAGAAACAGCCACATGAATAAAGGGACAGAGAAAGCTGGCAGCTGCTTCCGTGTGATCAGGGTGGAGCTGGGTGAAAACGGCTGATGGCAGAGAGCCTAGGGTGGTCATACACATTACACATGCTATGTCTGCAGCCATTTTGCTTTATTTTGATCAATAGTGTCTGATTCTTAATGCCTGAACCAGCCAAGACCATGATCCTATTTATACTTCCTAGGCAGCTGAGATGTCAGGTACATGCTGTACTGCCCAGCTTTCACTGGCTGAGACTGGTTTCCTTGAGCTTTACCTTGGGCTAGCCTCAAACCAGGACCCACTCTTGCCTGCTTCCCTAGTAGCTGGGGTTATAGACACAAACCACTGGAGCCCACCAGAATACCTTTGTAATCAGGTTCTCTACATCTTCTCTTTGAAGACTAGGATTTTTTAAATAGAAAATTAATCTATTTTCTCTAATACAAAATATACATTTTACTGAGTATATTCACAATCTGAGGTAATCATCTATGATGAAATTATTTACAGATTCCCCTAATCTAAAAATGTATAGAAAATGTATTAACTTTTGTCCCATGATTTCATGTCCTTACCCTGCCCAAATCAGATACACTCATGTACAAGACAACAAGTACAGAAATCAAAAACAGTCACAAAAGGGGAAAAACAAACAAACAAAAAATACATAGTAGTGGTACTCAATAGATACTGTGCTGGTAATGAATTATACAACTCATGGGGAAGGGGAGGAGGGAAGAAAAAACTGGGAGAAAATGTGGGAAGAGGTGACACTGTTCAAAAAGAAATGCACTCATTACTTGGCTTACATAAAACCCTCTGCATATCACTTTTACAATAAAAATTTAAAAGTGTAAAAAGATTACCTTAAAAAAGCAAGCAAAAATTCAGAGCTGTCATTTAAAATTCAGATGTTGTTATTTAACTGATGAATTATAAATTAAATGATTTAACCTACCATTTTCTTTAGTGTATTCTCTGGCTGGTTTTCTGTCTTGTTGTATGGGTGGTAGGTGAACCAATTATAATCCACAATTTCATTAGTCCCAATGACATATCAAGACACATTTAGCTGTTGTACATGCTTGTGTTCTTTAAATAATATCAAGATTATGAAAAATCAAACAAAAGTAAAGCTATGATTTATGTTAATGGAACATAAAACAAAAATGGAAATGATATTTAAGTCATAAAAAACAAATGACTTCTTTAACTATTATGGAATATTTTAGAATAAGATAATCATCAAGATTAATTTCCTCTCATATGTAAGCAAGCATGTTCAGAGCTAAAAGATGATGAATTTGAAATAGTTGGGAAACCTATAAGAGAGAAATAACAATTTCCTAGGACAAGAATATCAATATCTCTTGAGAATTCTTTTTAAATACAACTTCTAAGCCCCACCACACACCAGCTAATTCAGAAATTATGGATGTTGTACACAGCAAGCTAAGCAATATGAGTTTAACAATTATTACACATCAAAGGGCAGAAATACATGCCAGTCATGTTCCTAAATCCATTGACCAAACTTCTATCCATGAATATTATACTGAATTCACTCTCTACTATCCAATGAGGTGGGAGAAAATCTGACTAGATCTATAAAATTTTTTACTTATATTTCTTTCTCAGTTCTTCAATAATTTTGGCAAGCTTCCTTGCAACATCTCTGCTATTTGATGACATTCTTTTAAGCATGTACCTCTCTGCAGGAAGCCAATATTAAAAAAAATTTCATTAGGAATGAGGAAAATTGACTTATATATTGAAGGTTTATATCCAGAAACTTTGTTGTGCTTTTTTTTCATAATATCGCTACCATGTTGGTGTTGCATTAATTATCCCCTACAACTTTACATATTCAATATTTAAACTCATTCTAGGGGCTGGAGGTGTGGATCAGTTGGTAGTGGGCCAGAGTATGAGCCACGGTTTCAGATTCTGAGTTATATATATAAAATAATATATATATATTATATATAATATAAAATATGTATATTATATATACATATAAAATCTTGCCTTGGAACAAGCTTTAGAATGACTATTTTTACTAGATATTTTAATATAATTCATATTTTTAGTCATGTGCATTATTTATACATGTGATTGAGATATGGTATGATATTTTCTTATGTGGACAATTTTCTTATTTGGAAACTTCTCTATTGTATTTGGAAGGCCAAAAGTATTTTGAAGATAAATGGAAATTATTCCTCAATTTATTCTACTAGAATTTCCATGAAGCATCATATAGTTGACCTCCAACACATTCAAAATAAAGCAATCCAAACACCCAGTACACTGCTCAGCATGTTTATTCCTTTCCAGGCAGTGGATGGGTCTTTGCATAAAGTATGCACTCTCGTAGTTGGGAGAATACACTCAGGAGACAATCACCAAGCTCCAGCTGCCTCTTCAACCCATCCTCCAAAAAGTGCATGACGCTTTAATGGCTGCCCTTAGTATGAATTACTCTTTGAATTTCACAAGTATTTGCTGCAATGTTTAAGTGTATTTGAATAATATTAATCCAGAGACATCACCCTAGGACTGCAAAGCCTGGAGAGTCCACAGCCCAAAATATTTCTAGTGTTCCTCAAGAATTGATATAGTGTAACAAAACTGCAAGTTGAAATTTGTCACAGCTGTTTACAAAGCAAAGAGCGTCCCTGGAGAATCCTGCTTTCTTTCCCTGTCACCAGTCAGGAGAGTTGTGATTCAGCTAATTCTCATAATCACTGTAGCTACCAAGGATCTTGACAACATTTTTTTCTTTTTTCTAATTGTGAAAGTACTGTACAGAGGAGTGACAATTACATGGGCAAGATAATGAGTACATTTCTTATCAAGCATTGTAGCCTCCTCCTTTGTTTCCCCTTCCCATCCCTTCCCATCCTCT